>NC_064823.1:132351423-132666256 GCF_024166365.1 Elephas maximus indicus | reverse complement strand
GAATGTATGAGTAATCAGCAGCAAGAATAGCTTTTTTTTTTTTTTTTTGCCATTAATTAAACCGTGTTTACATAGACTTAGAATCTTACGGCATAACTTTGCAGACTTTTTTTTTTTTTCCTTTTCTCCCCAGAGAAATAAGTAATCTTATTTTTTGGACAAGAAATACTAAAGCTGCCCAGAATTTGAGCTGTAGTCACCTATGTCATGATGTTAGTACTGATCTTTGACTATACAGGTGACTTAGGCTAGGTTCTCTACAGAAACAAAACCAGCAAAGCGTATATATAGAGAGATTTATATCAAGGAAAAACATCATGCAATTGTAGAGGGTGGAACATCTGAAGTCCCTGGGACAGAATAGAGACATCTCCTGATTCACACAGCCACAGGGGCTGGCAAACCCAAAATCGGCAGATTGGACACCGGGCTCTTGCTTACGAGCTGTGAAGATCAATGGATCTCAAGATAGGCAGGTAAGCTGCTATCTCAAGTCCCAAGAAACGGAGGTCAGAGGAACAAGAGGCAGCTGCAGGATCCAGAGAGGGCAGAAGCCAGGACTTCCACTTATTTGGATGTAGGCTGCACACCCAAGGAAACTCTATTTCAACTGATTGGCTACTCAGCAGAACCCATCATGGGGGTGATCACATATAGACATTGAGAATCATAGCCCAGCCAAGATGACACACAATCTTAACCATCACAACAGGTTCATATGTCTTCTTTATTTTGCATTTCTATAAAGTTTTGTACTCAGTCCCGTAGATTACAGTACCCAAATAGAATGAAAAATGCCATGGTACAATTTTCTTTTCTCTTTTTCCACCATTAACCAATCACAGGTTTTTATTTTCCTTATCTTCTGTTCCATTCTCAAAAGTCTCATTAGGTAAGAAAAACTCTGATCTCAGTTACCTCCTTGTATTATATTCTTATGCCATCAGGGAGTGTGGAGAATTTAGGTTTAGCAGGAATCTTTTTAGGCAACAATAATCTTTAAGCAACTGTCACATGGAAAACACTGTAAAAAAAAAAAAAGCCATTATCTAGGTCATACAACCAATTTCTGTAGGAGTTTAATTTCAGCACATGAGTAAACCAGTTGCCACTGAGTGGATCCCAACTCAGCAACCCCATTTGTGTCAAAGTAGAACTATGCTCCATAGAGTTTTCAGCGGCTGATTTATTAAAAGTGGATGGAAACACCTTTCCTTCCAGATGCCTCAGGGTAGACTCAAATTACCAACCTTTTGCTTAGCAGGCAGGTGTGTTAACCATCTGCACCACACAGGGACTCATATTTACCTAGGTTTTTGTTATTAGATGTTATTGAGTCAGCTTCAACTCAGAGCAATCTTATGTACAACAGAATGAAGCATTGCCCATTCCCCTTCTATCCTCACAATCGTTGTTATGATTGAATCCAGTATTGCAGCTACTTCTTCAATCCATCTCATGGAGTTTCCCTCTTTTCTGCTGACCCTGAACTTTAAAAAGCATGATATTCTTCCCCAGTGATTGGTCTTTATTGATGACATGACTAAACAAGTCAAAATCTTGCAGTCCTTGCTTATATGGAGCATGATGGCTATACTTCCTCCAAGACTGTGTTGTTCATTTTTCTGGCAGTCCTATGGTATATTCAATATTCTTTGCCAATGCCATTATCTGAATGTGTCAATTCTTCTTCAGTCTTTCTTTTTCATTGTCCACCTATTGCAAACATATTAGGTGATTTAAAACTCCATGGGTTGGGTCAGGCACACCTTAGTCATCAAGTGACGTTTTTACATTTTGAAGGGGTCTTGTTTTAGCAGATTTTCCCAGTGCACTAAATCCTTTGATTTCTTGACTGCTGCTTTCATGGGCATTGATTGTTCATCTAAGAAGAATTAAATCATTGACAATTTCAATTTCTTCACCATTTATCATGATATTGCTTACTGGTCCAGTTGTAAGGATTTTTGTTTTCTTTATGTTCAGGAGTAATCCTTAGTGAGAGCTGTAGTCTTTTACCTTCACCAGGAAGTGCTTCGTGTTGTCTTCACTTTCAGCAAGCAAGTTTGTGTCATGCACATATCTCAAGTTGTTAATGAGTTGTCCTCAAATCCTAATGCAGCATTTTTCTTCTTCATATAGTTCAGCTTCTCAGATTATTTATTCAGCAAATAGATTGAATAAGCAAGATAAAAAGATACAATCCTGCCACACACCTTTCCCAATTTACTGAGCTAAGTCCCTTACCATCACATTGAATCCAGCATAACAACCCTATAGAGTAGAACTTCTTCATAGAGTTTCCAAGGCTGTAATCTTTATGGAACCAGAGTGCTACTTCTGTCTCCTGTGGAGCTGATGTGTTCAAACCACCAATCTTTTGGTTAGCAGCCTAGCATTTAACCACTGTTCTTATTTACCTAGGTACTCCTACACAATTTACCAAATGGTTTCACTGTATTTTTTTTTTTTTAGTTTATCTTTCTTTTTGAAAGGTATACTGCTGATAAACTGTATTATTGACATTTGAAAAATGAAGTAAATTAACCTATTGAAAATGAAGTAAATTGCCTAAGCCACCAAAAATATATTCACCATACCAAGATGACAATGCAATTCCGCAGACCTAAATACCAAACTCACAAAATTAACTCTATTCCACAACACCTAAGCACAAGCAGAAACACCAAAGGCCAATACACTTTAGTTCTCTCTCTCTTTCCCAGAAGTCAGCCCTGCGTTCCTGTCAGACAGCTTTTCTTACTTCTTCTGGCTCCTTTTCCTTTTTTTCCCTTACAAGTATTTCTCAATGAAATCCAAAATCCACCTATTCCTCTTTTGGAGGCTGCTTCTTAGAGGACTAACAAAAGTTCCTTCTGATAATACCTTCTGAAAAATATTAGTTTCAAAATTCCTTCCTGATAGTTAATCATGGGATATTATACAAAAACATCATGTATTTCAATAGGCAACTAAATGTACAGAAAGCCACAGTTTCCATACAATAAAAAATGTTTTTTACACTCAGGTGTTAAACCTATTTGATTTGCACAAATGTCTTAGAGTTTATAGGAAATTTATCAATTTTTTTTCTAATTATTGAGCCCTATAACTCCACTTCCTTGAATTAATACTAATGAAATTTCTAGAGAAGTGCACAAAATACAAGTACAGAGGTGACCACAGTCATTTTTAATAAACAAAAGTTATTAGCATTAAAAGCTATGTTATTAAAGGATATTCAGAATAATGGAGAAATGCTTATCAAATATTGGGAAATAAAAAAAGTATATATACCCTATTTTTTCTATAGGGAAAATACATAATTACACGTATGCATAAAATGAGTAAAATAATGTAAAACAGACATTAACCCAGGATTTTGTTTTTCTCCCTTTTGGTAAAACATGGGTTGATTTTACTGTCATCAGTATTTTTATGTTTTTTTTCTTTTCTGTAATAAATGTGTGTTAATTTTATAGTCAAAATACACATATGTTATCAAAAGCAACTATAAAAGTTTACATATTTCCTGACCATAAGTGGAGAATAGAATAAAAATAAATGAGACATTCTTTACCACTCACACTTCCATTTTTCAAAGCTGAAACACATATTTTAGAATATTTTATCAAAACAGTTTTGTAGTTATTTGATTAACGTTTATTGTCTGCATTTTGGAAAACTGAATAATTGATATTTATTATCCGTGACCTTAACATGTCTGTCAGTTTGTCGTACTGTGGTGGCTTGCATGCTACTGTGATGTCAACAGTATTCAGATACTAGCAGGGTCACCCAAGGTAAACAGGTTTCAGCTGAGCTTCCAGACTAAGACAGACTAGGAAAAAGGACCCAGAAGTCTACTTCCGAAAAGAATTAGCAAGTGAAAACCTTATGAATAGCAGCGGAACACTGTGATACAGTGCCAGAAGATGAGCCTCCCAGGTTGGAAGGCATTCAAAAGGCTACTGGGAAAGAGCTGCTTCCTCAAAGTAGAGGCGAATGGAGCCAAGCATTCAGGACCTTCATTTGCAGGTGTGGCACGACTCCAAATGAGAAGAAACAGCTGCAACATCCATTAATAATCAGAACTTGCAATGCACAAAGTGTAAATCTAGGAAAATTGGGAATCATCAAAAATGATATGGAATGCATAAACATCTATATCCTAGGCATTAGTGAGCTGAAATGAACTGGTATTGGCCATTATGAATTGGAAACTCACATGGTCTATTATGCTGAGAATGACAACTTGAACAGGAATGGGGTTGCGTCCATTGTCAAAAAACATTCCAAAATCTATCCTGAAGTACAATGCTGTCAGTGATAGGATAATATCCATATGCCTACAAGAAAGAACAGTGAATACAACTATTATTCAAATTTAAGCACCAACCCCTCAGGCCAAACATGAAGAAATTGAAGACTTTTACTAACTTCTACAGCCTGAAATTGATCAAACATGCAATCAAGATGCATTGATAATTACTAGTGAAGGGAATAAGAAAGTTGGAAAAAAAGAAGGATCAGTAGTTGGAAAATATGGCCTTGGTAATAGAAGCAAAGCCAGAGATCACATGATAGAATTTTGCAAGACCAAAGACTTCTTCATTGCAAGTACCTTTTTTCACCAACATAAACGTAAACTGTACACCTGGACCTTGCCAGGTGGAATAAACAAGAACCAAATAGACTACATCTGTGGAGAGAGATGATAAAAAAGTCAATATCATCAGTCAGAACAAGGCCAGGGGCCGACTTTAGATCAGACCATCAATTACTCATATGCAAGTTCAAGTTGAAACTGAAGAAAATTAGAACGAGTCCATGCCAGCCAAAGTATGACTTTGAGTATATTCTGCCTGAATTTAGAGACCATCTCAAGAATAGCTTTGACATGTTGAACACTAATGACCAAAGATCAGATGATTTGTGAAATGACATCAAGGGCATCATACATGAAGAAAGCAAGAGGTCATTAAAAAGACAGGAAAAAATGAAAAGACCAAAATGGATGTCAGAAGAGACTCTGAAATTTGCTCTTGAATGTCGAGTAGCCAAAGCAAAAGGAAGAAATGATGAAGTAAAAGAACTGAACAGAAGATTTCAAAGGGCAGCTTCAGAAGACAAAGTAAAGTATTGTAATGAGATGTGCAAAGATCTGGAGATAGAAAATCAAAAGGGAAGTACGAGCTCAGCATTTCTCAAGCTGAAAGAACTGAAGAAAAAATTGAAGCCTCCAGTTGCAATACAGAAGGATTCCATGAGGAAAATATTAAATGACACAGGAAGCATCAAAAGAAGGTGGAAAGAATACACAGAGTCATTATACCAAAAATAATTGGTCGATGTTCAACCATTTCAAGAATTAGCATATGATCAGGAATCAATGGTACTGAAGGAAGAAGTGTAAGCTGCCTTAAAGGCATTGGCGAAAAACGAGGCTCCAGGGATGGACGGAATATCAATTGAGATGTTTCAGCAGACTGAAGCAGCACTGGAAGCACTCACTTGTTTATGCCAGGAGATTTGGAAGACAGCTACCTGGCCAAACGACTGGAAGAGATCCATATTTATGCCTATTCACAAGAAAGGTGATCCAATGGAATATGGAAATTATCAAACAATATCATTAATATCTCATGTAAGTAAAATTTTGCAGAAGATCATTCAAAAGTGATTGCAGCAGTATATCAATAAGGAACTGCCAGAAATTCAGGCTAGATTCAGAAGAGGGCAGGGAATCAGGGATATCATAGCTGATGTCAGGTAGATTGTGATTGAAAGCAGAGATTACCATAAAGATGTTTACCTCGGTTTTATTGACTATGAAAACACATTCTACTCTGGGGATCATAACCAATTATGGATAATATTGTGAAGAATGGGAATTCCAGAACACTTAATTGTGCTTATGAGGAACCTGTACATAGATCAAGGGGCAGTTGTTGAAACAGAACAAGGGGATACTGCCTGGTTTAAAGTCAGGGAAGGTGTGTGTCAGAGTTGTATACTTTCCTTTCACCATACCTATTCAGTCTGTATGCTAAGCAAATAATTTGAGAAACTGAATTGTATGAAGAAGAATGGACCATCAGGATTGGAGGAAGACTCACAAACATCCTGAGTTATGCAGGTGACACAACCTTGCTTGCTGAAAATGAAGAGGACTTGACACACTTATGGATGAAGATCATAGACCGCAACCATCAGTATGAATTACACCTCAACATAAAGAAAACAAAAATCCTCACAACTGGACCAATAAGCAACATCATGATGAAGAGAGAAAAGATTGAAGTTGTCAAAGATTTCATTATACTTGGATCCACAATCAACACCCATGGAAGCCGCAGTCAATAAATCAAGAGACACATTTTGTTGGGAAAATCTGCTGCTAAAAACCTCTTTAAAGTGTTGAAAAGTAAAGATGTCACCTTGAAGACTAGGGTACTCCTTACCCAAGCCATGATATTTTCAATTGCATCATATGCATGCAAAACTGGAGAAGGAAAACTGAAGAATTGATGCATTTGAATTGTGGTGCTGGTGAAGAATATTGAATATACCATGGACTTCCAGAAGAACAAACAAATCTGTTTTGAAAGAAGTACAACCAGAATGCTTCTTAGAAGCAAGGATGGCAAGACTACATCTTACATAAGTTGGACATGTTATCAGGAGGGATAAGTTCCTGCAGGAGGACATCATGCATGGTAAAGTAGAGGAAGATCCTCAACAAGGTAGCTTGACACAGTGGCTCCAACAATGGACTTAAGTATAACAACGATTGTGAACATGGCACAGAACTGGGCTGTGTTTTGTTCTGTAGTACATAGGGTGCTATGAGTCGGAACCGACTCGATGGCACCTGACAACAACAACAAACCAACTCATGTCTGGAAATTGATTGAGGGATTGTGATTCCCTATTTTGATGATCCGAGACAGACGTCTGTTAATTTTACCTAGAATTATTCTGCATATATATATCAAGTAAATATTTAATAAACTTACTATTTCATACCAGGGACCAAACAACCAATTAGCCAATGCCATGTTGTTGTTGTTGTTAGGTGCCGTCGAGTTGGTTCCGACTCATAACGACCCTATGCAGAACAGAATGAAACACTGCCAGGTCCTGCACCATCCTTACAGTCGTTGTTACGCTTGAGCTGATTGTTGCAGCCACTGTGTCAACCCATCTCATTGAGGGTCTTCCTCTTTTCCACTGACCCTGTACTCTGCCAAGCATAATGTCCTTCTCTAGGGACCGATCCCTGCTGACAACATGTCCAAAGTATGTAAGACACAGTCTCGCCATCCTTGCCTCTAAGGAGCATTCTGGCTGCAATTCTTCTAAGACAGATTTGTTCGTTCTTTTGGCAGTCCGTAGTATATTCAATATTCAGTATTCTTTGCCAACACCATAATTCAAAGGCGTCAACTCTTCTTCGGTCTTCCTTATTCATTGACAAGCTTTCACGTGCATATGACGTGATTGAAAATACCATGGCTTGGGCCAGGCGAACCTTAGTCTTCAGGGTGACATCTTTGCTCTTCAACACTTTGAAGAGGTCCTTTGCAGTAGATTTACCCAATGCAATGTGTCTTTTGATTTCTTGACTGCTGCTTCCATGGCTGTTGATTGTGGATCCAATAAAATGAAATCCTTGACAATGTCAATCTTTTCTCCATTTATCATGATGTTGCTCATTGGTCCAGTTGTGAGGATTTTTATTTTCTTTATGTTGAGGTGTAATCCACACTGAAGGCTGTGGTCTTTGATCTTCATTAGTTAGTGCTTACTAATGAAGCCAATGCCATATGTCTATGCTAATCCAACTATTCTGATTACTGCTTTGACTCTGCTGTCATTCATGGTGACCACACCCAGTTTGTCTTTGGTGGCTGAGTGCTGCCACTTGGCCCCTACCACCTAGGAATCCTATCATCTCTCTAGCATTGAGGTTTCCCAATTCAGTGGTGGTAATTCCCACTGTAATATCTGAGCTACAGAAAAAAGTCATCACAGTGTTCTTTAGGAATGCTGGGACTCTCCTCATAAATGCATTCTTCATTGTCATGGTGAACAGTCTGTCCTCTGGGTACTTTCAGAGTGGACCTGACAGGATAAATCCACTCTAATATTTCAATTTTCCTAAGCCTTTGAATGATTTTTTTCTATAGTATACTAAGAAAGTTCTGGGATTTTAACACCATTTGGTGTAGGTCACCTTTCAATCCACATTTCACCCAACCAGTCAAAGAAACTGATAGATTCCTTTCTAACCCTTTATGCTGAACAATGGGCTTAAGTGTAACAACAAAAGTGAATGCTGAAAACACTGAATGCAGAATCTCTGCTTATTGGGCCCATATCTATATATTGAAAATAATCCAACTTTATGTTTCTTCCACCATTATACCTCGTTCCTAATATCCATTCCCATATTCCCTAGATTTTTGGGTTTTTTTATTCCCTAGATTTTTGTCTTTGTAAATTAGAAAAATTATTTAGTTTCTGTTTGTTTGACTGTAGCATACATGGATCACACTTTGTAACTAACATTTCGGGCCCTGCAGTGACTTGAGTTATGGGTCTGATTGCAAAGATTTGTGGTGGAGGTGGATCCTAAGGAGAACAAGCAGTGTCTTTCAGGGGCTCAGCCTCAAGTGAGGTCATTACGGTTTCCTCAGGCATAGCTGGATTAATCTCAGATGAGATAGAAGTCTTACTGGCAAAGTTGATTGAACAGAATTTAGGGGCTCAATGTCCCCAGTTTCTTCAGTATCTGCCCATATACCCTATTCTAATGTTCAGGATCCCATTTCTTCCCAATCAGTTCCCTCATTTTAACATTGTGAGATTGGGAATTCAGTTGTCATTTTATAAGATCAAACTCTAGGTTTGGTTTTCCACAATCTCAGCTCTGTGGCTACTGAAGATTTTTTTTTTTTTTTCAAAGCACACATAGCAACTTAAAATAATTTATGCAGTGCTTGAGATGGGAGTTCGAAGCCCTGATCTTAGCTGTTTCTTTCTCCACTTTACCCTGCAAAAGTAGGAGCAACCAGCCAGTACCATTGTACTTATCAACTAGACAAAAATATTCTAAGAATCAAATATCTGATCACCCTGATCCCTGACTGTCATGAATATTTGATTAGCAGTGTCCAATGGTGCTGTTTTGTGTATCTCTGTTGCTACAGCTTGCCATACCAAACCCATTACTGTAGAGCTGATTCTGACCCATAGAAACCCTACAGGATAGAGTAGAACTTCCCCACAGGGTTTCCAAGGCTGTAAATCTTTACAGAAGCAGGCTGCCACGTCTTTCTCCCATGGACTGGCTGGTGGCTTCAAGCCACTGAACTTTTGATTAGCAGCCAAGCACTTAACTATTGTGCCTCCAGAGCTCCGTCATGGAATACTAGTGCCCACATTATTAGTGGAAATGAAATCATTCAAAAAAAAAAAAAAATCACCAAGCCCATTGCCATCGAGCTGATTCCGACTCATAGTGCCCCTATAGGGCACAGTAGAACTGCTCCATAGGGTTTCCAAGGAGCTGGTAATGGAATCAAACTGCTGACCTTTTTATTAGCAGCCGAGGTCTTAACTGCTGGACCATCAGGGCCCTATAGAGCCATCAGAGCCATTAGTGACCTTAAATCAAACCATATTTGAGCTCCAATTTCAGAAATCCCAAAACCTATTCAGAGATTTCATCCTTAAAATTCTGTTCATCTAGGATAATTTTTTGGTCCCATAATGTCTTAGTATTCTCTAGAGAAACAGAATTAGTGATATTGTGAGACAGATACATGGAGAGAGAGACTTACTTCAAGGAATTGGCTCATGGAATTGTGGGGGAGCTGATATGTTCAAAATCCATAGGTCAGGCAACAGGTTGCAGATTAATGATGGAAAGTTATCTGCTTTACTTGATGGCAACAGGTGTAATCTAGTCACATGTAACTACTTCATAAGAGCAACTAAACCAGTGTGTTACCAAACAACAGAGCACCAGAGCCTAGCCAGGTTGACAAATGAAATGAACCATAACAGAAAAGTTATCAGAGGAACTCTTTATTCTTCATTCTGAACATCTGATATTTTTATCACTGACTTTGTTTTCTTTGCCTAATCAAGACTTCTTAGTGGGAGATACTTGAGAAAAGTTAGGAGCCTTATTTCCTTTTGTATGTAGTACAAAAACAGTTGTCTTTTCGTAACCTGAAAAGTTCCAAAGTACTGGTATCTCAAGTGATTTGAATTATAATCTTCGGTGAGCAAGAGTGTTCCATTGAAGAACAGCATGTCTTCCTGCATGCATTTTGTCTAATATTGACTATTTTCTGTCATATACAATGTTGCTAAAAGTAGCAAAGAAGAGTTAATACTAACTTTCTGACTTTTTTAAACCATTGTCTCAAGAACTACAGGCTTAGTGACATGTGGCCCACCTTTTAAACATAAAAATAGATATATATAGTAAGTGATAATTTTATTAAATGTTGTGTCATGGTGTAAGACACACCAGCTTTCCAATATTTTACTTGTATTATCTTTTTGAAAGCATTCCACTTTCAGTTGCTACGTTGATTATTATTTAGAATACAGAGTAACATTATGTAGAAAATTAGTTCTAAAGCTAAATAGAAGTTAATTTTTCTCTCATGTGAGAGTCTAATGTAGCCAATTGTAACAGTGTATCTCTCTGTCCATAAAATCAGCCTTTTTTTCTTCATAAAATTAGTCTTAATTCAGGTTTCTTCTATATTACTATTTTTGACTGTGTGGTAAAATATAATTTCCAAAAACATGTGTTTTCCAGCTTCCCGTAATCAGATGGAAAGAAAGTGGATGGTAAGTAATATCCTGTATTACAAGTTATAGAGTTCATACACATCATCTCTATACACATTCTATTAATAAAATGTTGTTACATGACAAAATCTAGCTCTGGCAATGACAAAAATATTCTATCTCGGTGCATGGTCAGGTGTATTGCTAAAACTCAAGTGTATTAAATGAAGAAGGTAAAAATGGGTGACGTAGGGAACATGCACTTTCTGCCATGGGCATAAACACTAATCACCTGATTTGGAATGATAGAGTACAGATTTATAAAAATTAAAAATAAAACTAAGGATGGGTATACTTTATTATTTCTGATATCTATTTATCTCAGAAATGGTAAATTAAAATCAAGGAAAGTGGTGTCAATAATGCCAGATATTGTATAAAGATCTTTGTATGATAGAAACAAAACAAAAACATATTTTAAGTTAGTAGATACTGTGTCTCTACTACCTTAAATTATGTTTTTGTTTTGTCTACGGCTGCGAACTAAAGGGTCAGCAGTTCGAATCCACCAGGCACTCCTTGGAAACTCTATGGGGCAGTTCTACTCTGTCCTATAGGGTTGCTATGAGTCAGAATCGATTCTATGGCACTAGGTACTGGGTTTAGATACTGTGTAGCCAGAAAATTAAAAAAAAAAAGGGGGGGGAATACCAATATCAAAGTGCATAGTTCAATTAACCAAGTTGTTGTTTTTAGCTGCCATTGACCCAGCCCCCAACTCATGGAGCCCTCATGCAGAATGGACTGAAATACTCACTTGGGCTGCACATTCCCAAGATCCCTTGCAGGTGGAACCATTGTGATCTATAGGGTTTTCATTGGATGATTTTTGGAAATAGATTGCCAGGCCTTTATTCTAAATCTATCTTTGTCTGGAAGATCCACTTAAACCTGTAAAGCACAATAAATAGCAGTACAATAATACATATTTAATATGTGATAATATAACCAGCAGTCAATATTTTAAAATACCAGCTCATGATCACTGTAAAATAAAGAAACACGTAAGCGCATTTAAAATGTGGATGCTCTTTTGGGGAAGCATCTTTTTTACTGGACTTGATATACTGATTGCATTGAGCATTAAATAGTTCCTCATGTTTGGACTAGTAGATGAGATAAATTTATGCAAGTAAAATTTATCCAGTGATAAAAATGAGTACATATTGTTTAAATTGTAATTTTTACAGTCAGGAGTTCTAATTTAACATACTGAGTTACGTTGTTGTTCCTAGGTGCCATCAAGTTGCTTCCAATTCACAGCGACCCTATGTATGACAGAAAGAAATACTGCCCAGTCCTGCGCCATCGTGGCAATCATTGTTATTCTTGAGCCCATTGTTGCAGCCACTGTGTCAGTTCATCTCATTAAGGATCATCCTCTTTTTTGCTGACCCTGTACTATACCAAACATGATGTCTTTCTCCAGGGACTGGTCTTATCTAATAACATGTCCAAAGAACATGAGATGAGCTCTCACCATTCTCGCTTCTAAGGAGTATCCTGGCTGTACTTACTACAGATCTGTTCATTCTTCTGGCAGTCCACCTTATATTTAATATTCTTTGCCAACACTATAATTCCAAGGCATCAATTCTTTGGTCTTCCTTATTCATTGTCCAGCTTTCGCATTCATATGAGACAATCAAAAATACCACCCCTTGGATCAGGCGTACCTTAGTCCTCAAAGTGACTTCTTCTTCTTTTTTTTTTTTTTTTTAGCACTTTAAAGAGGTTATTTTGCAGCAGATTTGCCCAATGTAGTACGTCATTTGATTTCTTGACTGAGGAAAAAAAAAAAAATTTTTTTTTTTTTTCTGCTTATACGGATGTAGATTGGGGATCCAAGTAAAGTGAACTCCTTAGTGAGTTATACTACTTCCAAAAATTTAATTCACTTTCATGAAATATTGCATTTGCCAATTTCTAATAATTTTTTAACAGTGGCTTGTTTATAACATGAAACATGATTAGTTGATAATTTCATAAGTCAAGATGACCAAAAACAGTTGCAATGCTTTAATTAGAATTTGAGAACTATATTTAAAAACGTGCTCTACAGTGAAATCTTTTCATGCTTTTCTTAAATTCAGATCAAAGACATCTCCACCTTTCTAGACTACTGAAAGTCAGAAATGTTTTCTTTGCTGGAATGTATAATATCACATGAGGTCCTTGGCAATATTTATATTTTGAAATGTAAGAAATGTGTAGTGTTTCTGTTAGATTTTGCTGTGTAACAAATTACTTCAAACCTCAGTGGCTTACAACAACAACCATTTATCTGGCTTGTGGGTCAGGAATTGAGGAAAAAGCCTCCGCTGAAGTTGACTGGAGTTCATTCATGAATTTATTCACCTGCTGGGACTGCTAAGGCTTTCTCATCATTAACTGGGTTGCATGAATTCTCTTTTACATGGCAACTCATCTTCTAGTACTTTGGATCAGATGTGTTCATGTGCCCTCAGAGATCTAAGCACAGCAAAAGAGGAAAGTCCAAGTGAGATAGACGTCCCGAGCCTCTAGTTTTGTCATATGTATTCATGTCTCATTGGCCAAAGCAAGTCACATGACCAATGCATATTCAATGGTGGAGAATGTTGTTGTTAGGTACCATCAAGTCAGTTCTAACTTACAGCAGCTCTTCGTACAACAGAAGGAAACACTGCCCAGTCCTGCACATCCTGCAATCCTCACAAGCATTACTATGTTGTAGCCACTGGGACAATCCATCTCATTGAGGGTCTTTCTTTTTTTCACTGACCCTCTACTTTACCAAGCATGATGTCCTTCTTCAAGAAGTGGGTCCTCCTGATAACATGTCCACAGTATGTAAGAAGAACTCTCACAATCTTTGCTTCTAAGGAGCATTCTTGCTGTATTTCTTCCAAGACAGATTTGTTCATCCTGGCAGTCCATGATATATTCAGTATTCTTGGCAAATACCATAATCCAAAGTCATCAGTTCTTCCATCTTCATTCTTCATTGTCCAGTTTTAGCATGCGTATGAGGAAATTGAAAACCCATGGCTTGAGTTGGGTGCACCTTAGTCCTCAAGGTGACATCTTTGCTTTTTAACACTTTAAAGAGGTCTTGAAACATGTACTTTTGCAGTAAATTTGCCCAATGCAATATGTCATTTGATTTCTTAACTGCTGCTTCCAAGGACATTGATTGAGGAATCAAATAAAATGAAACCCTTGATAACGTCAATATTTTCTCCATTTGTGATAATGTCTCTAATTTGTCTAGTTGTGAGGATTTTTGTTTTCTTTACGTTGAGGTACAAGCCATACTAGAGGCTGTAGTCTTTGATCTTCATCAGTACGTGTTTCAAGTCCTCTTCACTTTCAGCAAGCAAGCTCGTATCATCTGTTTATCATAGGTTGTTAATTACTCTTCCTCTAAGCCTGATGCCTCATTCTTCTTCATATAACCCATCTTCTTGGACAATTTGCTCAGCATACAGATTGGGTAAGTATGGGGAAAGATACAACCCTGACACACACTTTTCCTGACTCTAAACAACACAATATTCCTTTATTCTATTGAAATGACTGCCTCTTGTTCATGTACAGGTTTCTCACGAGCATAATTAAGTGTTCTGGAAATCCCATTTCTCCCAATGTTACCCATAATTTGTTATGATCCACACAGTCAATTGCCTTTGCACATTCAAAAAAAAAAAAAAACAGATAAACCTCTTTCTGATATTCTCTGCTTTCAGCCAGGACCCATTTAACGTCAGAAGTGCTATCCCTCATTCCATCTCCTCTTCTGAATTCGGCTTGAATTTCTGGCAGTTCCCTCTCAATATACTGCATGCAGCAGCTTTTAAATGATCTTCAGCAAAATTTTACTTGTGTATGATATTAATGATATTGTTAGATAATTTCTACATTCTGTTGGATAACCTTTCTTTGGAATGGGCACAAATATTGATCTCTTCCAGTTGTTTGTCCAGGAAGCTATATTTAAAAATTCTTGATATTGATGAGTAAGCTCCTACAGTGTTGTCTGTTTGTGGAAACTTCTCAGTTAGTTCTATATTAATTCCTGGAGCCTTGTTTTTTGTCATTTCCTTCAGCCCAGCTTGGACTTCTTCTTACAGTATCATCAGTTCTTGATCATATGCTATCTCCTGAAATGGTTGATCCTCAACCCATTCTTTTTGGTACAGTGACTCTGTGTATTCCTTCCACCTTCTTTTGATGTTTCCTGCATCATTCAATATTTTCCCTGTAGAATCCTTCAGTATTGCATCTCAAGGCTTGAATTTTTTCTTCAGTTCTTTCAGCTTGAATAACGCTGAATGCGTCCTTCTCTTTTGGCATTCTAACTCCAGGTCTCCGCACATGTCATTATAATACTTTACTTTGTCTTCTGAAGCCACCCTTTGAAATCTTCTGTTCAGTTCTCCTTCATCATTTCTTCCATTTGCTTTAGCTACTTGACATTCAAGAGCAAGTTTCAGAGTCTCTTCTGACATCCATTTTTTGTCTTTTCTTTCTTCATGTATAATGTCCTTGATATCATTCAACAACTCGTCTGCTCTTCAGTCATTAGTGTTCAATGTGTCAAATCTATTCTTCAGATGATCTGTAAATTTAGGTGGAATATACTCGTGGTTGAACTTTGGCTTTTGTGGACTGGTTCTACTATTTCTCAGCTTCCTCAACTTGAACTTGCATATGAACAGTTGATGGTTTGTTCCACAGTTGGCCCCTGGCCTTGTTCTGACTACTGACACTGAGCTTCCCCATTGTCTTTTTCCACAGATTTAATCAATTTGAGTCCTTTGTTTTCCATCTG
This sequence comes from Elephas maximus indicus, assembly GCF_024166365.1. Lineage (NCBI taxonomy): Eukaryota > Metazoa > Chordata > Mammalia > Proboscidea > Elephantidae > Elephas > Elephas maximus. Next base: position 132,650,568 of record NC_064823.1, on the reverse strand, counting down.
ATGAGGTCCACATCATAGTCACTGTTTATATTGTTGAAAAAATGTATTTGCAATCAATAAGTCATTGATCTTGCAAAATTCTATCATGAGATCTCTGGAGTCATTTCTATCACCTAGGCCATATTTTCCAACCACCAGTCCTTTGTTTCCACTTTTCGCATTCCACTCACCAGTAATTATCAGTACATCTTGATTATATATGTGATCAATTTCAGACTGCACTAATTAGGAAAATCTTCAATTTCCTCATCTTTGACATTAGTGGTTGGTGTGTAAATTCGAATAATAGTCTTATTAGCTGGTCTTCCTTGCTGTTGTGTGGTTATTATGCTATCACTGACAGCTTTGTACATCAGGGTAGATGCTGAAATGTGCTGTCTTTGTTATCTAGTCCTGCCATAACAAAAATATCGCAAGTGGATGGCTTTATCAAACAGAATTTTTTATCTCATGGTTTAGAATTCTAGAAGCCTTAATTCAAGGCGCCAACTCCCAGGGAATGCTTTCTCTCCCTGTCAGTTCTGGGGGTAGGTCCTTATTATGAATCTTCCCCAGGTCTAGGAGGTTCACATCACAGAGACCCCAGGTTCAATGGACACATTCCACTTCTGGCACTTCTATCTCGGTAACATAAAGTCCCTCTCTTTTTGCTTGCTTTTCTCTTTTATATTAAAAAAAAAAATTGACTCTAGATAAAACCTAATACTGTAGATTATGCCTTGCCTCATTAACGTAACTGACTCTAAACATGTGTCATTAATATCAGAGAGGTTAGTATTTACAAAACATAGGAAAATTAGATCACAAAATGGAGGACAACCACACAGTACTGGGAATCATGACCTAGCCAAGATGACACACATTTTAGGGGTACACAATTCAATCCATAGCATTTTCACATCTTTGCCCCCCAAAATTCATGTCCTTGCCACATGTAAAACACTTTTATCCCATTGTATCATCCCGAAAGTCTTACATCAACTCCAGGTCCAAATTCCATCCTGAGGTGAAATTCCTCTTCATCTGTAAAATCTAGAATACAAGTTATCTGCTTCCGAAGTACAATAGTAGAAAAGGCACAAGGTAGACATTTCAATTACAAAAGGGAGAAATTGGAGGCAAAGATGGGATAACAGGCACCAAGCAAATCAGTAAAACACATTAATTAGCTCTTAAGCCTTGAAAATTATTCTCTGTTCTCTGAGACCATTTAGTTCCTGCCCTCTAACTCTGGGCGTTGGCCACACTCTCCAAATTTTGGGTGGATTCTTCTCAGCCTTGGACTTCAGCTCTGCCTTCTTGGCCCACTGGATGGCAATTCTGCTCCCTCAGATTTGGATGACCCCATTCTCCTATCCCATCCGAATAGCTACCCTATTCCCTTTGCTCTGGCAGACCCCATTCTTCTACCCCTTGTACAGGGCAGCTCTACTTTCTCAGCTTTGGACTACAGGCCTGGCTCCATCCTTCTGGTACTCTTGAAAGGAAGCCCTACACTCCAGAACCGAGTAGGTGAAGATCCGACTCTTTGAAACCTAGGAGGCCATGGCCCCACCCTTTGAGATCCAACAGGCTGTGACTGCACCCTTTGAGACCACAGATGTCTTATCCTTACCCTTTGAGACCAACACAGCTCTGCTTCCTCTGTTCTTTCTCTTCAGCTTCTGGTTCCTGGTTCCATGACCTCTCAGCCCCTTTCACTTCTTGGGTTGGCCAGTCCTCTGCACTGCTTAAACGAGTGTCACAAAGCTCTTCAGTGATACCAATAAGTGCCTGGAGAATAGTCTCTATTGTAAGAAGCTCTACAAAATCCCATTATTAGAGTGTAAATGAAGAGCAGAAGTAGTTTTTACTATTTTTACAACATATAATTTATACATTAATTTTTATGAAAATATTCTACTTCAAATTTTCTTTCACTAATTATTATCTTAAGATATTAAAAATAATGCTTTACTATTGTTTATACTAATGCAATACAAATTTAATAGCATAAGAATTGTACTACCAGTATTGTTATGTAAGTATAGAGTACTTGTGAAATTAGAAGAAATATTAATATTAATATGATGGTAGCTTCCTAATTCACAATTTAGAGAAGATTACATACAGTTATACTAACCAGTCCCAAACCCTAGCTGATTTTAGAATTACATACAATTCTAAAGTCATGTCCATTTAAAATATATTTTATACATTCAAAGTATTTGTCTTAGTTGAAATTAAATTATATACAAATGTTTTATCTCTGAATGATGATCATTTACTATTTTTCACCTTCACTTTATAAATGAAATAATGAAAATGTATTTGTTGTCTTTTTCATGTTCTTCATACGTTCATCACATCATATAAAAACAGTCAAGACTAACTAAATTAACATGAGTCACAGAGATTTTGCAGATTCTAACAGTTAATTTTTAAATTATTTGTCTTTAAACAGTTTAAAGTATATTGGTAGAGTTTGTATATTTATCTGTTCATTTTCATTAAAACCGTTGCCAAATTTATAGTGCTAAGATGTTCACCTCCTTGAGAAACTGAACATGTTGATGTTGGAAAGACTTTGGATCTGGTTGCCATCATGTTACCTTGGAAACCATATTCTTGGAAATGAATTGCGTTGCTGAGTTTGAACATGCACCATGGAAACCAGGAGAAAGAAACTCACCTGTATGACAGCAGATTACTGAAAATGTAGGAGGTGGGGTTGGGAGAAAGCAAGGGGGATACAGGGGTCCATTTACAGTTTCTACTTTTTTTTTTAGTTTAAAATTTTGAGCTAATTAACACCAGATAATAAAATAGGATTAAAACGAAACCTGTAGCTTCCACAATATGTGACCCAGTTCCTGCAGCAGAAGAGTAATATTGTATTTATTATGATGATTAAAATCTTCAGGCACTAACAGAGGTCTTGGTCTTCAACAAGCTGTAATCAAGAGGAGCTCATATTGTTTTACATTATCTCAAAATATAACTGTTTTAGGAAATATGAAAAATGTACAGAGGTAATATGAGTTTCTCAAAGAAGTTCCATTGCCTATTTTACTTTTTTAGATTTATGAGATGAATATATAATTGGTATTCTATTCAACTGCACTCACTAATCACAGGTTTTGGTAAAATTAAAAGTACCCAGTGCGGTAAACTATTCTAAATACCACCCTTGCTCTGGGCTTTCAATCAAATACCAATGTAGGTGGTGTTATGGAAGAACTTTGCAGATGGAATTAAGTTTACTCATTAGATGACCTTAAAATAGAGAGATTATCCTGGCTTATTTAAATGGGCCCAACATAATCACAAGAGTCCATAAAAGCAGCAGCAAAAGGCAAAGTTGTGACTCTGAGAGATGTGGTGGGAGAGAACCACAGTACGAAAGATGAGAGATGAGGCAGAGAGGGAGGACAGAGCTATTTCTAAGCTTGACAAGACTTGATCTTGGCTTCAAAGATAGAAAAATAGGCCTCAAAACAAGTAATGTGGATGTCCGACAAGGAGACTGAATTCTCAGCCGTACCACTACGTGATACTGAATTTTACTGATCACCTGGAGGAGCAAGGAAACAGATTCTACAATAGAGTCTCTAGCAGAGAACACCACATTTATTTTGGCCTTGTAAGACCCAAAACAGATAACCAAGCAGACTGACCTTTTGGCGAAAAAATAAATTTGTGTTGTTTTAGTTTGTGGCAATTTGTCATGTCAGCAATAGAAAACACAGATAACTACTTTGGATTTTTATGGATACATTAAGTCAGTGATTATGCAATTCATTTGTTCATTCATTTATTCTCTCATGCAGTATTAGGTTTATTAATTCAGAGAGATATATAGGGAGAGAGAGAGAAAGGAGAGAACATTCTTCTAGTACTTATTAAAATTGAGATAAATATATATTGGTGTGTTAATTTATTTTAACTCTGTACCCTCTGCTATAAAGAACATTCCATAATAAAAGAGGCCATGGGGCAATGTCTTTATTGCTCAACACTATATATGAAGCACTAAGCCATAATCTGGAAGTTTAACAAATATTTATTGATGGAGTTAATTAATGGGGAGGAGCCAAGTTATGATATACAGAGCATGTTTCCTGTATTCAAGACATTTAAAATTATGCTAAATTATTAACAGAATTTATTTGGGTAAATGATGTTAACATGATTAATATAACATGAGTATGGCAAATACACACAAATACATATGATTTAAAAAGATGTGAATTGTAATTTCCATAAGGATAGAAAAAACAGCAAATCCTGTGGGATTTCAGAAGAGGTAGTGGCTATGCTTCTTTAGTACAATTAATGGAGGTTTTTGGAGTGGTGGTAAGTTTGCCTGTAATTAAAAAAAAATAGGGATAGGATATTGATAATCAGAATTGATATGACCAGTGCCCAAAGCAGAGGAAAGTTCATGAGTGAGGACAATATGTATTAAGATGATTATTTATAATCATCATTGGAAGACTGAATGTTTGGGTTTACATTGTAGGGAATCTTAATGTGAGCCTTCATAGTTTATGCTATACAGAAGTCAGTTTACAGATGGAAACCAGTGAGGTTTTTCTGTTCGTTTATTGATGGACAATGCTGATTTTGGAAACACATCTGAATTTTTTTTTTCTGCATTTAAGTATGACAATTCAGACCTATTCATTCTGTTTTTTTTTTTTTTTTTCATAGAAAATGTTTACACAGGAACAACTTTCACTGGCTTCAATGTTTTAAATCTTTTCCTTTTCTAAAAAAAAAAAAAAAAATCAAACCCATTGCCATTGAGTCAATTCTGACTCATAGCCACCCTACAGGAGAGAGTAGAACTGCCCCACAGGGTTTAAAATACTTAATCCAGGGGACTGAGATTCTTATCATTTCTATTGTAGGGATGACATGAAATGTTGCCATTCACATTCATAGGGATATTTAAATATTTTCTTTTTTTTTTTCTTAATCCTCATGGGGCATTCCATTTTATTCTGAATTACTCCATTTTGTTCTAAAAATCTCAGATTATCTAAAAATTTTGAAATCTTGGAATTATTTTAAATATATGCATATTTTTAAAGAAAATGTTTGTTGAAGTAACCCAGTTAGTACTTGCATAATCACATCATTTTAAGGATTTTGTCATTAACATAGAAATTTTGGTTAGTTACTTTACATCTGTACATTCACTAGCCTTCTTTAGCTTTCACCACGGTTGACCAGATCACAGTGAAAGTACAAATGACTTATAAACAAAGGTACACCTAAAAATTCCTGAGTGACAACATAAACATCTAGTGTAGCCTAAAATAAACTATACTGGGTATTAGTCAAAGTATAGAAATGCATACTAAACTATCCTGAAGAGGAGAAGCCTGTCATAGTATATGCTATAAGAATCGCGGTGAAAAATTTAGGCCGAAAGTTGGTTGTTCTTGATACTGAAGCTTCTATTTGATGAAGCTTTGGTGGCTAAATGGCTAAGGATTTTTTTTTTTTTTTTAATGAATATATAATCACGTTTCATTTTTTTTTTAACTAACTGCTCAGTAAAAATAAAACTCAAAATTATGTTGTAACACAAGTATATTTTCACATCAACATTTTATTTTCTTACATGAGGCAAACTCTGGAGCCAATAATGCCATATATTTGGTGGCCAATTCATAATTATTCCCATATCTGCTTTTCTTGATAATACAGATACTTCTAAATACAGTCTCTTTCATACTAAGTTGTTTTCCTTTTTTTTTTTTTTTGCTAGCTCTGTAATTAATGCTTAGTTTCACAACAAAATTTTTTCACAACAAAATTGGTTTAGATAGAAAGCCTTCAATCACTTGAAAGAGTGTTCTAGAGCTTTCTACTAATCTATTTTGGCAATATAATTGAAACTCAGTCTTATTCTGTTGTTGTCAGGTGTCTTCCAGTCAGTTCTGACTCATAGCCACCCTACTTACAACAGAACAGGATATGCACCACCCTCATGTTCATTGTTATGTTTGAGCTCATTGTTGCAGCCACCACATCAATCCATCTACTTGGGGATCTTCCTCTTTTTATCTGACCCTCTACTTTACCAAGCATAATCCTTCTCCAGGGACTGGTTCCTCCTGATAACATGTCCAAAATTTGTGAGATGAAGTCTCACCATCCTTGCTTCTAAGGAACATTTTGGCTGTATATCTTCCAAAACTGATTTGTTCATTCCTCTGGCAGTGCATTATATATTTAATATTCAAAGGTGTCAATTCTTTGGTCTTCCTTATCCATTGCCCAGCTTTCCTATGCTATGAGGCGATTGAAAGTACCATGGCTTGGGACAGGCAAATCTTAGTCCTCAAAGTGACATCTTTGCTTTTTAATACTTTAAAGAGGTGTTTTGCAGCAGATTTGGCCAATGCAATATGCCATTTGATTTCTTGACTAGTGCTTCCACGGGAGTTGATTATGGAAATGAGTAAAAAGAAATACTTGAAAAATGCCAATATTTTTCTCCATTTATCATGTTTGCTTATTAGTCCAGTTGTGACAATTTTTGTTTTCTTTATGTTGAGGTGTAATTCATACTGAAGGAAGTAGTCTTTGATCTGTATAAGTAAGTTCTTCAAGTCCTTTTCAATTTCAGCACGTAATGTGTCATCTGCACAACGCAGGTTATTGTCTTCCTCCAATTCTGATGTCCCATTCTTCTTCATGTAGTCCAGTTTCTCTGATTATTTGCTCAGCATACACATTGAATAAGTATTGTGAAATAATACAACCCTGACACACACCTTTCCTGATTTTAAACCATGTGGTATCCCCTGGTTCTGTTCCTAGGACTGCCTCCTGATTTATGCACAGCTTCCTCATGAGCAAATTAAGTGTTCTGGAATTCCCATTGTTTGCAATGTTATACATAATTTGTTATGATCCACACAATTGAATGCCTTTGCTTAGTCAATAAAACTATGCTTTTCTGCTTTCAGTCAAGATCCATCTGGCATCAGCAATCGTTTTTGAATTATCTTCAGCAAAACTTTATTAGCGTGTGATATAAATGATATTGTTTGATCATTTCCACACTATGTGGGATCACCTTTCTTTGGAATGATTACAGATATGGACCTCTTCAATTCAGTGGACTGAATAGCTGTCTTTAAGATTTCTTGACATAGACAAGTGAGTGCATCCAGCTTCGTATCCATATGTTCAAACATTTCAACTGGTATTCTGTCAATTCCTGGAGCCTCGTTTTTACCAATGCCTTCAGTGCAGCTAGACTTCTTCCCTCAATACCATCAGTTCTTTATCATAGGCTATGTCCTGAAATGACTGAATGTCAAACAATTCTTTTTGGTACAGTGACTCCATGTATTCCTTCCATCTTCTTTTGATACTTCCTGTGTCCTTCAATCTTTTGCCCACAGAATCCTTCATTACAGCAACTTGAGTGTTAAATTTTTTCTTCAGTTCTTTCAGCTTGAGAAATGCCAAGGGTATTCTTCCCTTTTGGTTTTCTAACTCCAGGTCTTGGCACATTTCATTATCAAACTTTACTTTGTCTTCTCCAGCTTCTCTTTAGGTCTTCTGTTCAGCTCTTTTATGTCATCATTTCTTCCTTTTGCTCCCTTTTACATCATCATTTCTTCCTTTTCCTTCATTCAAGAGCAAGTTTCAGAATCTCTTCTGACATCCATTTTGGTCTTTTCTTTCTTTCCTGTCTTTTCAATGACTTTTTCCTTCTTCGTGCATGATGTTCTTATTGTCATCCTATAGCTTCTCTGGTCTTCTTTCATTAATGTCCAATGTTTCAAATCTATCCTTGAGGTGCTCTCTAAATTCAGGTGGGACATACTCAACGTTGTACTTTGGTTCTCAAGGATCTGTTTTTATTTTCTTCAGCTTCAACTTGAACTTTCATACGATCAGTTGATGGTCTGTTCTGCAGTTAGCCCCTGGCTTTGTTCTTACTGATGATATTGATTATATTCAGCCTTATAGTAGCTGCTATATATAGACCCATTTTTGGAATTTACCAAGAGTACTAATTTGGTAGCTTATCTGTTCCTTTAATATGATGTGAATTCTCTCAAAATAGGTTGCCACCTTCTTGAAATCAAGTTTTTTTTTTTTTTTTCTGTGTATGTAGAAGTAAGCACTTTGATTATCACCTGTCAGATAATCATTAAAGCCTCCACTTGCCTGCAAGTGTCCATGGAGGTCAGCAGATAACTTTACACACTGTGAATATTATTATTATGTGCTGTTTATTTCTGTCTTGCAAACCATCTCAAGGTTAGTTACTCATTGGTGCACCTCACAAAACTGAGGGAAGACAGTGGGGAAGACAACCATATTCCCCTAACCTACTATTTGATGAAGACATACAGGTTATTTCTTGTTTTTAAACTCTTGGGAAATTTCTGTTTACGGGGGTATGAGGACTTAATTTCTGAGAAGAGAGCCTCGGTATCAAAGTACATTACATCACTTATTTAACCTGATAATTAAAGGATTCCACAGTTAGACTGTAACCTAATCTTCTAGACTTGTCACCCCAATCTCCTTTGGATTAATTGTCTAGAATCTGTTCACATTTCTGCCCTTAATAACACTCACATATATTTGGATCTTCCCTAAGCTTAGATCTAATCTGTTTATGCTGCCATCCTTGGTTAAAATCCTTGCTTTATGAGCAAACTCTCTGCTCTTCATTTTCCTCATTTTTATAAAGCAGGGAGACACTATTATATACTTCATTTTTATTGAGAGAACTACATGAATTAGTGGATATAAATTACTAATCACAGTGTTACACACATTATAAATGGTTGATAAATGTTATGTATTATCATTTTTTCAATAGAGTCCCAATTCTTCTAGACAAGACTAAGGTGTTACCAAGTATCTCATTGTCCTTGGCTACTTATAGCATTTTGTCACTAAAAAAAACTTTCTTATCTACTCACATTATATATCACATGATATTTAAGTGTATAAAACCTCTCTTTTCTAGTACTTTAGCATTAATAAGAAAGTTTATATTATAAAGAAAAAAGAGAAGTAGAAATTTATTGAGTAAATGTGATGAAAATTCCAGCTTTGTGCATTTTCTACCTAGAAAAAAAATATGAAGGGATATATGTTAGATTTATTTCTTTATATGACTAGATTATGCTAGTTTTTTTCTATATTTCTATATTTTTCTAATTTCACAAAGTACACCACTTATTATTTAATTCTTACCTAATCATCTTACTTTCTGGAGATAGTTTTCTCTTTTGAATTTTCAAAACTTTTTTTTTTTTTTTGTCTATTTCTGCCAGATATCAATTATCCATATGTTCTTCCATTTTGTCTCTTTGTTGTAGAGCCGTTCTGATCATTTATGGCTACATAACTTACTATCCCAAAACTTAATGGCTTAAGACAACAAAAAAGATATTATACTGTATGATTTTGTGGGTCAATGATACACAGAGGGCTTGACTGAGCAATTATGAGTGGCAATTGGAGTCACCTGACCTAATTCAGATGGTGACTGGCCTGGACTGTAAGGTCCAAGACAACTTGTTCACACGTATGTCTAGTACTGTGTTACAGACTGCTGAAAGTCTGGGCTCAACTGGGCACCCTTCACTCTCTTGTTATATAGTCTTAGGTAGTAGCTTCCCATATATTTTTTTTAATTGTACTTTAGAAGAAGGTTTACAGAACGAGCTAGTTTCTCATTAAACAGTTAGTATGCACATTGTTTTATGACATTGATTAAAAACACCATGACATGTCAGCATTCTCTCTTCTCGACCTTGGGTTCCCTATTACCAGCTTTCTTGTCCATTCCTGCCTTCTAGTCTTTGCCCAAGAGGCTGTTGTGTGCCTTTAGTCTCGTTTTGCTTTATGGGCCTGTCTAATCTTTGGCTGAAGGGTGAACCTTGGGAGTGACTTTATTACTGAGTTAAAAGGGTATCTAGGGGCCACACTCTTGGGCTTTGTCCAGTCTTTGTCAGCCCAGTGAGTTTGGTCTTTTTTTTGAGTTAGAATTTTATTCTACATTTTTCTCCAGCTCTGTCTAGTACACTCTATTATGATTCCTGTCAGAGCATTCAGGGGTGGTAGCTGCACTGAACTCAGTCTGGTGGAGGCCATGGTAGATGCGGTCCATTAGTCCTTTGGACTAATCTTTTCCTTGTGTGTTTAGTTTTTTTTATTTTTCCTTGTTCACCAAGGGGTAAGATTGGTGGAGTATCTTAAATGGCCACTCATAGGCTTTTAAGATCCCAAGTGCAACTCAACAGAGTACAATGTAGAATATTTTCTTTATGAATTATGTTATGCCAATTGAGCTAGATGTTCTTGGAGACCATGGTCCTCAGAGCCCTCAGCCTAGCAATTCGGTCCCTCAGGGAGTTTGGATGTGTCTAAGGAGCTTCCATGACCTTGTCTTGAACAAGTTGTGCTGGCTTCTTCAGCATTGTGTACTGTCTTATCTTCCCCAAAGTTACCACTTATCTATTGTCTATTTAGTGTTTTTCCTTTGCCATCCCTCCTCGCTCTCATAACTATCAAACATTTCTTTTTGTGTGCAAATCTTTTCATGAGTTTTTACAGTAGTAGTCTCATACAATATTTGCATTTTACAATTGACTCATTTCACTCAGCATAATGCCCTCCAGACTCATACATGTTATGAGATACTTCACAGATTTATTATTGTTCTTTATCATTGCATACCCCCACACGTCTGTCAGTTTGTCGTACTGTGGGGGCTTGTGTGTTGCTGTCACAGACTAGGAAGAAGGACCTGGCAGTCTACTTCTGAAAAGCACTAGTCAGTGAAAACCTTATGAATAGCAGCGGGACATTGTCTGAAGTAGTGCTGGAAGATGAGCCCCCCAGGTTGGAAGTCACTCAAAAGATGACTGGGGAAGAGCTGCCTCCTCAAAGTAGGAAAAAAAAAAAGAGTAGAGTAAGCCTTAATGACGTGGTTGGACTAAAGCTTTTGGGACCTTCATTTGCTGATATGGCAGAACTCAAAATGAGAAGAAACAGCTACAAACATCCATTAATAATCAGAACCTAGAATGTACGAAGTATGAATCTAGGAAAATTGGAAATCATCATAAATGAAATGGAATGCATAAACATCGATATCCCAGGCATTAGTGAGCTAAAATGGACTGGTATTGGCCATTTTAAATCAGACGATCATATAGTCTACTATTCTGGGAATGACAACTCAAAGAGGAATGGTGTTGCATTCATCGTCAAAAAGAGTTTCAAGATCTATCCTGAAGTACAATGCTGTCAGTGATAGGATAATATCCATATGCCTACAAGGAAGACAAGGAAGACCAGTTAATATGACTATTATTCAAATTTACTCACCAACCACTAGGGCCAAATATGAAGAAATAGAAGATTTTTATCAGCTGCTACAGTCTAAAATTGGTTGAACATGCAATCAAGATGCATTGATAATTACTGGCGATTGGAATGCAAAAGATGGAAACAAAGAATAAGGTGCAGTAGTTGGAAAATATGGCCTTGGTGATAGAAACAATGCGAGAGATCGAGTGGTGGAATTTTGCAAGACCAATGACTTCTTTATTGCAAATACTTCTTTCACCAACATAAACCGGTGACTATACACATGGACGTTGCCAGAAGGGACACAAAGGAATCAAATTGACTACATCTGTGGAAAGAGATGATGGAAAAGCTCAGAATCATCAGTCAGAACACGTCCAGGGGCTGACTGTGGAACAGACCATCAATTGCTGCTATGCAAGTTCAAGCTGAAACTGAAGAAAATCAGAGCAAGTCCATGAGAGTCAAAATATAAACCTTTGAGTATATCCCACCTGAATTTAGAGACCATCTGAAGAACAGATTTGATGCATTGAACACTAGTGATCGAAGACCAGACAAGTTGTGGAATGACATCGAGAACATCATCCATGAAAAAAGCAAGAGGTCAATGAAAAAAGCAAGAGGTCAATGAAAAAAGACAGAAAACACCAAGATGGATATCAGAGGAGACTCTGAAACTTGTTCTTGAGCACTGAGGAGCTAAAGCAAAATGAAAAATTGTTAAAGCAAAAGAACCGAACAGAAGATTTCAAAGAGCATCTTGAGAAGACAAAGTAAAATATTATAATGACATGTGCAAAAAGCTGGAGATGGAAAACCAAAAGGGAAGAACACGCTCAGCTTTTCTCAGGCTGAAAGAACTGAAGAAAAAAATTCAAGCCTCGAGTTGCAATAATGAAGGATTCCATGGGGAAAATATTAAATGATGCAGGAAGCATCAAAAGAAGATGGAAGGAATACACAGAGTCATTACACCAAAAAAAAAAAAAAATTAGTGGATATTCAACCATTTCAAGAAGTGGCATATGATCAGGAACCAATGGCACTGAAGGAAGAAGTCCAAGCTGCTCTGAAGGCATTGGTGAAAAACAAGCCTCCGAGAACTCATGGAATATCCATTGAGATGTTTCAAGAAACAGATGCAGCACTGGAGGTGCTCATGCATTGATGCCAAGAAATATGGAAGACAGCTTCCTGGCCAACTGACTGGAAGAGATCCATATTTATGCCTATTCCCAAGATAGGTGATGCAACCAAATGTGGAAATTATAAAACAATATCATTAATATCACACGCAAGCAAAATTTTGCTGAAGATCATTCAAAAACGGCTGCAGCAGTATATCGACAGGGAACTGCCAGAAATTCAGGCTGGTTTCAGAAGAGGATGTGGAACCAGGGATATCATTGCTGATGTCAGATAAATCCTGGCTAAAAGCAGAGAATACCAGAAGGATGTTTACCTGTGTTTTATTGACTATGCAAAGGCATCTGACTGTGTGGATCATAACAAGCTATGGATAACATTGCGAAGAATGGGAATTCCAGAACACTTAATTGTGCTCATGAGGAACATTTACATAGATCAAGAGGCAGTTATTCGGGCAGAACAAGGGGATACTGATTGGTTTAAAGTCAGGAAAGATGTACATCAGGGCTGTGTTCTTTCACCATACCTATTTAATCTGTATGCTGAACAAAGTACGAGAAGCTGGACTATATGAAGAAGAACGGGGCAGCAGGATTGGAGAAAGACTCATTAACAACATGTGTTATGCAGATGACACCACCTTGCTTGCTGAAAGTGAAGAGGGCTTGAAGCACTTAATAATGAATATCAAAGATCACAGCCTTCAGTATGGACTGCACCTCAACATAAAGAAAACAAAAATCCTCACAACTGGACCAATGAGGAACATCATGATAAACAGAGAAAAGATTGAAGTTGTCAGGATTTCATTTTACTTGGATCCACAATCAACAGCCATGGAATCAGCAGTCAAAAAATCAAAAGACACTTTTCATTGGGTAAATCTGCTGCAAAGGACCTCTTCAAAGTGTTGAGCAAAGATGTCACCCTGAAGACCAAGGTGCGGCTGACCCAAGCCATGGTATTTTCAGTTGCATCATATACATGTGAAAGCTGGGCAATGAATAAGGAAGACCGAAGAAGAGTTGACATCTTTGAATTGTGGTGTTAGCGAAGAATATTGAATATACCATAGACTGCCGAAAGAATAAACAAATCTGTTTCGGAAGAACTACAACCAAAATGCTCCTTAGAAGCAAGGATGGCAAGACTGGGTCTTACATACTTTGAACATGCTGTCAGGAAGGCTCATTCCCTGAAAAAGGACATCATGCTTGGCAGAGTACAGGGTCAGCGGAAAAGAGGAAGACCCTCAACGAGGTGGATTGACACAGTGGCTGCAACAATGATCTCAAGCATAACAATGATTGTAAGGATGGTGCAGGACCGGGCAGTGTTTTGTTCTGTTGTGCATAGGGTCACTATGAGTTGGAACTGACTTGACAGCACTTAACAACAACAACAACAACAACTATTACTTGATATCACCTTGCCTTCCTCTCCATCAGAAAGCTCTATACCTACACTGTTTATTTTCTCTTTTATTGTTCTGACATCATTTTCATTTAGAGATCCCTCTCTCTGGTTCCTTGCTGAAATTCTTTTGGTTTTGGATAGTCCTTGAGAATTAATTTCTTGGGTTGGTTTCTGGCAGGTACAATCTTGCATCCTAGATTCAGGCTGTGGCCTGGCATTGTTTGTTCTCAAACTGAAGGACTCCCTTTAATAATTAGGTTTGATTTTGTTTTTACATAGTCCCTTCATTTTTGTTTGTTTGGAAATGTCCTGATTTCACCACCGTATTTGAATGAGAGTTTTATAGGTTATATTATTCTTGGCTCACCATTTTTTTTCTTTCAAATTTTTATGTATGTCATCCCATTTCCTTCTTGACTTCAAGGTTTCTGCTGAATAATAAGAGCTTAGTCTTACTGTTTCCCCTCTGTATGTGTCTTTTCTTTTTTGTCCATGCTGCTCTCAGGATTGTTCCTTTGCCTTTGGTTTTACTGAGTGTGATTATGATATGCCTTGGTGATTTCCTTTTGGGGTATACCCTATGAGGGGTTTGCTGAGCTTCTTGGATGGCCACCTTTTTATCTTTCATGATATTGTGGGAACTTTTCTGTCAATTCTTCAGTCATCCTTTCTGTGTTTTCCATTTTCTGCCCCTGTTCTGGGACTCCGATCACTGGCAAATTTTTGCTTTTGATCGTATCCCACATAATTCTTAAGGTTTTTTCATTTTTCTGGTTTTTCCTGAAATAAAGCTATATTCAAGTGTTTGTCTTCAATTTTGCTGATCCTGTCTTCCATTGTTTTGAACCTGCTCCTTATCCCTTCTATGACATTGTCCATTTCTGAAATCTTGTTTTTTATCTTTTGGATTTCTGCTTTTTTTATATATGATTTCTAGTTGTCAATTTATTTTGGCAGTTTGTTTGTGTATTATTTTCCTGAATTATTTCATTTTTCTTTTTTGTCTGTATTTTCCACGAATTTGTCTGCCTTTTCCATGAATCTGTTTATTTTTTCCTCATTTTTTCTGCTTTTTGCTTCAACTCTTTTATAGCTCTGAATATTAGAGATTTGAATTCTTTTTTTTTTTTTAATCGGGTAGTTCTAGACCTTTTTCTTCTACTGGAAAGTCATCTGGTGTTTTATTTTGGATGCCTGCTGGAACCATCCTTTCCTATTTTTTGATATCATCTGCTGACTTCAGGACATTCAGCAATTAGTTTCATTGTTTATTGATTGTAGATTTATTTGTTTTGTACTGCTTTTTTGTTTGTTTGTTTTTAATTTGGTTATGCTTGAGCAATCATGCTTTGCATTTTTTGTTATTTACTCATCTGTGGGCACAATATTTTCACCTCCTGTTCAATGGGCATGGCCAGTAGCTCAGCTATGATGCAACAGGGCAGGTCCAACTGAAGAGGAGGAGCTGGGATGGTTTTTTTTTTTTTTTGTGGCACATACTAGGGCCATCAGGGCTGGCTGGCTGGTAGGCTGTGCCTGTGCTTCTTGGGGGTGTGATGTTCAGTGCACTTTGAAGGTAGGCAAGAAGGAGGGGAAAGGATGTCATGTGTGGTCCTGAGATGGGTATAGGAAAGAAGGGAGAGAGGAGAGAGAAACAGGAGCCAAAAACAAAGAAACAAACAAAAAAGAAACAAATATACAAACAAAAAAAAAGAGTGCTATGGGAGCTTGCAATTGGAGTGGGGAGACAAGAAACAGAGAAATGGAGAAAAACAAAAAGAAATATAAAGAAATAGAGAAAAGGATAAAACAAATTAAAATTAGAAAAAAAAAGAAATGGAAAGCCTCCGGGATCCCACTTGAGTGACAGTGAGACCAGGGAAGTGGCTCCCAGGCCTTGAAGTACAGCCTGGCTAGAAGGGGCTCCCAAGCCATGGAAAGAGATAGAAAGCAAACAAACAGAGAAAACAATAAAAGGAAATACCCCAGGGATCCCACCGATACAGCTGCTTGGACGAGAGCAGGGACTCCCAACCCTCAAAAAGAAAAAGAAAAGAAACAAACAAAACAAAAGAAGGCCCCAGGGATCCCACCAGCATGACAGCATGGTCCAGGTAAGCAGTTCCACAGCCAAGCGATACTTCACAGCATTTCAAGAAGAAGCAAAGCTGGCACACAGAGCCAGATGTTCAAGAGAAAGTAGGGTGGGTTGCCAAGACACAGGAGGAAACAAAAAGAAGCCAAAAAAAGCAATACCAGCAACAAACAAATGGCACTGATGGTGCCAACCAGTGTGGGTGGGGTGAATCCAAGTGGCACAGAACCGGATCTAGTGCTTCCTGGCCAAGCGACTGCAGCCAGAGGGAAGTGGCAGAAGTAGAGTAGGGGGAGAAGGATGGGGTGTGGGAAAGCATGTATTGCTGCTTACTGGATTCTTTGTCTCCTGCTGGGAGATCCGTGAAGCTGTTTTTCCATACTCCCTATCTGCTGATCTCCAGCAGAAGTCCAAGATGGCAGATTCGTGCTGCATTAGCTCATAGGGGACCTCCACAGGTATCTCTCCTCACTCCCTGTTCTCTCAGTTTTTTATTCCATTTGGTGCTTGGCTGAGTTCTTTACCTCTTCATTTGACATTTAGAGCTCCAGGTTTGACATTTGTCTCTGTTTTACTTAGTTTTTCAGGTCTCTGCTGTGGAACGACAGCATGGTGCTTCTGTCAATAATATCATGTTGGCTCTCCCTCACCTCCACATTATTTCTTAGTGGGATATTCATATTTATTACATTGCTGTTTTAATGCTGCCTGAATCCAAGTTGGAAACTTCTGGTTCTATTTAAGTCTTACTTGGAACTAGCATAGTGTCACTTTCACAACCTTCTATTGATCTTACAGGTCAGGCTAGATTCAAGAGCAGGAGCAAATGCCTCACTTATCAATAAACGGAGTGCAAATTACTGGCCATCTCTAAATCTCCACAGGAGGATATCTTGTGATACTAGAATGGAAAATTGCTATAATTTTGTTAACTAAAACTTGTTTACTGCTCTATACTATACATGAGAGTTTAATGTACATTAGTTTATGATCTTATTCCTTATTTATAATACCTATAATAATCTTGAAACATAGCTATTACTGTATTTATCTTCAGTTTGGGGGGTTTGAGCTGTTCTGATAAGGAACACCCCTTTTCTTTTTGAAGTTCTGTACTGATTGAAGGAATCACTGGTGGCATAGTGGTTAAGAGCTACAGCTGTTAATCAAAAGGTTAGCAGTTCTAATTTACCAGGTGCTCCTTGGAAACTCTATGGAGCAGTTCTACTCTGTCATATAGGGTCACTATGAGTCAGACTCGACTCGACAACAATGGGTTTGGTTTGGTTTGCTATTGATTGAAAGACATAGAAGATCAGCAGACGAAGACTAAAAACAAAACTATTACTGAGAAACCGATGTTAAAAAATATGGCTTATATCTGTGGAAAATCGAATTTCCTAATACTAAACCCTAGAATTAGGCTTCATTGTCCATTCAGGAGATAGGTGCTATTCCCTGCAAAACAGAAAGCAGAGCAGAAGATGTATTATCTGCTTTCAAACCAGTTCTCAAGGGAAATGAGAGAGTTGGGGCTGAGTGTCACATGTCTAGTTTCTCACTTCTCTTCCCCAGGGAAGTGGTATGTATCTGGATGAAGAGATCTAAGAGGTAGAAC
This sequence comes from Elephas maximus indicus, assembly GCF_024166365.1. Taxonomy (NCBI): domain Eukaryota; kingdom Metazoa; phylum Chordata; class Mammalia; order Proboscidea; family Elephantidae; genus Elephas; species Elephas maximus. The sequence goes on along the minus strand of NC_064823.1, from coordinate 132,632,938 downwards.
AATAAGTGAACAGAGATCAATACTACCTACCTCAACATTTGCTAATGAGAACATTGCTTTTTGTATTATAATACACCAAAGCTCTAGAAGAATGAAACTTTGCCATTACAGACCTTTCTGCCTATCAAAGCACCCTCCGGAAGATCGCTTGTGCTGTAATCTCTCAATATTTGTATTGGTAGTGTCTGTCATCAGCAAAATAATTGAAAACTTTACAGACTGTTAGTCCTTGTGTATTGAACACTTAGGGCAGCACTTCCCAGGGTATTCTACGACAGTAGTTGCTTAGAAGAATGCTAATGAGTCACTTCATTGGGAATTTCTAAGTCATTTCTAAATTTCCATCACAATTTTAATAGTCGCCTAAGTGAGCTAAGTAAGCTTAGTGAGCTACTAAACTTAATGAACTTTTTCCCACAGAAAATTAATAATGGCAGCTCTCTGAAGAATAAAATTGAACTCAGAATCTGCTTTTGGAATTTCAAACAGTTTCGCCTTTAGTACTTTAAATACCATGAACACTGGCAACCATATTCATATATTTTACAGAACAAGGCTTCCAGCTAATATTTAAACAATTAAAAATTATATTTAAAACAGGGGTTGAGGTTTATCTGTCATTTGAACTTTGTCCACAGTTAAAAGAAAAAATAATATGTAATTCATGCTATTTTTCATTGTCTCTCTTGCTTTGTAAAGTATGCACACACACATACAATGGCAGAAGTGAGGGAAAAAGGTGAAGAAAATGTGCTTCACAGTGGTCATTTATAATGATTAAGTTTGGATCAGAGGAGAGTGAAACTATTGAACAATATCTAAATCAATGATTTGAAGTTAGCCAGAATTCTGACAGCCATTGTGTTGGAATCATGTAGTCTATAAATTCAACACTTGTCATTAATATTGGACCAAAGCCTTTTGTAAAACTTTCTATTCTTTTAAAAATAGGTACACATGTTGGTGATGTACAACCATCACTAGATATCATCTAGGAAAGATTTGGGCTCCAAGGGAAATGAGGAATTAATCATTGAGATATGTATAGTATTTATTATAGGTCTAATTTTTATACATATGTGACATCTTTAACTGACAATCTGACTGCTATTTTCTAAATGTATTACACTTGATTTTCCTCTTTGATTTTTGTACAAGGGAGAAAGCGCTATACCTCTGAAGAGGATAGTTAGAAGGGAAAACCCTTCCTCAGATGATTTATGTGTCTTGAGACCTCCTAAACGCTGATGAAAATTTCAGTGCTGGAAAAGTATTTTGTGATTCTGGGCAGGATCATTGATTATTATTGGTACAGTTTGTCACTTCAGGGGGGCAGAGACAGACAGGAGCAGGAACCAGAAAGGATCAGAAGCATTTAATTTTAGAGTATGAGTACATGCATTAAGAAATAAATTAGGGCACTAGACATTTATCCTCAAGTCTAGAATAAAGAGTGGAATATAAAAGTGAGCTAGAATAGACTGAGAGTGGACCATGGAGGCTGAATATTACTTTGCTCGTTACTGTATGAGCTTGGGCAAATAACTTAAGGGTTTAGGAGCCTAGAATATATATAAAGGAGCAATGCATTATAGGAATTTTTATTACAGTTAAAGCAGGAGGCACATAGAATGGATTCAGTAAATGCCAATTTGATCCACACTCAAATTTATCTTGCTTCCTGACCCTCAAGTCAAGCCTCAGTAACTCCAGCTCTACAAGATAACATGCTAATGACTAGGGTTATGTACATATTCTCTCTGCATTTTTGGATTAAAGTGGGAAGAAGCAGGCATTACCACCTGATGTGTGTCTTCAAGACTAAATAATTTGAAATACAAGTAGTTTAAACCCACCAAAACGCTAAAGAAACTCTAAGTTACACTTAAAATCACATTTGTATGTGTACATACAATTTAGAGACCATCTTAAGGATAGATTTGATACGTTGAACACTAATGACCAAAGACCAGTTGAGTTGTGGAATGACAAAAAGGACATCATACAGGAAGAAAGCAAGAGGTCATTAAAAAGACAGGAGAGAAAGAAAAGATCTAAATGGCTGTCAGAAGAGACTCTGAAACTTGCTCTTGAATGTCCAGGAGTTGAAGCAAAAGGAAAAATTAATGAAGTAAAACTGCTAAACAGAAGATTTCAAAGGTTGGCTTCAGAAGACAAGGTATTATGATAACGTGTGCAAAGATCTAGAGATAGGAAACCAAAAGGAGGAACATGCTCAACATTTTCAAACTGAAAAAACTGAATAAAAAATTCAAGCCTTGAGTTACAATAGTGAAGGATCTTTGCAGAAAATTTTAAACTATGCAGGAAGCATCAAAAGAAGATGGAAGGAATACGGAGTCACTATACCAAAAAGAATTGGTCAGTGTTCGAACATTTCAGGAGGTAACACATGATCAGGAACTGATGGTACCGAAGGAAGAAGCCAAAGTTGCACTGAAGGCATTGGCGAAAAACAAGGCACCAGGAAATGATGGAATACCAATTGAAATGTTCCAACAAACAGATGCAATGCTGGAAGTGCTCACTCACCTATGCCAAGAAAATTAGAAGACAGCTATCTGGCCAACTTACTGGAAGAGATCCATATTTATGCCTATTCTCAAGAAAGGTTATCCAACCAAGTGCAGAAATTATTGAACAATATAATTAATATCACTAAAGTGAAAAACTTTGCTGAAGGTCATCAAAAGAGCTTGCAGCAGTACATCGAGAGGGAACTGCCAGAAATTCAGGCAGGATGCAGAAGAGAAAGTGGAACTAGGGATACACTGCTGACGTCAGATGGATCCTGGCTGAAAGCAGAGAATACCAGAAGGATGTTTACCTGTGTTTTATCGACTATTCAAAAGCATTCAACTGTGTGTTAACCAATTATGGATAACATTACAAAGAATGGGAATTCCAGAATACTTAACTGTCCTCATGAGGAATCTGTACATAGATCAAGAGGCAGTTGTTTGGACAGAACAAGAGAATACTGAGTGGTTTAAAGTCAGGAAAGGTGTGTGTCAGGATTGTATCCATTCACCATACCTATTCAATCTGTATGCTGAGCAAATAATCCGAGAAGCTAAGTTATATGAAGAACAGGGCATCAGGATTGGAGGAAGACTCATTAACAACCTGTGTTATGCAGATGACACAACCTTGCTTGCTGAAAGTGAAGACAGTTTGAAGCACCTACTGATGAAGATCAAAGACCACAGCATTGGGTACAGATTACACTTCAGCATAAAGAAAACAAAAATCCTCACAACTGGACCAATAAACCATATCATGATAAACACAGAAAAGATTGACATTGTCAAAGATTTTGTTTTACCTGGATCCACAATCAACATGCATGGAAGCAGCAGTCAAGAAATCAAAAGACACATTGGATTGGGCACATCTGCTGCAAAGGCCCTCTTTAAAGTGTTGAAAAGCAAAGATGTCACCTTGAAGACTAAGGTGTGCCTGACTCAAGCCATAGTATTTTCAACCACATCGTATACATGTGAAAACTGGACAATGAATAAGGAAGACTGAAGAAGAATTGATGCTTTTGAATTGTGGCTTGAGAGAAGAATATTGAATATACCAAGGACTGCCAAAAGAATGAACAAATGTGTCTTGGAGGAAGTACAACCAGAATGCTCCTTAGAAGCAAGGATGGTGAGACTGCATCTTACATACTTTGGACATGTTGTCAGGAGGGATCAGTCCCTGGAGAAGGATATCATGCTTATTAAAGTATACGGTCAGCAGAAAAGAAGAAGACTCTTGAAGAGATGGATTGACACGGTGGCTGCAACAACGGGCTCAAGCATGACAGATTGTAAGGATGGCGCAGGACAGGGCAGTGTTTCTTTCTGTGGTACATAGGGTCTCTATGAGTGGGAAGCAAGTCTAAGACACCTAACAACAAACAACAGCAATACATTTTGCGCCAGAAAGTGTGACCCCTACTATGCTCACCTTTTAAAAGTTATTTTGTGTATTTGGGCACCTTTTAATCTCATATGAATTTGAGGGTCAACTGTTCGATTTACTGTAGGAAGTTCTTAAAATTTTGATATGGATTGCATTGAATCTATAGATCAATCTGGGTAATTTTGACATCTTAACAACATCAACCACTACGTGTCTGTCAGTTTGTTGTACTGCAGTGAATTGCGTGCTACTGTGATGATGGAAGCCTTGCCACCAGAATTTCAAATACCACCAAGGTCACCCTTGGTTGACAGGTTTCAGCTGAGCTTCCAGACTGTCTTAGTCATCTAGTACTGCTATTACAGAAATACCACAAGTGGATGGCTTAAAAAAGGATAAGTTAATTCTATCACAGTCTAGTAGGCTAGAAGTCTGAATTCAGGGTACCAGTGCCAGTGAAAGGCTTTCTGTCTCTGTTGGCTCTAGAGGAAGGTCCTCATTATCAATCTTCCCTTGTTCTAGGAGCTTCTCTCCACAGGAAACCCAGGTCCAAAGGACACGCTTTGCTCCTGGCTCTGCTTTCTTGGTGGTATGAGGTGCCCCTGTCTCTCTGATGGCTTCTCTCTTTTATATCTCAAAAGAGATTGTCTTAAAACAATATTCATTCTTATAGATTGAGTCTTCAGTCTTTAACATAACTGTGCTAATCGCACCTCAGTTAGGGCTGTTCCCAGTGTCCAATCTGACTGACATAAAATAGCGATCACAGCAGGTTTCAAGGATCTTTGGGCTTCCTTCACAAATTTTTCCTTACCTTTGTGGTAAAAGATGTGTCCTCTGGACACTCCATGTGTGGGTCTGTGGGTCTAACCTGATAAGTTCACTCTAGCATGCCAATTTCCCTAAGTCTTTGGATACTTTCTTCTATAGTATACCAAGGCAGGTCTGGTACTTCAGCTTGATTTTAGTGTAGGCCACCATGTAATCCATATTTCAATAACCCAACCAAATAAACAATTAGATCTTTTTCTAACTTATCGAGCTGAAACACTGAATGAAGAATGTGTGTTTAGTGGGCCCATATCAATAAACTCAGACCAATTCATCTTTACATTTCTTGCATTATTATCCCATGCCCTTAATAGCCATCCCCACACATATTCCCCAGGTTTCTCTTTGTGCGTGTAGAAAAGTCAAGCAGTTCTTTTGGAGTGTAGCGTACCGCCCCCCAGGTGACACTTTGTACTTCACGTTTTGGGGCTTGCTGGGACTTAAGTCTAGTTATAGATTTGGAAGCCAAAACCAGTGGTAGGGAAGTGTTTTGAGAACATTCAGCACTTTTTTTTCCCCCTCCCTTCTTATACATAACTTGACTTATTTATGGCCCTCAAATACTATTTTTTTTGCCTGATTTGCAATTTTTAAAATAGTGTGTGTGTCTAGGATTTGTTATGACAAAAAGATGTGTTTAAATATGTAATTGTTTTTAGTAGCTAACTTATTTTTTGGTAGCTCAATTTGATCTTGTCAGACATAGTGTAGATAATTAAAGTAGTGACAATACAAATTAATTACATATGCTCTTGATTTTTGATGTTGTGCTACCCTGCACTGAAATAAAATTTTGAATTTACACCAAAAAATATTTCATGAATAAGCCTCAACTCTCTTTACACAAAGCTGAAGAAGTAAAAGTAGGTTTTATTATACTTTAATTTTTAATTCTAAAAGAACTCTTCAGTGTGAAACTAGTTCTAATAAAAATTTTACACTTGAAATATATGGTAATCTTGTCTACCTATACAATAGCTTGAGACTTTTGAGTAAAGTTTATATTACAAAACATTTCATCACCTGACAAGGACCTCCCCCCAGAGCCTACAGAGACAGAAAGCCTTCTGCTGGAGCTGGCATCTTGAATTCAGACTTCTAGTTTACCAGACTGTGCGAGAATAAACTTTTGTTTGTTAAAACCATTCACTTTTGGTATTTCTGTTATAGCAGCACTAGATAACTAAGATATTACCCTAGTTTCAGATATGTCATATAAATTGATTTTAATATAAATTAACTTTTAAGTTAGTAATGAAATATTTGTAAGTAGATTGATTACTGGTGTGTTTAAGATGGTAGAGTCACTGATTGATTTAGTTCAATAAATTTGCTGACTATGGTATAGAATGGAATTCATATGGCATAGTGATTTACAGCCAGGGTCAGTAAACTGAAGCTCTTGGGCCAAATCAGACACCTGTTTTGGTAAATAAAATTTTATTGGAGCTCAGCTATGCCTATTCATTTACATATTGTCTATTTCTTCTTTTGTGCTACAAAGGCAGAGTTGGCTAATTGAGAAAGAGGTCGTATGGCCTGCAAGGCTAAAATATTTCTCACCTGGCCCTTTACACAAAAAAATTGCCAACCTCTAATTTAAAGCATATTCATTAAGTCAGAAAATATGGTTCTGCCATTTTATAGCTTACAACTTTGGTCAAACTATGTAGCCTTTCTTTAGCTTTGTTTTAAAAAATTTTATAGGTAAAATAAAATTGTTTATTTTTATTTGTAAAATGGAAATTATAATACTACCTATTTCATAGGGATCGTCTGATGTTTAAATTAAATAATGGGTATGAATTGCTTAGTCTCATATGGTAAAGAGAAATTGCTTAATAAATATTGTTGTTGTTGCTATTTATTACCTTTTCCCACAAACTATATGACATCCATGTCTAACATCTTATTTACCTAGTGCTGCTGCAACAATAAATAAATAAACAAACAAGTAAAATTTCGCTAGCGGGTGGGTTGAGAGAGAGCAATTTATTATCTCCCAGTTTTGGGGAATGAAATTCCAAATCAGCATTTCTCCTAGTTTCTTGTAACTGCCCACAATCCTTGGCATTCCTTTACAGTCTAGAGATGCATCTTCACATGCCACCCACCTTTCCCTTATCTGTGTCTATTCTGGTATTTTTATAGGACACTACTCAGAAGGGATTAGGTTAAAGATCCACCCTTTTCCAGAACAGCCTTATTAACACAAGAAAAGAAAACACTATTTTCCAGCAGGGTAAGGACTTCAACATAAATTTTGGGGGACAAAAATCTAACCAATAGCAATTTATTTATATGTAAATTATTATAAAATTGCTAATGTAATTCCCATCTAGCCAATGAGACTCTTATAATGTTACTGTATATATTAAAACCAAAATTAGACCAAATCCATTGCCATTGAGTCCATACCAACTCATAGTGACCCTATAGGACAGAGTAGAACTGCCCCATAGGGTTTCCAAGGAGCAGCTGGTAGATTCAAACTGTCAACGTTTTGGTTAATAGTCATAACTCTTAACTACTGCACCATCAGGGCTACTATTATGTATATTAGAATGCCATAAATATGGATTTTTAAAAGAGAATATCTAAATTTCCAAGTTATAATATACACACAAAAGACTTTCTAGGCGTATTTGGAATTGCCATGTTTAGTACATATAAAATTTAGTGGTTCTATACATTGACTCTTTGAAGACAAAAAGGCTGATTTATGTAAAGCCAGTATCTTGGAACAGGGTTGGCATTCACATTATAGGCTAATAATGTAGCCTGTATTTACATAAAATCTGTATTCAATAAGTTATTGGCAAATGGATTAAATAAATTAATAAATATCCCAATAAATATTAAGATTCTCTCATTTTCCTCCTGAGAGCATAAATTAACTATAAAATGAAGCCATATAATACATAATCTAATAACAACATGGGGTCACTATGAATTGGAGCATGATAAATGAAATGGACTGAATAAAGATCGATATCCTAGACATTACTGAGCTGAAATGGACTGGTAGTCGCCATTCTATCGGACAATCATAGGGTCTACTATGCTGGGAATGACAACTTGAAGAGGGATGACATGAAATTCACTGTAAAAAAGAACATTTCAAGATCTATCCTGAAGTACAATGCTGTCAGTGACAAGATAATATCCATACACCTACAAAAAAGACATGTTAATACAACTATTATCTCAAATCTTTTCCAAACTTGTGGCAAAAGACCTCTTTAAGGTATTAAAAAGCAAAGATGTCACTTTGAGGACTAAGGTGCGTCTGACACAAGACATCATATTTTCAATCACTTCATATGCATGTAAAAGCTGGACAATGAATAAGGAAGACCAAAGAAGAATTGATGCCTTTGTGTCACGGTGTGGTGAAGAATATTCAAAGTACCATGGATTGACAGAAGAACGAACAAATCTGTCTTGGAAGAAGTACAGCAGAATGCTCCTTAGAGGCATGGAAGGCCAGACTTCATCTCAGTTACTTTGGGCATGTTATCAGAAGGGACTAGTCCCTGGAGAAGGACACCATGCTTAGTAGAGTGCCAGCGAAAAAGAAGAAGACCTTCATTAGATGAATTGACACAGTGGCTACAACAAAGGGCTCTAACATAGCAATGATTGTGAGGGTGGCACAGGACTTGCAGTATTTCGTTCTGTTTTACACAGGGTTTCCATGAGTTGGAACCAACTCCCTGGGCACCTGATAACAACGACAATATGAGTTGTAATTGACTTCATGGCAGTTATGAGCAATGAGTGAGAATCAACTCGACAGCAGTGAGTTGGCTTTGGTTTTAATAATAATCAGTCTCTAATGTGATTTTTAAGCAATTTTAAGATCTGATAAAAAGGCCATGTGCATGCGTTTTCTTCTCTAAGGACACTAATCAACTTTACCTTACATTTCATTTCCTGCAGAGCAAATAGCCTGTATCTTTTTGATGGGTTTGCTGCATGTGTGGTTTCTTTCTCCTATAGCTCATTGCCAGTGAGCATTATAAAGGAGGATCACTTTTGAGGGAAGCATTCTAAGGATTAAACTCACAGGGGAAAGAAGGTAAAGCCAAAGGAAACACCACGGCTGAGTGCTGCAAGGCAAGTCCCTAATATATCTTTATGGATATTTTCTGTATTTCTCATCCTTCTAACCCATCACTAAACCTAGGCAATTTGTAGACAGTACAAATGTTAAAGCCTGTTGAATCCACACCACCATCATTTTGATCTTTCCAGCTTGAGGTAATTTCCATAGAAGTAATAATCTACTCCACCTGAAATTTTCCATACCACTTACTTCTTGGTAAAATTTCCTTTTACCCCAGGTAATCGTGATACGTTTTGTTCTTTCTGTATTAATATTGCCACGAAACTATTTTTTTGATCTTCTTGGAAAGCTGCAGTGACCCAAAATATTGCCTGCTATGGAATTCATCATTGTGTTTGTTGAGACTGGTAGTTAAACAACCTAAAATTATGTGGAAACATGCAGGAATATGGGAGAATATATGGATTTCAAGTTTCTTTACAGTACTTCCAAGGTAATTTATTTCTGTCGGCTAAGCATATTTTTGTAGGTCTGCCTAAGAACTCAAGAGAACTTAATATTCAGCTTTCCTCTTCAAACCATTATTGAAAACCAAGTGAGAAAGTGAAGTATTCCCAAGGACCGGTTCTTTAATTCAGATAGTGCTCTATATTTACTTAAGTTTCTATAAATCAATAAACACCTTATATGATTATTAACACATCTGGATGCTGACTATTAAGTTTTAGAGGCACTCTGGAAAGAGCGTTATTTACTATTCATATTTAGTGTTCATATATAGCATAGGGGTATTTTCAGGCAATTTACAAGCTGTCAGGGATCTGTGAGGCGCTGATCAAAATTTATTGAAAATTGAAGAACAGGAGAATGTAAGAGAGCAAGAGCATATGGATAAATGTGATTGAAGCCAAGAAAGAAAACCTTATGCAGTGATTGCTGGCCAAATGCTCTATAAAATTAGGCAAAATAATGATTATTGAAATAATTTTGAAGAAACTATTGTTGCTGCTGTTATTAGGTGCCTGAAGTCAGTTCTGACTCAAAGTGGCCATACATACTACAGAACAAAACATTACCCAGTCCTGTGCCGTCCTCACAACTGTTGCTATGCTTGCCCGCTTTTTGCAGACACTGTGTCAATCCACCTTTTGACGACTTCCTCTCTTTCACTGACCCTCTACTTTGCCAAGCATGATGTCCTTCTCCAAGGACTGTTCCCTTCTGATAACAGGTACAAAGTACATGGGATGTAGTCCCCCCATCTTCACTTCTAAGGAACATTCTGGCTGTACTGCTTCCAAGATAATTTTTTCCATTCTGTTAATCCATGGTATATTCACTATTATTGGCCAACATCATAATTGTTGTTGTTAGGTGCCATCAAGTCGATTCCAACTCCTAGCGACCCAAAGTACAACAGAATGAAACACTGCTTGGTATACTACACCATAATTAAAAGGCATCAATTCTTCTGTCTTCCTTATTCATTGTTGAACTTTTGCATGCTTATGAAGCGACTAAAAACACCATGGCTTTGATCAGGTGCATCTTAGACTTCAAAGTGACATCCTTGCCTTTTAACATTTTAAAGAGGTCTTCTATAGCAGATTTCCCCAATGTAATACTCCTTTTAATTTCTTGACTTCTCCTTTCAAGGGCTTGATTGTGGGTTCACGTAAAAAGAAATTGTTGACAACTCCAATCTTTTCTCCATTTCTCATGATGTTGCTTCTCGGTTCAATTGTGAGGATTTTTGTTTTCTTTATGTTGAGGTGTAATCCATGCTGAAGGCTGTAGTTTTTGATCTTCAAGTCCTCTTCGCTTTCAGCAAGCAAGGTTGTGTCATCTGCATATTGCAGGTTGTTAATGACTCTTCCTCCAATCCTGATGCCAAGTTCTTCTTCATATAGTCCAGTTCTTGGATTATTTGTTCAGCACACAGATTGAATAAGTGTGTTGAAAGGATACAACCATGATGCACACATTTCCTGATTTTAAACCAGGCAGCATCTCCTTCTGTTCAAACAGCTGCATCTTGGTCTACGTACAGGTTCCTTAAGAGAACAATTAAGTGTTCTGGAGTTCCCTTTCTTTGCAATATTATCCATAATTTGTTATGATCCACACAGTTGAATGCTTTTACATAGTCAATAAAACACAGGTAAACACATTCCTGGCATTCTCTGCTTTCAGCCCAAATCAATCTGATGTCAGAAATGATATCCTTCCTTCCACGTCCCTCTTCTGAATTCAGCTTGAATTTCTGGCAGCTCTCTCTTGATGTACTACTGCAGCCACTTTTGAATAATCTTCAGCAAAATTTTACTTATGTGTGATATTAATGATATTGTTTTGTAATTTCTGCATTCTGTTAGTTCACTAATCTATCGGTGAGGTAGCTGTCTTCCAAATTTCTTGGCATAGATGGGTGAGCACCTCCAGTGCTGTATCCGTTTGTTGAAATATCTCATTTGGTATTCCATGATGTTCTGAAGCCTTGTTTTTCTCCAATTCTTTCAGTGCAGCCTGGACTTCTTCCTTCAATACCATTGGTTTGGGATCATATGCTACCTCTTGAAATGGTTTAATGTTGACTTTTTTTTTTTTTTAATACAGTAATTCTGTGTATTCCTTCCATCTTCTTTTGATGCTTACTGCATTGTTCAATATTTGGCCCATGGAACCCTTCAAAATTGCAACGCGGGGCTCAATTTTTTTTTTTTTTTCAGTTCTTTCACCTTGAGAAATGCCAAGCATATTCTTTGCTTTTGGTTTTCTAACTCTAGGTCTTTGCATATTTCTTTATAATATTTTTCTTTATCTTCTAGAGCTGCCCTTTAAATCTTCTTTTCAGCTCTTTTACATCATCATTTCTTCCATTTGCTTTAGCTGTTCTATGTTCAAGAGTAAGTTTCATCATCCCTTCTGACATCCATTTTTGTCTTTTTAATGACTTTTTGCTTTCTTCATATATGATATCCTTTATGTCATCCCACAACTTGTCTGATCTTTGGTCTCTTAGTGTTCAATGTCTCAAATCCATTCTTGAGATGGTCTACAAATTCAGGTGTGATATACACAAGGTTGTATTTTGGCACTCGTAGACTTCTTTTAATTTTCTTCAACTTGAACTTGCATATGAGCAGTTTGTAGTCCTTTCTGTGGTCAGCTCCTGGCTTTGTTCTGACTGATGATGTTCTGCTTCTTTCCACAGATGTAGTCGATTTGATTTCTATATATTCCATCCAGTGAGGTCTACGTATATAATCACTGTTTATGTTATTGAAAAAAAGGTATTTTCAATGAATACATCATTGGTCTTGCAAAATTCTATCATTGTTTCTATCACCAAGGCCATATTTTCCAACTACAAACCTTCTTTGTTTCCAACGTTTGCATTCCAGTCATCAGTAATTATCAGTGCATCTTGATTGCAAGTTTTAACAAGTTCAGACTGCAGAAGTTGGTAAAAATCTTCAATTTCTTCATCTTTGGCATTAATGGTTGGTATGTAAATTTCAATAACAGTCATACAGAAAATAAAGGGATGGAATTTCAATGGGAGGTTGGGAAGGCAGTAAATTATCACTTGGTTACTATTTTGTTACTTTAAACTCCTCTCACTATATTTGAAACTAATTTTTAAAAGAGTTAGAGAGGAAGGAAACCAGAAAAATACTGTTGCTGTAGTCAAGGCAGAAATGATAATGATAGGGAATGACAACTAAACAAATACAAACACAAACACACAACATACACACGCACCTGACTACTCACATACACGTATATTAGACCACGCAAGCAGAGGTTTTGTGAATGAAGGTAGGAGAAAACTGTTACTAATTAAATGAGAATATTAGACATAAGCTAGGCTAGCCCTGGGCACCTAAAATGAACAACCACCCTACATAAATTAGGAGCAAATTATCCAAGCTACTAATAGCTCTAACTCTAAAAAAATCAATCACAGTTTTTGCATACCCAGATTACCAAAGAGCCACAGTTTTTAGAGGCAAATCGTCAAGGCATTTTTTTTTTCCTAAATCAAATTTTGTTTCAGATCGGCTGTAACCATTAAGAACTACACCTCAGCGTTAATATGGAGCTCACAGAAAGCTGTCTTTTCGCCCCCTAAGTGTTCTTGTCCTTACCTTTGCCTCACCGCTCATGCAGTTTAATTTGTGCTGTGGGAAAGACATGTTCTGATTTGTAATGACTGTAATAACCTATCTGTAGGCAAATTTTTGAAAGGAAATACCTGAAGGCACCTGCCAGGAGGTATATTTATGGTGAGGTGCAGAGGCATTCAATGACATTATGTTTTGCAGGTTATATTTCCAGTTGATGTGCCTCAGATGATTTTTCTTTCAGGTCTGTTCTTTTCAAAACTGAAAAACATTTCCTTGTTTTTTTTTTTTTTCTTTTCCATCCAGACACCTGACCTCCTTAGTGTCACACATTTTTTTTATCACTTTTTTCTTTTTATATAAATCTGTTACAGATACGTTCACACTTTTTCTATCATTCTCTTCTGTTCTTCCTTTTACTTCATGAAAAATTACTTCTTTTTTTTTTTTTATGGGAACAATAGACATTAGCCCCAACTGAGTATGTTCTCACTTGTCCTTGGTTGCCATCAAGTCAATTCTGACTCATGGCCACCTCATATGTGCAGATAGAAATGCTCTATAGGGTTTTCAAGGTTCTGACCTCTCAGAAGCAGATTGCCAGGCTTGTCTCCTGAGGCACCTCTGGGAGGCTTCAAACCACCAGCCTTTCAGCTAGTAGCTGAGTGCCTAACCAGTTACGCTACCCAGGGACTCCATTTCTCACCTACATACTTATGTTTATAGTTTTGGATCAGTTATCATGTGCAAAACTTTACTTATTCCTAAACATAAAGAATATTTTAAATCAAACCAAAATATATACAAGTAACTATTTTTTTTTTATCTTGATTTGGAGGACAATTCTCTAATACATTGCCTTCTACTTCTCTGTGCTATAAAATCCATTGCCAATGAGTCAATCCCCACTCATAGCGACCCTAAAGGACAGAGTAGAACTGACCCATGGGGTTTCCAAGGAGTGTCTGGCGGGCCCAAACTGCCGAACTTTTGGTTAACAGCCATAGCTCTTAACCACTACACCACCAGGGCTTCCTCTCTGTGTTAAGAAAAAAACCCACTGCCGTTGAGTCGATTCTGACTCATAGCGACCCTATAGGACAGAGTAGAACTGCCCAATAGAGTTTCCAAGGAGCACCTGGGGGATTTGAACTGCTGACCTGTTGGCTAGCAGCCGTAGCTCTTAACCACTATGCCACCAGGGTTTCCACTCTGTGTTATGATTGTGTTAAATTAAAGAAAGAAAAGATTGGTCCTTCTACCCAAGCATAGATCTTTTGGCCCACCAGGATGCTGTTACTACCATTGTAAACCCTATCTGGTTTGTTGGGACTCTTAAATTAAAGTTTTTGATGTAAGAGTATTATTTAGAAACACTTCATACCATGTAAACAAAAATCAAACCCGTTGTCATCAAGTCGATTCTGGCTCATAGCAACCCTATAGGGCAGAGTAGAACTGCCCCATAGGTTTTCCAAGGAATGACTGGTAGATTTGAACTGGGGTCCTTTTGATTAGCACCCAGCTCTTGACCACTGCACTACCAGGGCTCCCATACCACATAAGCCTGCTTAAAGTCCCTGAATATGTCATGGTATCTTACATTATCTTGTGATTCTCTCTGACTGACATAACCACTTACTTGACTTGATTAAGTCATTGCCAGCTTGACTACTCAACCTGGATAGCACTTATTATAGTTTCCTCAAACACACTTGGTTCCTTTCCTCTCTATGTGATGGAAGAATCTTCTCCTTCTTTTAATATTTTTATACCCCATATGAAACACTTCTTCTAGGGTAAGAAAGTTCAACCTTTAGGGCAATGACCTTAGCCCTCATCCCCAGGAAATAAAACAAACTTTTCTCCATGGTGCACGCTCTTTCATCTCTTCAGAGCACCCTTTGACCTCAATAAAGTTTTCTACCTTAAGTGCTGCCTCTGTGATTTTTTCTTTTAACCCTTTATTATACACATTGATTTAAACAGTACAAACTTTTATAATAATTAAAAAAAACACTATTAGATCTTTTCATTGTTGTTGTTAGGTGCTGTTGAGTCAGTTCCAACTCATAGCAACCTTATGCACAACAGAACAAAACACTGCCCGGTCCTGAGCCATCCTTAGAATCGTTGTTATGCTTGAGCACACTGTTACAGCCACTGTGTCAATCCACCTCGTTGAGGGTCTTCCTCTTCCGCTGACCCTGTACTCTGCCAAGCATGATGTCCTTCTCCAGGGACTGATCCTTCCCAACAACATGTCCAAAGTATGTAAGATGCAGTCTCGCCATCCTTGCTTCTAAGGAGCATTCTGGTTGTACTTCTTTTTTTACTGAACTCAAACAGATTAAATAAAAGGCTTATATCTATGTATATATATTTATTTCCCAGTACATCTTTTGAATCCCTGATTACATACATATATTTTAGTATTTTATCATTTTTCACTTACATTATTGTGCAAATATAAAAATTTCATATTGGCTCTTAATAGGCCATTATTATTTCCTCCATAATTATTAATTACTTAGCTAGCCTATGATCAAGTGAAAGAGATGTGTACTTTATCATTTAGGCATCCTTTAACATATTCGTACTTGCCTTTTCTGCCTTTTTTCTTTTGTCTTAATTCACATGGTATTGATACAACTTTAAGCCCCTGATTAGACGCTTAGCGATGTTAGGAAGAGTCAATTCCATTATAACAAACTCTAAGAAGCAGTGTAACCCTTCTCTGGGCATTTAATAAGTTGACCAATGATTAGGGTTTGCTAATGTTTTGTTTGCAGATTTGCCTCATGACAATAATAGACAGGTATTCTAAAGTGGTAATGATACTATAATAAACCCTAGGGAGAACCTACGGGAGTAAAATCAACCCACTTTGTAAAGCACTCAGCCTGGTGGGGTAATTAGTTCATCCAAGCACCAATTAGAGCTATAGAGAGAATAATAAATCCTGTAGCACCTGGAAGTCAGGCTGACTGTATTTAATTCAAATGGGTGAGTTCTTTAGTCCCAGACCATTCCTGCCCAGCCAAAAAGGAGGATACGACTGAAATTGGTTTAACTTGATCAAGCCTATATTGCGGACATTACCAGAAAATTAACAGGTACACTATAGTTAATTGATTAAAAAAAAAAAAAAAAAACTGCAAATACAGTATCAGTCTCAGCACATCTATACAAAGCACGAAATTCAGACAGTGCTATCCAGTCTGCACTTTGCAAGCTCTAGCATGGGGTTGCCATGAGTCGGAATGGGCTCTATGACAGTTAGCAATAACAACAGCAGGGTGCCGAAGCAGGTACTATTTAATGTACCCCATACAGAAAACAGGGTAGGTCTAGGTCCCTTTGAGTTCAAAACCGCAGTAACTCCATTCTTCTTCTTCTTTTTTTTTTTTTTTAAAGAGGACTCAATGAAACCTATAACAATAAAGGTTTTGGTAGCTGGGGGAAAATAACATGGTAATTAGCTAGCATCTAAGATTAGGGATAATTATCAGGCACTGTCTACATCCTGTGCATGTAATAACCCCTTTAATATTTACAGCATCCCTAAGAGGTAGGTATTACTATCTATCTAACAATACAGGAATCTAAAGCACAGAGAGGCTAGGCGATTTCCCAGGGGTCTCATTAGCAGAAGCAGGATTTGCACCTAAGTATGTGGCTGCAGCGAACACGTTCTAAAGAGACAGGGTATAGCTCCACTTTTTCACCTCTGTGCCTGCTTCTTTCTCACTAAAACTTAGAATTCTCAGGGGAAATGCATCAAGACAAAAAGTAGTTTGTTCTTTACAGGACAGACAAAGGCTAAACTACAGGAATGGCTCTCTTCTTGTTTTCTTCGTTTGCATTGACGGAAGAGTTGTCTTCACAATGTTCACTCTCCACTGCCTCTAACTTCTACATTTATAACTGGGAATGTGAACAATGGAAAAAGGAAGGCAGAAGAAGAATTGATGCATTCAAGCTCTGGTATTGGCAAAGAATATGTACTATACCTTGGACTGACAGAGGAATGAACAAATCAGTCTTAGAAGAAGTACAACCAGAATATTCTTTGAAACAAGAATGGCGAGACTTTGACTCACTTACTTTAAATTCATCATCAGGAAAGACCAGTCATTAGAAAAGTACATTATGTTTGGTAGAGAGCCAGCAAAAACGAGGAAAACCCTCAATGATATGGATTAATACAATAACCACAATAAGGGACTCAAACAAACCAATGATCATGAAGATGACACAGGACCAGATGACATTTTATTCTGTCTATCATACATAAGGTCACCACGAGTTGAAGCAGACTCAAGATCAACTAACAACAATGTCATCAGACCTGAGAAAGTTGTGGCTACATTAAAATATAGTGTATGTGCCTAATAAACATACATTTTTCAATCCTATAATTGAAGAGAAAGAAATACTAACTTGCTATCTAAAAATTCTTTTTTTTGAAAAAGAAGAATGAATGAAATCGATAATATTAAAATGTTTGATAATATGAAATATGAATGAATCTTTCTGATAAAAACACTAACCCTGTTGCTGTTGAGTCAATTCTGACTCATGGCAACCTCTGTGTTACAGAGTAGAACTGTGATTCATAGAGTTTTCTTGGCTCTAATCTTTACAGTAAGAGATTGTCAGGCCTTTCTTCCACAGCACAGCCAGGTGTGTTGGAATTGCCAATCATTCAGTTAATAATTGAGAGCAAACCATTTGTACCACACCAGGATCTTGAAGGAAACAATATAGAAGGACTATTTTTAATTTTTTTTTTTTTTTTTTTTGCCTTTAGATTTCTGAACTGTGGGAAGGAGGGGAAGAAAATGTATGTAAGTGAAATATAACGTGTGTGTGTTTTATTGAATCCTAAATACCTAAATAAAACCAGTTGCTGTCGAGTCTATTCTGACTCACCGTGACTTGAACTGGGTTCTATACGGTTAGCAATGGCTGATTTTTTTGGAAGCAAAATCTGATTTTTCAGACCTTCCTTCCAAGGGGCTTCTGGGTGGACTGGAACCTCCTACCTATTGGTTAGCAGCTTACCTAGTACAAAATCACCCAATTTTTAATCAGTATCCCTTGAAAAGCCTAGTTGATTCAAATATGTATTATAAGATGCTAAGGAAGCATGCTTAGGGCACGGGAATAGAAAAGTGGAAACTCTTTTCAAATTTCTGATGATGGGTAACTTCAAATTCTTTCCTGAATCTTCATTGAATCACTTTATTTATTTCCCTCTATAATAATATTTCATAATAACAGCTAACCTCTCCCCATTGGACTAATTTAAACAAGCTCGTCTCTCGATTCCTACTCTTTTGTCCATAACTATGTTAAAATTTTGAAAGGTTGTTGTTTGCTTTAAGAGCTACTATATATGTCACTTCAGGTGTCATGGAGGAAAGAGACTATATAAATCTTATACATTGGTGTCTCATTCCTAATTGGGACCTAAAAGGAATAGAAAGATTCAAGGTTGAGTCCTCATTGAACTTATTTCCTCTGCTGCCTATGATTCACTGTACTTGTACAGCTGGAAATAAAAGCTATCAGGCCCCCAATAAAACTTGATGAGTTTTAGAACACATTCTATGACAGTTCGTTTAAGGTATGCATTATGCTAAGGTTATTACCACACTCACTAAAAGCTGATCAACACCACTTCAACAAAGCTCAAGCCTTTATCAGACTTGTCAGTGTTCGAGCAAAGGCCATGTTTAGCCCAACCTATTGGCTGACTTTCGAAATGTCACATTTTCTGGATGTTAGGGTATAAATTTATTACCAATATTTCTGAATAGTAACAAATACAAAAGCAATATTGTTGTCAGGTGCCTTCCAGTCAGTTCCAATTCATAGTCACCTATGTACAACAGAAGGAAAGACTAAAGTAATTCTTCTTTGGTCTTCCTTATTCATTGTCCAGCTTTTACATGCATGGGAAGTGATTGAAAATACCATGGCAATACACCTACTCCTTACTTATTAACATGGTTACCTGTCAAAGACCAGGTCGTTATGCAAAAACCGGGGCTGTGCTAGAGTAGGGGCTGTGCCCTGTCTTGCCGAGGGTATACTCCCTGGTCACTCACTGCTGCTCGGGTGCCCCTGCAATGTCATGGGATGCGTGCGGTGTTGTGGGCTCCCCTTCTCCACTACACCTTCCAGAGCTTGCAGGGTTGGGGTTGGTGGTTGTTGGGTATTGTCCACTGCCTCCTGAGTAGCAGGAGCCCACCATCAACTGGCCACCCTCTAAGCTTCCACACGGACCCCCACACCTCTCTCTACCTTCCTGCTTTACTGGCCCTGGAGATGAGCTTCAATGGTGGGGGGCCCCTGGGCCTAGAGCAAATGAGGTCCAGTTACCTGGGCCCAGTAAGGCTATGGAGGTAGCACAGATGCCTCTTTGGAACCAGAGGCTTCCCAGTCCCCTGCCTAACTCCTGCTGCCCCAGCTCCTGCAGCCTCCTGGAGGACTGGCCACACTACCCGCCTGTGCGCTGCACACCTGCCCACACTCCTCCACCCTATGCTGGTAATACCACTAGCAGCTCTCCAGGCCTAGTTCCCTCTCACAAGCCTGGTGGTCTTCCTCCCCCTCTTGCCTTGGCTGCTTATAAATGCACAAAATAGTTGGATAGTAGATATTTTATTGGTGTAAATGTGAAATGTCAGATAAAGAGACAGTCAAGAAGTGTAGGTGTAGTCAATCTAAATAGTAATAAAGAAAATAATAACAATGATTGAAAGGAAAATAATGAGATAAATGTATCATTAATCATTCTTAAAAATATGATCAACTCAGATTTTGTTTGAAAGTTTAAAATTTTAGACTGTTTAATTAGTTTTAATGGAACATTTTAATTAGTTTTCATGGAAAAATTAACAATAGGTTTGCCTGTGATTTCATTTGTTAGTTTTTGTTCTATCTCACAGTCAAAAAGATTTATATTGAGGTTTCTTCTTTGAGTTTCTTTTTCTCATATATAAAAGTCTCTACTTGGAAAAAATCACAAGAAATGATCTAATATAGATCTTTGTGGCAACATAATTCTAGAGGTAAATAATTTATCCAACACTGCAAATGTCAAAGTATCTGCCATGTAATAATATCTCTACTGGTAAAATATCTCACAGTAATCACACAGTGTGTGTTCATTTTTTCAGGAAGTATTTATATTCCTCTTAATATAAGGAATAACACACACAGTCCTCAAACACATACATTGGAGTGTGTACATATATGGGAGGAGGAAAGGAAAGAGAGATTACAGTTTACAGATAGGGAGAAGTTCTATGATGGAAATAAGAGTGATGAGGAGAAAAAATCGACCTAACATACTGGCTGTAGAGACAAATTCCTTTCCATTTTCAACAATGCTTGACAAGTATCTCTTAATTTTATTCCAGTTATCAAAAGTCAATGCTAATTTCAGAAGTAAGCTTCATAATGATGATTAACACTAAATAAGTTTATGATTTTCCTTCTAACACCTGTGAAAGGCTGCAATATAGTTCAACTTTCTGGCCACTAAGAACAGTGGCATCACTAGGGAGGTGAAGGGCAGGTACAAACCAAACTGGGTGACACACTCAGAGGGAATTTGGTGTCTCAAGCAGTGCTGACTCTGAACGCTGGGTCAGCCTCTGGGGCGGGGCACCACCACCATCTTTGGAGCGGTGCCAAGTTTTCAGACAGGAAGAGATGTGAATGTCACCAGGAGGAAGGGAAGGTAGGGAGGTGGAGAGCAGGGAAGCTGTTGAGGGGGTGGGTGCTGGGTATGCACTAGGGATATAGGGCTTGGGGAGCAGTGGAGGGCTCAGCCTGCTTCCCACTCTTCTCACCCCATTCCCAGGTGGAGGGGAAGGGTGATGGGTTTTGTTTGCATGTGCTACACACATGTACTGTTTTTGTGGCTGGGGAGGGGGGTTGGAGAGAGGAGAGAATGGAGAGGTGACGCCATGAGCTACCACACTGGTTGACACTGGGCCTAATGACACCACTAATGAAGAAGCCCTTGACTGGATTTACGTTATTTGTCACTGGAAACATCTCCAAGAGATTTGAACCAACAATTAATTAACATACTTTTTTCAAAAAATGATATTAAAATCATGTCACCTATATATTTTATATATATATATACTTACATACTCATATTGTTGTTGTTAGGTGCCCTGGAGTCGGTGGCAACTCATAGCAACCCCATGTAGAACAGAACAAAACCCTGCCCTATCTTGGGCCATCTTCACAATCATTGCTAAGCTTGAGCTCATTGCTGAGCCCACCGCGTCAGTCCATTTCATTGAGTGCCTTCCTCCTTTTAGCTGACCCTCTACTTTACCTAGTATGATGTCCTTCTCCAGGAATTGATCTCTCCTGATAATATGTCCAAAGTATGCGAAATGAAGTCTCACCATCCTTGTTTCTCAGGATCCTTCTGGCTGTACTTCTTCCAAGACAGATTTGTTTGTTCTTTTGGCAGTCCGTGGTATATTCAATAATCTTCCCCAACACCATAATTCAAAGGCATCAATTCTTCAGCCTTCCTTATTCATTGTCCAGCTTTCACACTCATGAGGCAACTGAAAATACCATGGCTTGGGTCAGGAGCACCTTATTCCTTTAAGTGACATCTTTGTATTTTATGACCATAAAGAGGTCTTTTACAGCAGATTTGTCCAACGCAATTCACCGTTTGATTTCTTGACTGCTGCTTCATGGGTGTTGACTGTGGATACAAGTAAAACGAAATTCTTTACAACTTCAATATTTTTTCTGTTTGTCATGATATTGCTTATTGGTCCAGTTGTGAGGATTTTTATTTTCTTTATGTTGAGGTGTAATTCATACTGAAGGCTGTAGTCTTCGAACTTCATCAGTAAGTGCTTCAGGTCTTCTTCACTTTCAGCAAGGTTGTATCATTTGCATACAGCAGGTTGTTAATAACTCTTCCTCCAGTAATGACGCTGAGTTCTCCTCCACATAGTTCAGCTTCTCGGATTATTTGCTCAGCACACAGATTGAATAAGTATTAGGAAAGGGTACAACCCTGATGAACACATTTCTTGACCTTAAGCCCCGCAGTATCCACTTGTTCTGTTCTAATATTCGCCTCTTGGTCTATGTACATACATGTTCCTCATGACCACAACTTAGTGTTCATGAATTCTTATTCTTCTCAATGATATTCATAATTTATTATGATCCGCACAGTTGAATGTCTTTCCACAGTCAAGAAAACACAGGTAAACATCTTTCTGGTACTCTCTGCTTTCAGCAAGAACCAGCTGGCATCAGCAATGATCTCCCTTGTTCCAAGCCCTCTTCTTTATCTGGCTTGAGTCTCTGGCAGTTCCCTGTTGATGTAATGCTGCAGTCACTTTTGAATGATCTTCAGCAGAATTTTACCTGTGTGTGATATTACTGATATAGTTTGATATTTTCCACATTCTGTTGGATCACCTTTCTTCAGAATGGATACAAAAAAACAAAAACCACACCCATTGCCTTCAAGCTGATTTCAATTCATAACTACCTTATTCGACAGAGTAGAACTGCCCCATAGGATTTCCAAGAGGTGGCTAGTGGATTCAAACTGCTGACCTTTTGATTAGTAGACAAGCTCTTAACCACTGCACCATCAGGGCTCCTGGAATGGGTGCAGTACGCAAATACTGTACACTGTGAAAACGAACAAGAAATAATTGACAATTTCTTTTGGAAATATAAGTTTATATATACCTTTCCTTAATATTGTTTTGAGTTTTTTAGCCTCTATACAATTACAGAATCTCCTCTGACATCCATCTTGGTCTTTTCTTTCTTTCCTGTCTTTTCAATGACCTCTGCTTTTTTCATGTATGATGTCCTTGATGTCATGCCACAATTCTTCTGGTCTGCGGTCATTAGTGTTCAGTGAGTCAAATCTGTTCTTCCGGTGGTCTCTAGATTGAGGTGGGATATACTCAAGGTCATATTTTGGCTCTCGTGGACTTGCTCTGATTTTCTTCAGTTTCAACTTGAACTTGCGTATGAGCAATTGATGGTCTGTTCCACAGTCAGCCCCTGGCCTTGTTCTGACTGATGATATTGAGCTTTTCCATCATCTCTTTCCACAGATGTAGTCAATTTGATTTCTGTCTGCCCCATCTGGTGAGGTCCATGTGTGTAGTTGCCGTTTATGTCGCTGAAAGAAAGTATTTGCAAGGAAGAAGTTGCTGGTCTTGCAAAATTCTATCATTTGATCTCCGGCATTGTTTCTATCACCAAGGCCATATTTTCCAACTACTGATCCTTCTTCTTTGTTTCCAACTTTTGCATTCCAATCGCCAGTAATTATCAATGCATCTTGATTGCATGTTTGATCAATTTCAAACTATAGCAGCTGATAAAAATGTTCTATTTTTTCATCTTTGGCTCTAGTGGTTGGTGCGTAAATTTGAATAATAGTCATATTAACTGGTCTTCCTTGTAGCTGTATGGATATTATCCTATCACTGACAGCGTTGTACTTCAGGATACATCTTGAAACATTCTTTTTGATGATGAATGCAGCACCATTCCTTTTCAAGCTGTCACTCCCAGCATAGTAGGCCGTATGATTGTCTGATTCAAAATGGACAATGCCAGTCCATTTCAGCTCACTAATGCCTGGGATATCGATGTTTATGAGTTCCATTTCATTTTTGATGATTTCCAATTTTCCTAGAGTCATACTTCATACATTCCGGGTTCCAATTATTAATGTTTGCAGCTGTTTATTCTCATTTTGAGTCCTGCAAATGAAGGTCCTGAAAGCTTTACTCCATCCACGTCATTAAGGTCGACTCTACTTTGAGAAGGCAGCTCTTCCCCAGTCATCTTTCGAGTGTCTTCCAACCTGGGGGGATCGTCTTCCAGCACTATATCAGACAATGTTCTGTTGTTATTTATAAAGTTTTCACTGGCTAATGCTTTTCAGAAGTAGACTGCTGGGTCCTTCTTCCTAGTCTGTCTCAGTCTGGAAGCTCAGCTGAAACCTGTCCTCCATGGGTGACCCTGCTGGTATCTGAATACTGGTGGCATAGCTTCCAGCTTCACAGCATTAGGCAAGACCCCACAGTACGACAAACCGACAGACACGTGTCAGAGAAGACTCTGAAACTTGCTATCGAATGTCAAGCAGCTAAAGCAAAAGGAAGAATTGATGAAGTAGAAGAACTGAACAGAAGATTTCAAAGGGCGTCTCGAGAAGACAAAGTAAAGTATCATAATGACATGTGCAAAGAGCTGGAAATGGAAAACCAAAACGAAAGAACACGCTCGGCGTTTCTCAAGCTGAAAGAACCGAAGAAAAAATTCAAGCCTTGAGTTGCAATAGTGAAGGATTCCATGGGGAAAATATTAAATGATGCAGGAAGCATCAAAAGAAGATGTCACTATACCAAAAAGAATTAGTCTATATTCAACCATTTCAAGAGGTGTCATATGATCAGGAGCCAATGGTACTGAAGGAAGAAGTCCAAGCTGCTCTGAAGGCATTGGTGAAAAACAAGGCTTCAGGAATTGATGGAATATCAATTGAGATGTTTCAACAAACAGATGTAGCGCTGGAAGTGATCACTCGTCTATGCCAAGAAACATGGAAGACAGCTTCCTGGCCAACTGACTGGAAGAGATCCATATTTATGCCTACTGCCAAGAAAGGTGATCCAACCAAATGTGGAAATTATAGAACAATATCTTTAATATCACACCCAAGCAAAATTTTGCTGAAGATCATTCAAAAATGGCTGCAAGCAGTATATCGACAGGGAACTGCCAGAAATTCAGGCTGGTTTCAGAAGAGGATGTGGAACCAGGGATATCATTGCTGATGTCAGATGGATCCTGACTAAAAGCAGAGAATACCAGAAGAATGTTTACCTGTGTTTTATTGACTATGCAAAGGCATTCGACTGTGTAGATCATTGCAAACTATGGATAACACTGTGAAGAAGGGGAATTCCAGAACTCATAATTGCGCTCATGAGGAACCTTTACATGGATCAAGAGGCAGTTGTTCAGACAGAACAAGGGGATACTGAGTGGTTTAAATTCAGGAAAGTTGTGCTTCAGGGTTGTATTCTTTCACCATATCTATTTAATCTGTATGCCGAACAAATAATATGAGAAGCTGGACTATATGAAGAAGAACGGGGCATCGGGGTTGAAGGAAGACTCATTAACAACCTGCATTATGCAGGTGACACAACCTTACTTGCTGAAAGTGAAGAGGATTTGAAGCACTTACTAATGAAGATCAAAGACCACAGCCTTCAGTTTGGATTGCACCTCAACATAAGGAAAACAAAAATCCTCACAACTGGACCATTGAGCAACATCACGATAAACGGAGAAAGGATTGAAGTTGTCAAGGATTTCATTTTACTTGGATCCACAATCAACAGCCATGGAAGCAGCAGTCAAGAAATCAAAAGACGCATTGCATTGGGTAAATCTGCTGCAAAGGACCTCTTTAAAGTTTTGAAAAGCAGACATGTCACCTTGAAGACTAAGGTGTGCCTGACCCAAGCCATGGTATTTTCAATCACATCATATGCATGTGAAAGCTGGACAATGAATAAGGAAGACGGAAGAAGAGATGACGCCTTTGAATTGTGGTTTTGGGGAAGAACAAGCAAATCTACCTTAGAGTAAGTACAAACAGAACACTCCTTAGAAGCAAGGGTGGCGAGACTGCGTCTTACATACTTTGGACATATTGTCAGTAGAGATCAGTCCCTGTGGCAGGACATCATGCTTGGCAGAGTACAGGGTCAGAGGAAAAGAGGAACACCCTCAACGAGGTGGATTGTCACGGTGGCTGCAACAATGAGCTCAAGCATAGCAATGATTAAGGGTGGCTCAGGACTGGGCAGTGTTTCGTTCTGTTGTGCATAGGGTCGCTATGAGTTGGAACCAGCTCGACAGCACCTAACAACAACAGCAACATATAATTACAAGTATATTTAAAAAGCACAGCATATAAGGAATAACAGTGTATAAATATAGTTGTTCAAAAATGCAAGTTAAAAACTAGAAATAATTACAGTAAATATTAATACTCAAAGAAAAATTTGGAAGTAGGTGTCACAAGTTCTGAGTACACATTCTTCCTTTTATCTTACTAGCTCTGCACTACTGAACATGTAGCATTTCTTATGATAGTTTCCTAGTATAAAATGGCTTAATTAAAATATACATAAGTTATGATTGTAAAAATGTGTATATAAACATGTTTAAAAACATTCCAATACAACTTATTGCTACAGAAATACCAAAATTTCTAAAAGGTGAAGTCAAAATCACACAGAAAATTAACTGTTTTGAAAAATGAGAAAGTTGACCCACTGTGGCATGGTACAGGCCTGGATATTTTTATCCCTCTGTTTGAATTAGCAATACAGAGATGTGATTTAATATTATCCCTATGAAAATCTAAATTTCATATTTTTTTATAATTTGTTAGTTATAACAATGACCACTAATTAAATTAAAAAAAAAAAAAAAGTAATTTTATGGCTCTGTGTTTGATTAAAAAAATTAAATACACAATACTGGGTTTGTAAATCATAGATAAGCAACTAAATTCAGGGACATTGTAGAGGCCACTTCACAGTTCTCTGTAACTCTGGTTTTAATGTTCTCGATTTATTTCCCTTCATACTGGTAACTGAAGAGTTAGTAAAGCTTTAAGTATCCTAATGGCAGCATCTGTATTATCTGTTTCAGTTGTGTTTCCTTGTGTAGGAAAATGTATAGATAAAAAAAAAAAAAAAGCTTCTTAATAAATAAAGACCAAGAGTGGCAATTTTCACAAAACCTAAAATTCTTTTTTTAAAAGAAGACATTTAAATACATAACAGATACAAGTGAGTGAGGAGCAAATCAACATTTTCCCTCTCACATACACACTGGAAATAGCACATCTATTAGAATTTAAATTCTCAAGTTTCTTAATATCAAAATTTGGGTAAGGAATAAACTTAAAATGGAAACTATTTTCTAGAAAGTCAAGAAAGAATGCAGCTTAGAATTTTCAAAGCAGCATATAAAGGAGTAAATATAAACATATGCTTAAGTATTTAGACCAGCTTGAGACCAAGGAAGCTATACACTCTCACTGTGCTATTAATAAATATTGAAAACTTAAAAATGAATATAAATAGATATACTTTTATTCAAACCAAAATTAATGCATCCAAATTAAGTGATTAGTTCTTTTAATGCCACACTTAACAGAATCCTCTATCTAATACTCAGCCTTGATGACTTTTGAGATAAAAACGCCGTGGAGACTACATATTAGTAATAAAATCATTGCTAATTATTTCAAGTATGTCTCCCATGTGCTTGGTATAATTGATCTTAGAAATACATACCAGATACAAGTAATAGTAAAGGCAACTTTAAAAATCTGGCTTTTTAAAATTTTAACTTTAACAGGTAAATTCTATTTTTTTTTTTTCCTTTTTACATGTATATATATATATGTCATTGACCAAAATGCATCACAAGCCTGGATTGCAATTTATTTTCCTATGACCTCTTCTAGCAATTCCAAAGTCTATAAAGAAATGTTTGCCAAAATACAGGATATATAGAATTGGAATCCTTTTCTATACTTCCTCTTTTACCGTCTGTCTTCACATTGATAATGCAAGCAATTCTTTCGTTATCAATTGAGCAGCTATTTTTCCTAATATGATTTATCTAGTCACATTATACTTTATATACCCAGATATGAGAAACTTATGTTAAAATAGTCACTGAAGCTATATTTCTCTTTGTTTTATTGACTAGACACATTTTTATTTTATAAACTAATATACACTTTTTCTTTTTTCATTTTTGTAGGATTAAGTCCTTTCTCACTCACTGTGCTCTCACAGATTGTATATTGACTTTTTTTTAGATTAATAAAATGTACATAAAGCTGTGATTATCTGTATTATATGTCTCTTGTTTTTCCTACTGTAATTTAAAAGAAAATTGGTATATATTGTTTTTCTTTTTCATTTCATGATTCCACTCAGGTCTTCATTAGCTCATGAGGCATCAATCAGGAGAATTAATGAACTAATGCAGAGATTAGAGGATGTTTTCTATGTGTTCTAACATGTGATTCAAGAGACTTGATTTCTGGAAAAGTCTCTTTCACTACCTATATGACTTTACTAGGTCCTCATGTATCACCAAGTGTTTCTTCTTGACTACTAACCTAAAAGTTGGTGGTTTGAACCCAACCACCAGCATCACTGAAGAAAAGCCTGGCAATCTGCTTCTGTGAAGGTTATGACCAAGAAAACCCTATGGAGCTGTTCTACTCTGTAACACATGGGGACACGGTGAGAGGGACTCCATCGAATGACGAGTTTGTTTCATTTTTTTTTTTTTTAAATAAGATTTTATAGAGGTTGGAGCCCTGTTGGTGCAGTTGTTAAGAAGTCGGCTGCTAACCAAAAGATTGGCACTTTGAATCCACCAGCCACTCTTTGGAAACCCTATGGGGCAGTTCTACTGTGTCCTATAAGATTGCTATGAGTTGGAATTGACTCGACGGCACAGGTTTGGTTTAGTTTTATAAAGGTTCACCAAAAACTAAACCAAACCACTTGCTGTGGAGTTGATCCTAACTCATGGCAACTCCAATGTGTCGCTGATTAGAACTGTACCCCAGAGAACTTTCAAGGCTATGACTTTTGGAAGCAGATTGACAAGTCTTTCTTCAGAGGCATCTCTGATGGGTTCAAATCACCAAACTTTTGGCTAGTAGTCAAGTGCTTAACCATTTTGCCACCCAGGATTTCCTACAGAAGCTTCCCCCAACCCATTGCTGTCCAGTCGGTTCCAAGTCATAGCAACCCTACAGGACAAAGTAGAGCTGTCCCATGGGGTTTCCAATGAGAAGCTGGTGGATTCCAACTGCCGACCTTCTGGTTAGCAGCTGAGCTCTTTAACCACTATGTCACCAGGGTCCCTACAGAAGTTTAGCCCCCTTAAATCTCCAATTTCTTCATGGACTTTGCTAGTAGCTAGAAAAATACTCTTTACTATTGAGTCCATAGGGAACCTATAAGACAAAATAGAACAGTCCTATGGTGTTCCCAAGGCTGTAATATTTACAGAAGCAGACTGCCACATCTTTCTCAAGCAGAGTGACTGGTGGGTTTAAATCACTGACCTTTCAGTTAGTAGTTGAGTGCTTAACCACTGCACCACAAGGGTTCCATGGAAATAGGTGGGGCAAAACAGAGTACACTTTTTGGAAGCTGAGACCCTTTTTGTCATCCCAACCCATGTTGAGTTTTCAAAATAGTAGTTGTTGTCTGCCCTAGAGATAAGTATAACTGTAACCATAAAGTGAGTAGAACATTTACTTTTTGACAAACACTAGTTACTTTATAAATGTTTATTGGTCAAATTCTCACTACAGGTCTGTGATTTAGAAACCACTGCCATTTACAGATAAGGAAACTAGAGCTTAGAAAAACTAATTTCACATCATTTCAGTAGAAGAGTTGAGTTTTGAGCACTAATGTCAAACACAATGTAACATGGACCCTTTTGATGAAAATACCCTACCTTTATTCTTTCGTTAGAAATGGCACACATTGATGGAGCACACCTTGTTTACAGTGACTAGCAATGCCTTTCTATTTCATTTCTTTCCAGGAAGGCAGCCGGATACCACAGAAAGAACGTGCACATTTGCTATCAGACAGGTAAGAATAATAATTCTGCCACCACAATTACTAGCTCTGAAGCTTTAGAAATGTTACCTAAACTTCTTGAGCTGCGAATCCCACCTTTGCAAAATGCAATAAAAGATGCCAACTTTGTTTTATATAAGGCTGATTATTATCCTTGTAATGGTTATGGTGTCAGGTGCACTATAAAATGCAACAGATATTACTTTTCTGAAAACATTTTATGTTGTCTATATGTCAAAAGGGTTCCTGAATGATGCAAATGATTAAGGGCTTACCTGCTAGCTGAAAGCTTGGAGGCTTGAACCCATCTAAAGGTGCCTCAGAGCACAGTGGTTATGACCTCAACTGCTAACCTAAAGATCAGCAGTTTGAATCTCCCAGAAGCTCCTTGGAAACCTTATGGGGTACTTCTACCCTGTCTTACTGGGTTGCTATGAGTCAGCATTGACTCAATGGCAATGGGTTTGGTTTAGAGGTGCCTCGGTAGACAGGCCTGGAAATCTGCTTCTGAAAGGCCATGAAAACCCTATGGAGCAGTTCTAGCTGGCGAACATGGTGTTGCCATGAGTCTGAATTGACTCTACAGCAGCTAAGTACACCACATGCTAAAACAACCCTCCCAAAGTTAAAATGATTAGTTCCAATTCCATTGGATGCTTCTCTGAATGTTTCAGCGAGTGCTCCATGGTAGAAGGATCAGAGGAGGAAAGAAATTTAGAGAAAAAAGAATTGTCTGCTGGAGTTATGTAAAATTATGCACTATATGATAGAGATTAAAATTCCTACTGTCAAGCAAAACAAATCATAAAAAGCTAACATTACTGGATTTCTTGAGGAAATAAATATGAACAAATCTATATCTGCCTCCATGTTGCCTGGATTGAGACAGTTAATGAATAGAACAGGAGACGACAGCTGATATCACAGTTTGCTTTCCTTCAGCCACTGGAATTGACTAGTCCTTCAGATTCAGCAGATGATCCTATAAGCTTTCTTTCAAATTTAATGGTAACAAAGTAGCTCATTTCTCTAACTCATAACCTAGAAAACCATGCATACATAATTTATGACAGGGCATCTCTTTTGCATTTATTATAAATAAGGATGTTTCCTTTTTATGCTTTCCAATAAGGGCAACCTATGGAGTAAACCCGTTCTGGTTATGTGGATTGCATGACTACACCCTCTGAGACAGAGTAAGTAGAACTGAATACTTGGGACAGCTGTCCAACAAGAATTACTGGCTAGTTGCAGACTTTATTGACAGGCTCTTTAACTCTGCAACATAATTTTATATCACACTTAGTGAGAATATAATGACATCAAAACAATAATTTATAATCTGTTTGACCACTATGACCTTTACCTTTTTCATGTGGCAATAATTATTTCAATAGTCTTCTTTGCATTTTTTGATGGGCAAAAACCAAAAAAAATAAAATGAGCATTAAATGTTCTTTTTCATCTCTAGATTTTTAAGGACAATGAATAAGAAGAAGGAAGAAGAATTGAATTGATGACTTCGAATTATGGTGAAGAACACTGATATACCATGGACTGCCAGAAGAATGAACAAATTTGTCTCGGAAGAAGTATAGTCAAAACGTTCCTTAGAAGCGAAGATAGAGAGACTTCATCTCATGTACTTTAGACATGTTATCAGGAGGGACCAGGCCCTGGAGAAGAACATCCTGTTTGGTAAAGCAGAGGGTCAGTGCAAAAGAGGAAGACCCTCAATGAGATGGGTTGACGCAATGGCTGCAACAACGTGCTTAAGCTTAATGATTGTGAGGATGGCACGGGACCAGGCAGTGTTTTGTTCTGTCATACATAGCATCACTATAAGTCAGAACTGACTTGAAGACACCTAACAACAACAACAACAACAGATTTTTAAGGATGGTTTCTTTCAAGTGTAATCATAGTGAGAAGCATTATACGGCAACAATCTCAGATTTGCAGCTGCAATCTTTGTGATTCCTGGTTTTCTCCTAATATTTTTATTTTGGGGTATCCCTTTTTTAAGGTTCATTTTTGGGAGGATTGTCCTATATGTTTGTTCCTTATGTCTTGATGAAAGATTTATTATAGTTATAGTTTTAGTACCACTATCAAAGGATGAGTGGTTGCTGTGAACATGGGGAACTATTAGAAATGAGCCCTGTCACAGGCACAGATATTGAACATAAACTAAATAAAGTTTTTACTTTTTTTTAATAAACTTCATCTTGGTTATTAACCACTTAACTGGTTATACTACCTGTCTATAAAATACTTCCATGAAGTTTACACACAGTTCTTTGATTTCCTAAGATCTAGCCACATGCTAGCCTATTAACCAGAGATTTCTAAAATTTCATACCTTCAAAAAATGACAATAACGATTGTTCCCAATATATCTCACAAAGATTCTCTATGAAATTGATAATTTAGTGATTATGTGTCAAGAACTCTGAGCCAGAGATAACAGAGGATATTCTTCTCTTTTAGATTTTTAACTTGGAAATCAAGACCTGTCATTTGAGTTGTTACTTGTTACTTTGCTCATGAACTTTCAAATGCAAATTATTAAAATTCAGGAAAGGCACTTTGACTTGTTGTCAATATTTTTTCCCCTACTTTGACAAACTGAAATAAAGAATAAAGAGTTTAGAAAATTAAAATCAAAAGGCACAGGCTGTTTTGTGTCCAAATGAATTATAAGTCTGAATAACCCTTTTCTATTTGTATTAGATTTACCTTTTAGTTTATATGTGCAGGCCTTAGTTTATATCCATAGAATATAATAAAAGTAAAGTATTCAGTGAATACAGTGTATACAGAAGAACACAATTTGCAACAGTGGCTGGATGGCTGCCTGAACAATGTTGAGGCAAATCAACACTACGTGTGACTTTAGCTATGAAATCCTAAAATGCAAAGCATAAGAGATGTAGATGACAACAAACTCTGCCAGAGAGGAGAAAGTGAATGCTAAGAGATACTGTAGGATGAACCACTCGAACGAATACTTTCTTTAGAGCAATGGTGGATACGCCGCATACTGTTTTACGGCAACACAATGTACGAGAACAAAATAATATTTTCATGTCAAAGCTCAACTAGAAGTCATATTCCCTGATCACTATCCTGCTGAATGTATGACTAAGCACGTATGCACAACTTCTGACAGTGGGGTCTAACATATTCAATATGGGTATGTTCTTGACAGAGCACAGGAGACTTGATTCATTTTTGTAGTGATCCATTACCAACTTTGACAGCCTTACAGCTCTGTTGTGAAATGAAGTATAGCATCAGGTTACTAAGCAACTCTGCAGATTTTTTTTTTTAAGTACTTCTTGGAACTCACTTGTTTCTCCTAATTGATTCCATCCGCATCATTTTGAACATAAATGGGACATCATGTTTAGAAATATGCAGCATTACTACTTTCAATGAACATGCCTTGCTATCTCTGCATATCTAAATCAAGGGCTGGCATATAAATGTCATATTGAAAACAAATTTGTATCTTCCTCCTGAGTTTCACTGACATTTATGTATGTGTGTATATATATATTTATATATAAATATATATATAAATATATATATATATAAATTATTTTGACAGTTCAATCTAGTACCTGGACTCACCTGCACACTATCAAAAAATAACATAAAAGACTGAAGAGTTTTTTTTTTTTTTTACATTTATACAGAACAAAGTTTTAATTAGCGATGTGGACTTACACTTCAGTGCATCCCCACAACACAATATATTAGGATTAATGGCAAAGCTATCTCACATCACTGTAGCCATGTTGACATTTTTGCAGTCACTAAACCTTTGAGAAAGCTAGTATCTCATGCAATCTTGAAATATTAGTGATAAATGCATCCATATATCACATTTTACAAGGAGCAAAGTAGGCTTTTATCAGCTTTGACCCTTCTTTCCATTATATCAGAAGTGAAGAGTAAACAATAAAATGCTAAAAACATTTTATGTTCAGAGTATTTTATCAAGGGCCCAATTGCTCTCCACTCTATATTTTAGGACAGTACACAATTTAGTTAATAACTCTGTGCACATGGTTATTTTGCCTATTAATTGCTGCAATTTGATGAGAAAGAAAGATGTAGGAGAGATGGACAGACTCAAGAAAATCTGGATGTTTTTACTCAGTGTCTGCTTTGAGGTGGTTAAGTTATTTTTATTTTGCTTCAGTTATGACCATTACAGAATCTTTCACATTATAGTCACTTTAAAGCCCCTCTGATACAGGAAGTATGTTTAATTATTTAATTGATTGGAAGAATCGATGGAATGTATTTCTCATTTCTCTTCGGGGTTTTTCCTGCCCATATTCAATTGCTGTGAAAGGATACTAAGAAAGCTAACTTCAGATCATTCTGTCCATTCATCACCGTTTATAGATAAATGAGCAATTTCTCTACGAGCACAAAACTAAAATGAAAGCAAAAGGTGCTTTTAAGATTTCATGATAAAAGGTAAGATGCATATATCATTTGCAAAATGAGAGTGGCCATGGAAGTGAATTTTATTTATTGGATCAGAATCTTTTAGTGGTTAAAAATATTGCAAAGCCCTAGTCATCAGAGAGAAGTGAGTATAAAACCCATCCATAGGATTATGGTGAAAATGAATACTTGCAGGCAATAAATAAATAAATAAATAAATATTTTTATTTATCAAAATGGTACTGATATAGCCAAGGTACAATAAAAAAAATTGTAGTTATTAACAAAAACTATTCGACTAAACAAGTTTTTAATAGGACTTATAGATTATGGCTGATATGTACAATGCCTAAATATTCCTACTCTTTAAATTCTGGAAATAAAGGTCATGCAGTTTTCTTAATATAGGTGCCTTAGTCATCTAATGCTGTTATAACAGAAATACCACAAGTGGCTGGCTTTAATAAAGAGAAGTTTATTCTCTCACAGTCCAGAATTCAGGGCACAGGCTCCAGGGGAAGGGTTTGTCTCTCTGTCGGCTCTGGAGGAAAGTCCTTGTGATGTATCAGTCTTCTCTTGGTCTGGGAGCATCTCAGTGCAGAAACCTCAGGTCTAAAGGACGTGCTCTGTTGCCAGCACTGCTTTCTTGGCTTAAGATGCAATCTAATCTTGTAGACCTCATCAGTATAACTGCCAATAATCCATCTTATTACATCATAGTGATAAGATTTACAACATATAGGAAAATCACATCAGTAGATAACATGGTAGACAATCATACAATCATACAAGGGAATCATGACCTAGCCAAGCTGACAGATATTTTTGGGGGACACAATTCAATCCATGACATTGGGAAAATCAATACAACTACAAGGGGTACAGAGGGCAAATACTAATGGTACTTAAGCAATGGAATAAGATATGTAAAATTATGTCTGTTAACAAAAAATGAAAAAATCAGCTAATTTTAAAGTATATTAGTCAATTTTTTTTTTTTAATTTAGAAACTAACCCAATCATTGTTGGATTTTTTTCTGTTTTGCTGCTGGTTAGGAAAAACTGAACAAGAAATAGCAACCCCGGTAGCTGATATTTTTGAAAAGAAGGTGACGGAAATAGAATTTTAAAAAACCTTTCCTAAAAACTACAAAACAAAAAAAAATAAAATAAAATGATCTCTTTTATCTGTTTCGGAAACCCTGGTGGTGTAGTGGTTAAGTGCTACAGCTTCTAATCAAAAGGTCAGCAGTTCGAATCTGCCAGGCACTCCTTGGGAACTCTATGGGGCAGTTCTACCCTGCCCTACAGGGTTGCTAGGAGTTGGAATCGACTGGACGGCAGAGAGTTTGGTTTGGTTTTTGGTTTATCAGTTTCATCAATAGATAATATATCTTTCTCATTAGTAGATTTTATAATGTTTACTTTGAGAAAAGTAAAGGAAAAAAGTATTACTCGTCCAAACTGATTTTTACTCTCTGAACTAAGACTCCACCTCTCCAATATCCCATCTCCCCAAACATTAGGTAGCTCATAGTTTTAGTAGCTTCAAGCAAGATAAATCAATAAGCAGAGACCCATACAACTACATCAAATTGCAGCTACAGACTGAGGCAGCCTGAGGCGAATTCTAATTCAACATTGGTACACTGAAGCAAATTTTCCATTCACTATGAAAGCAAGACAATTTTGGTTTCCCACATGTCTGCCTCACCCGTTCAATGTGGAAAAATTATCTTTCTTCAATATATGTTCCCTAAAGAACACAGTTCAAAATTACGTTACATAACATGATATTACAAAAACCTAGGCCTGAAGAGAAAGACAAAAGGCATAAGTTAATATAAATCTACTATTTTAGGAATTAAAGTTAATAGTCACATGAATTTGTGGTTTTAAGAATTGCGTCTCAATGGAATTGTGTCTGGACTTGTTTAGTTTGACCTTTTAGATCTTTGATTATAGAGATTTTTATTTTATTATTATTCTTACAGAAGGAATTCATGTTTGTTTTAAAATTTTTAGAAAATGCAAATAACAAAGAAGGAAAATGAATATGTTTTAAATCAAATCTCCACTTAGTTTAAACAATTTATTTAATTAGTCTTATCATCTTATATTTCAGTAATTTATAGTTTCCTCCCAACCCCCACCCCAAGTAAACAAAAATATTTGCAGGAACATCTTTTTGAAATCTGTAGATTTTAGAGGAATTAGACTTCCTAAAGTTTAGTTTTTCCGTGCTAGAAGAACCAGATTTCATTCAAGCAGAAACATTGCTTTGATGCTCAGAAATAAATGGAAACCTCTCAGAAATAAATTCAGACTGAGATTCCAGAAAGGACATGAAAAAGCAGTCTGCATCTATCTACTCAGGAGAGGTAAAAGGAATAGCAACTCTCACTAAATGCTTTATCAACAAAATAGTAAACATTGTAAAGGTGAAGTGGTAAGTGTTTTAAGAGAGAATAAATGAAGGCATCAACATTCATTTAATAAATGCGTAACTTAAAGCAACTATCATTTACTGAGCATTTATTAAGCACTAACAACAAGTAGACATATGAAATTTGGGAAAAAATCAGGACCTATTTTATTTCTTTAAAGAAAAATTTAAAGAATAAAAGGAAGAGGAAGTGGACCAAGATGGCAGAATAGACAGACACTTACGGCGAGCTCTCTTTACAACAAACACCCAAAAAAACAGGTGAAATGAGTATATTTGTGACAAGCTAGGAGCCCTGAGCATCAAAGGCAAGCTTAGACAACGAAAAGAGGTGCAGGGGGAGGAAGAGAAAGTTCAGAAGTGGAGAAGAGTTACCAGACCTGAATCACGGGGACCCCTCAGGCACCCTACCTGGAGCAGTGGCGGTGGGAGCAGCGGGCTGCTACTAGTGTTCGGCTGCAGCTTCCTCAGGGAGAAGCAGCCAGCCACACAGCCTACTCACACCTCTGGAAGCTGAGGAGAACAGTGCTGTCCGCGAAAGCTAAGTACTTGGGTATATTTTACAGCACCCCCCCAACCCCAAGCCTCCATCAGTGGCTAAATCCCTGGGCCTGAGATAGACCCTGTGAGCACCTAGAGTCATCCTCCCAGCCTTGGGAAGGAAAAAATTTGCAACTGGGGGGAAAAGATAATTTGCTAGCACCATTAACCAGGGGAGCTCAGGATAGAAGAGGTTCTTGTCCAGGCATAAACCATCCGTGCACCTTGAGCACCTTTCTGTTCTTCATGGACCTGTGTGGGCCTATTTTGGGAGAATAGGCCCTTGTTGGCAACCTCCAACCATTTCAGCTGTGCAGTGGAGAGGTGGGTGTTTGATGTATGACATTGCTTTGACTATTAAACAAGGTCATCACCTACCCACATCAGGGACCTAAGGACTGGTAGCTCCACCCAGGTCACACAGCCACCCGTGACAGGGGCCCAAAGAAAATGGTACCTCCCAGTCCTTACAACCAAAAGCTTTGTGTGCCCATGGTCCCCTTGCAGATCCCACCCACCAGCACGCTCTAGGGAACAGGGAAGCATTTTCCTCTGAGACACCCAGGGGTTGGTTCTCAGCCCCCTGCCTTGTTCAGAGCTTGACCCCCTGCTGCAATCATATACCGGTATATACGCCAATCCCCCCTGCCCCTCTAAGACTGTAGGATGGAGCTTGTACCACACACTTGATGATCAGCTACCTGGAAACCTGAGCTGAATTCATACAAGAAAACTGAATGGACTCCTAGACTGATATACCTGATAACAGCTCTAGCCAGCTGGGGACAGGACACTGGAGCACCGAAGGCGAAAATAAGCAAGCTAGCTCACTCAAGCAACCCATGGGGTATAACAACACCAAACAAAGCAAGCAGCTATGACACAGTAAGCAAGCATAAACTAATACAATAACTTCTAGATGGCTTGGAAACAACAGTCAATATCAAGTCACATAAAGCAGACCATGATCACCTCAACAGGCTTTCAAAGCAAAGAATCCAGGGATCTTCTACATGAAAACACATTCCTGGAATTACCAGATGCAGAATACAAAAGTTTAATATACAGAACCCTTCAAGACATCAAGAAAGAAATGAGGCAATATGCAGAACAAGCCAAGGAACACACAGATAAACCAACTGAAGAAATTAGAAAGATTATTCAGTAACATAATGAAAAGCTTAATAAGCTGGAAAAATCCATAGACAGACAGCAATCAGAAATTCAAAAGATTAAAAATAAAATTACAGAAGTAGACAACTCAATAGAAAGTCAGAGGAGCAGAATTGAACAAGTAGAAGCTAGAATGTCTGAACTTGAAGATAAATCACTTGGCACTAATATATTTGAAGTAAAATCAGATAAAAGAATTAAAAAAAATGAAGAAACCTTAAGAATCATGTGGGACTCTATCAAGAGAAATAACCTATGAGTGATTGGAGCACCAGAACAGGGAGGGATAACACAAAATACAGAGAAAGTTGTTGAAGATTTGTTGGCAGAAAACTTGCCTGATATTGTGAAAGATGAGAAGATATCTATCGAAGATGCTCATCAAACTCCATATAAGGTAAATGTTAAGAGAAAGTCATCAAGACATAATATAATCAAACCTGCCAAAACCAAAGATAAAGAGAGAATTATAAAAGCAGCGAGGGAAAACGAAAAGTCACCTACAAAGGAGAGCCAATAAGAATAAGCTCGGACTACTCGGCAGAAACCACGTAGGCAAGAAGGCAATGGGATGACATATTTAAAAACTTGAAGGAAAAAAATTGCCTGCCAAAAATCATATATCTATCAAAACTGTCTCTTAAATATGAAGGTGAAATTAAGACATTTCCAGATAAACACAAGCATAGGGAATTTGTAAAAAACAAACCAAAACTGCAAGAGATATTAAAGGGAGTTCTTTGTTAGAAAATCAATAATATCAGGTATCAACCCAAGACTAGAACACTGGGCAGAGCAACCAGAAGTCAACCCAGACAGGGAAATCCAAAAAAAAAACAAAGCAAGATTATTAAAAAAAAAAGAAAGCCCAAAACACGGTGACAGCAATGTTATATAAAAGAAGACAACATTAAAATAATAAAGAGTGACAAAGAAATGTAATCATACACCTTCCATATGGAGAGGAAGATACGGTGATACAAAGAAATAAAAGTTAGTTTTAAATTTAGAAAAATAGGGGTAAATAATAAGGTAACCACAAAGGAGACAAATTATCCTACTCATCAAAATAAAATTCAAGGGAAAGGTACAGACTCAGCAGAAACAAAATCAACAACAAATATGAGGAAAGGACAACATATAAAGGAAATCTACTCAGCACATAAAATCAAGTGGGAAAAACAAACTGTCAACAACACACACAAAAAAAGACATCAAAATGATAACACTAAATTCATACCTATCCATAATTACCCTGAATGTAAGTGGACTAAATGCACCATTTAAGAGA
Organism: Elephas maximus indicus; assembly: GCF_024166365.1. Classification (NCBI taxonomy): domain Eukaryota; kingdom Metazoa; phylum Chordata; class Mammalia; order Proboscidea; family Elephantidae; genus Elephas; species Elephas maximus. Next base: position 132,593,301 of record NC_064823.1, on the reverse strand, counting down.
CAGTAAGTGACAGAATGGATTAAAAAACAAAATCTGTCTATATGCTGCCTACAAGAGACACACTTTAGACTTAGAGACACAAACTAAAACACAAAAGATGGAAAAAATATACCAAGCAAACAACAATCAAAAAAGAGCAGGAGTGGCAATATTAATTTCTGACAAAATAGACTTTAAAGTTAAATCCATCAGAAAGGATAAGGAAGGACACTACATAATGATTAAAGGGACAATACACCAAGAAGATATAACTATATTAAATATTTATGCACACAATGACAAGACTGTAAGATTCATAAAAAAACTCTATCAGCATTGAAAAGTAAGATAGCTCCATAATAACAGCAGGAGACTTCAACACACTACTTTTGGTGAAGGACAGGACATCCAGAAAGAAGCTCAATGAAGACACAGAAGATCTAAATGCCACAATCAACCAACTTGACCTCATAGACATATACAGAACACCCCACCCAACAACAACCAAGTATACTTTCTTTTCTAGTGCACATGGAACATTCTCTAGAATAGACCACGTAAGAGGTCATAAAGCAAGCCTTAGCAGAATCCAAAACACTGAAATATTACAAAGCATCTTCTCTGATCATAAGGCCATAAAAGTGGAAATCAATAATAAAAAAAAGTAGGGAAAAAAAACAAACACTTGGAAACTGAACAATACCCTCCTCAAAAAAGACTGGATTATAGAAGACATTAAGGATGGAATAAAGAAATTCAGAGAATCCAGTGAGGATGAAAACAATTCCTATTAGAGCCTTTGGGGCACAGTAAAAGTAGTGCTTTGAGGCCAATTTATATCAATAAGTGTACACATCCAAAAAGAAGAAAGGGCCAAAATCAAAGAATTATCCCTACAACTTGAACAGATAGAAAGAGAGCAACAAGAGAAACCCACAGGCAACAGAAGAAAACAAATAATAAAAACTAGATCTGAACTAAATGAAATAGAAAACAGAAAAACAATTAAAAGAATTACAAGACCAAAAGCTGGTTTTTTGAAAAAATCAACAAAAGTCATAAACCACTGGCCAAACTGACAAGAGAAAAACAGGAGAAGAAGCAAATAACCCAAATAAGAAATGAGAGGGGAGATATTACAAGAGACCCAAGTAAAATTAAAAGAATCATATCAGATTACTATGAAAAACTACACTCAAACAAATTTGAAAACCTATAAGAAATGGATGAATTGCTAGAAACACACTAGCTACCTAAACTAACACGAACAGAGGTAGAAAAACTAAATAGACCCATAACAAAAGGAGAGATTGAAAAAGTAATCAAAAAACTCCCAACAAAAAAAAGCCCTGGACTGGATGGCTTCACTGCAGAGTTCTACCAAACTTTCAGAGAAGAGTTAACACCAGTACTGCTAAAGGTATTTCAGAGCATACAAAAGGACAGAATACTACCAAACTTATTCTATGAAGCCACCATATCCCTGATACCAAAACCAGGTAAAGACACCACAAGAGAAGAAAATTATAGACCTATATCCCTCAGGAACATAGACGAAAAATCCTCAACAAAATTCTAGACAATAGAACTCAACAACATATCAAAAAAATAATTCACCATGACCAGGTGGGATTCATACCAGGTATGCAGGTATGGTTCAACATTAGAAAAACAATTAATGTAATCCACCACATAAATAAAACAGAAGACAAGAATCACATGATTTTATCAATTGATGCAAAAAAGGTATTAGACAAAGTTCAACAATCATTTATGATAAAAACTCTCAGCAAAATAAGAATAGAAGGAAAATTCCTCAACATAATGAAGGGCATTTATACAAAGCCAACAACCAACATCACCCTAAATGGAGAGAGACTGAAAACATTCCCACTGAGATCAGGAACCAGACAAGGATGCCCTTTATCATCACTCTTATTCAACATTGTGCTGGAAGTCCTAGCCAGAGCAATTAGGCTAGACAAAGAAATAAAGGACATCCAGATTGGCAAGGAAGAAGTAAAAGTATCTCTATTTGCAGATGACATGATCTTATACACAGAAAACCTTAAGGAATCCTCCAGAAAACTACTGAAACTAATAGAAGAGTTCAGCAGAGCATCAGGATACAAGATAAACATACAAAAATCAGTTGGATTCTTCCACACCAGCAAAAAGAACATCAAAGAGGAAATCACCAAATCAATGCCATTTACAGTAGCCCCCAAGAAGATAAAGTACATAGGAATAAATCTTACCAGAGATGTAAAAGACTTATACAAATAAAACTACAGTACACTTCTGCAAGAAACCAAAAGAGACTTACATAAGTGGAAGAACATACCTTGCTCGTGGATAGGAAGACTTAGCATTATAAAAATGTCTATTCTACCAAAAGCGATCTATACATTTAATGCAATTCCAATCCAAATCCCAACGACATTCTTTAATGAGATGGAGAAACAAATCACCAACTTCATGTGGAAGGGAAAGAGGCCCGGATAAATAAGGCATTACTGAAGAAGAAGAACAAAGTGGGAGGCCTTACTTTACCTGATTTTAGAACCTATTATACCACCACAGTAGTCAAAACAGCCTGGTACTGGTACAACAGATACATGGACCAATGGAACAGAATTGAGAATCCAGACATAAATCCATCCACATATGAGGAGTTGATATTTGACAAAGGCCCCAAAACAGGTAAATGGGGAAAAGACAGTCTTTTTAACAAACGGTGCTGGCATAACTGGATATCCATCTGCAAAAAAATGAAACAAGACCCATACCTCAGTCCATGCAGAAAAATGAACTCAAACTGGATCAAAGACCTAAATATAAAATCTAAAACGGTAAAGATCACAGAAGAAAAAATAGGGACTATGTTAGGAGCCCTAATACATGGCATAATCAATATACAAAACATTACTAACAATGCAAAAGAAAAACTAGGTAACTGGGAGCTCCTAAAAATCCAACACCTATGCTCATCCAAAGACTTCACCAAAGGAGTAAAAAGACTACCTACAGACTGGGAAAAAGTTTTTAGCTATGACATTTCTGATCAGTGCCTGATCTCTAAAATCTACATGATACTGCAAAAACTCAACCGCAAAAAGGCAAATAACCCAATTAAAAAATGGGCAAAAGATATGAATAGACAATTCACTAAAGAAGATATTCAGGTAGCTAACAGATATATGAGGAAATGTTCACGATCACTAGCCATTAGAGAAATGCAGATCAAAAGTACAATGAGATTTCATCTCACTCCAACAAGGCTGGCATTAATCCAAAAAATACAAAGTAGTAAAAGTTGGAGAGGCTGTGGAGAGATTGGAACACTTATACACTGCTGGTGGGAATGTCAAATGGTACAACCACTTTGGAAATCGATTTGGCACTTCCTTAAAAAGCTAGAAATAGAACTACCATACGATCCAGCAATCCCACTCCTTGGAATACATCCTAGAGGAATAAGAGCCTTTACATGAACAGGTATATGTACACCCATGTTTACTGCAGCACTGTTTACAATTGCAAAAAGATGGAAACAACCAAGGTGCCCATCAACCGATAAATGGATAAATACATTATGGCATATTAACACAATGGAATACTATGCATTGATAAAGAACAGTGAGGAACCTGTGAAACATTTCATAACATGGAGGAACCTGGAAGGCATTACGCTGAGTAAAATTAGTCAGTTGCAAAAGGATAAATATTGTATAAGACCACTATTATAAGAACTTCAGAAATAGTTTAAACTGAGAAGAAAACATTCTCTTGTGGTTACAAGAGGGGGGAGGGAGGGAGGGCGGGAGAGGGGCACTCACTAATTAGATAGTAGAGAAGAACTACTTCAGGTGAAGGGAAAGACAGCACACAATACAATGGAGGTCAGCACAATTGGACTAAACCAAAAGCAAAGAAGTTTCCTGAATAAACTGAATGCTTTGAAGGCCAGCGTAGCAGGGACAGGGGTCTGGGGACCATGGTTTCAGAGGACATCTAAGTCAATTGGCATAATAAAATCTATTAAGAAAACGTTTTGCACCCCACTTTGAAGAGTGGCGTCTGGGTTCTTAAAATGTTAGCAAGCAGCCATCTAGATGCATCAATTGGTCTCAGCCCAGCTGGGTCAAAGGAGAATGAAGAACACCAAGGTCACAAGATAATTATGAGCCCAAGAAACAGAAGGGGCCACATGAACCAGAGACTACATCATCCTGAGACCAGAAGAACTAGATGGTGCCCAGCTACAACCAATGACTGCCCTGACAGGGAACAGAACAGAGAACCCCTGAGGGAGCAGGGGAGCAGTGGGATGCAGACCCCAAATTCTCATAAGACCAGACTTAGTGGTCTAACTGAGACTAGATGGAGCCCGCTGGTCATGGCCCCCAGACCTTCTATTGGCCCAGGACAGGAACCGTTCCCGAAGCCAACTCTTCAGACATGGATTGGACTGGACAATGGGTTGGAGAGGGATGCTGGTGAGGAGTGAGCTTTTTGGATCAGGTGGACACTTGAGACTATGTTGGCATCTCCTGCCTGGAGGGGAGATGAGAAGGTGGAGGGGTTTAGAAACTGGTGAAATTGACATGAAAAGAGAGAGTGGAGGGAGAGAGAGGGCTGTCTCATTAGGGGGAGAGTAATTGGGAGTATGTTTTTTTTTTTTTTTTTTTAGCTAGGCGTATATGGGTTTTTGTGTGAGACTGTCTTGATTTGTAGACTTTCACTTAAAGCACAATAAAAATCATTAAAAAAAATAGAAGGAATAATTTAAAGAATAAAAGGAAAATTAAACAAGGTAAGGAGGGCTGGTGCTCAGTAGTTAAGAGCTTGGCTGCTAACCAAAAGATCAGCATTTTGAATCCACCAGCTGCTTCTTGGAAACCCTATGGGGCAGTTCTACTCCGACCTATAGGTCACCATGAGTTGGAATCAACTTGAGGACAATGGGCTTTTTAAACAAAGTAAATATAAAATTGAAAGCCTGATGACATGCTGTAAATATAATGGCATAGGAACTTGGATGGGGGAAGCTGATTAATATCAGCAGGAATGATTCAGAAACAAAAGACAGAATTTAACCTGGATTCTGCAAGAGGTTGATTTCTGGTTACACTTAGTCCACGTATGCACACAAAGTTATGCTTCTTTATTGTTTACTTGTCATTTACTTTGTTTTTATCACCACAAAATATTCTGCTTTGTAGGATTAACAGGAGATGAACAAAGTTTGATTAGTATTTAAAAAAATGCATAAAACGGTTTCAGGAATATACCAACAATTCCCATGACCATATGCCCTTCACCGTTTAACAATCTGTTTGGAAACACGTTCACAAACAAGTTCTTCTAATTATGCATTTTTTTCTCAATGAAAGTATGTGAAGGTGAGAAGCACATGCATCATAATTTAGTAAAACTCTCAGTAGCGATGGGAGAAGAAAATCTGGAAACTGTCACGATAGAAAGCTAAAAGAATAAACATATAGCATTGGTTTCCCAAGATAAAGATGAAAATGTAGTGAATTAATAAGCAAAGTCTAATTATGAAAGCAGGAGAGCATGACTGCAGAAGTGGTTGTAAAAGTTCTCAATTGATAATTTGGTCTTCATTATGCACTCATATACAAGTTTGGTGTTTTTTTTTTGTGAATTACAGTACCCTCCAATGTTGTTTAATTAAAGCCTCAGGACCATTTGTCATAAAGTGTCTACATGTGACACTGATGAAATACATTTAATCATCAGCTGTGAGGGAAAATGGCGATACCCTTTGTTATGTATTAATATACATACTAAATTTAATAACTATTATAGATATTAACATTTTTCACCGTGTTTGTGAACTACTGTTATGGACTGAATGGTGTTCCCAAAAAGATATATTGAAGCCCTACCCCGAGTACCTGTGAATGTGACCTGGGTTTGGAAATGGGGTCTTTGAAAATGTTAACAGTTAGGTTAACATGAGGTTACACTGGAGTAAGGTAGGTCCTAAATTTGGTGTCCTTATAAAAGAGAGAATATAGAGAATGACAGAAGAATACCATGTAACACCTTAGCTGCAAGCTGAGGAATGCCCGGAGCTACCAGAATCTAGGTGAGAGGCATAGAACAGATTGATTCTCCCTTAAAGCTTCATAGAAGTCAACATGGCTGACACCCTGATCTCAGAGTCTAAGCCCTCAGAACCATGAGACAATATATTTCTGTTCTTTAAAGCCACTCACTTTCTACTATTTTATTATAGTAGGCCTACAAAATTAACACAACTACCTTCACAATAGGCCTCTTATTTGTCCATAATATTTGTATAAAAGGAATAAAAATCTTCTTGTTAGTTTTTCTGGAATAACCTCTGGAAAACTAGAAAGATTCTACAATTCACAAGAGATGATGACTGATGTATATTATGCATAACTATAAAGTGCTACACTCTTTGCAATTAAGTCTAGATTAATTTTTTTATGCATATACAATTATTTCACAATTTTTTTAAATAATAATGTGTGTTGGAAATCTCTGCCATGTGGAAAGCAATGAATGAAAGAATGACTGTTTTTGTCTTCATTACAATTACAAATGATAAAGTGTCAGTTTAGAATGAATGAAACATGAAAGTCACAGAAAACATGACTAAAACTACCACCACCAGATTAATGTTTCTCATATGTGTCCAGAGTAAAGTTTTCCATTATTGAGTCAGCAACACAGTGGTGCCATTAAAGATTCCTTTCTTCGATCTTTGTGTTCTTCCGCCATTGGAAAGTCTTTTACCTAATGGCAATATGATGACTGCTGTAGTTTAAGTCACTTACAAGGGCAGAAAGGTAAAGGGCTTTTCCTTTTTGAAACAAGTGTGTGTGTGTGTGTGTGTGTATTCAAAGTCCTACCCAGAACATTTTTGTCTGCATCTTACCCGTCAGAGCTTGGGCATTTAAATTAACCCAAGAAAAAGAGATTAACATGACTACTAAAGATCAACCGTGAAATAACCCTTTGGGATGGTGGTGGGGGTATGCCATCCCTGCATTCAAGGGGTCCTTTCTTGCTACCTAGGACATTGTAAGAATTGCCTTTTTATTCTTATTTTAGTGGAATGCCACTGGAGAATGTCCAGTCTTTGCAGAGGGCAGTGGCATTGGAACAAGACGAAAATTAAGACTAATTTGTGACAATATATTTTTTTTCCTTTTTTTAATTTTTTTTTCCAGAATAAAAAAATTCCAGAGCTCTTAATTGTGCTCATAAGGAACCTTTACATAGATCAAGAGGCAGTTATTCAGACAGACCAAGGGGATACTGATTGGTTTAAAGTCAGGAAAGGTGTGCGTCAGGGTTGTATTCTTTCAACATAACTATTTTTTAATTCAATCTGGATGCTGAACAAAATATTACGAGAAGCTAGATTATATGAAGAAGAACAGGGCATCAGGATTGGAGGAAGACTCATTAACAACCTGCGTTATGCAGATGACACAACCTTGCTTGCTGAAAGTGAAGAGGACTTGAAGCACTTACTAAGTGCTAAGATCAAAGACCACAGCCTTCAGTATGGATTACACCTCAACATAAAGAAAACAAAAATCCTCACAACTGGACCAGTGAGCAACATCATGATAATTGGAGAAAAGACTGAGGTTGTCAAGGATTTCATTTTACTTGGATCCACAATTATCACTCATTGAAACAGCAGTCAAGAAATCAAAAGATGCATTGCATTGGGTAAGTCTGCTGCAAAGGACCTCTTCAAAGTGTTGAAGAGCAAAGATGTCACCTTGAAGACTAAGGTGCGCCTGACCCAAGCCATGGTATTTTCAATTGCATCATATGCATGTGAAAGCTGGACAATGAATAAGGAAGACTGAGGAAGAGTTGACGCCTTTGAATTGTGGTGTTGGCAAAGAATATTGAATATACCATGGTCTGCCAAAAGAATGAACAAATCTGTCTTTGAAGAACTACAACCAGAATGTTCCTTAGAAGCAAAGATGGTGAGACTGCGTCTTACATATTTTGGACATGTTGTCAGGAGGGATCATTTCCTGGAGAAGGACATCATGCTTGGCAGAGTACAGGGTCAGTGGAATAGAGGAAGACCCTCAACGAGGCTGATTGACACAGTGGCTGCAACAATGAGCTCAACCATAACAACGATTGTAAGAATGGCTCAGGACCGGGCAGTGTTTTGTTCTGTTGTGCATAGGGTCTCTATAAGTCGCAACTGACTTGTCGGCACCTAATAACAACAAATTTTTTTTTAATTTTTATTGCATTTTGAGTAAAAGTTTACCAATCAAGTCAGTCTCTCATACAAAAATCTATGTACACCTTGCTGTATATTTCTAGTTGCTCTCCCCCTAATGAGACAGCACACTCCTTCTCTTCACCCTCTATTTCCATGTCCATTCAGTCAGCTTCTGTCCCCCTCTGCTTCTCATCACCCCTCCAGACATGAGCTGCCCACATAGTCTCCTGTGTCTACTTGATCCAAGAAGCTCACTTCTCAGCAGTATTATTTTCTATCTCATAGTCCAGTCCAATCTCTGTCTGAACAGTTGGCTTTGGGAATGGTTCCTGACTTGGGCTAACAGAAGGTCTGAGGACCATGGCCTCCAGGGTCCTTCTAGTCTCAGCCAGACCATTAACTCAAGTCTTTTTATGAGAATTTGAGGTCTGCATCCCACTGCTCTCCTCCTCCTTCAGGGGTTCTCTCTTGTGTTCCCTGTCAGGGCACTCATCAGTTGTAGCCGGGCACCATCTAGCTCTTCTGATTTCAGGCTGATGTAGTCTCTGATTTATGTGGCCCTTTCTGTCTCTTGGGCTCATAATTACCTTGTATCTTTTGTGTTCTCATTCTTCCTTGCTCCAGGTGAGTTGAGACCAATTGATGCATCTTAGATGGCTGCTTGTTAGTATTTAAGACCCCAGACATCACTCTCCAAAGTGAGATGCAGAATGTTTTCTTAATAGATATTATTATGCCAATTGAACTAGAAGTCCCCTGAAATCATGGTCCCCAACCCCCTCTCCTTGCTAAGCTGGCCTTCGAAGCATTCAGTTTATTCAGGAAACTTCTTTGCTTTTGGTTTAGCCCAGTTGTGCTGACCTTTCTTGTATCGTGTGTTGTCTTTCCCTTCACTTAAAATAGTTCTTGTCTACTATCTAATTAGTGAAAACCCCTCTTCTTCCCTCCCTTCCCACTCTGATGACCATCAAAGAATATTTTTTTCTCTGTTTAAACTATTTTTTGAGTTCTTATAATAGTGGTCTCATACAATGTTTGACCTTTTGACTAATTTCACTCAGCATAATGCCTTCCAGATTCCTCCATTTTATGGAACATTTCACGGATTCATCATTGTTCTTTATTGATGCATAGCATTCCATTAAGTGTGTATACCATAATTTATTTATTAATTCATCTGTTGTTGGGTACCTTGGTTGCTTCAATCATTTTGCTATTGTAAACAGTGCTGCAATGAACGTAGGTGTGCATATATCTATTCATGTAAAGGCTCTTCTTTCTCTAGGATATAGTCCAAGGAGTGGGATTGCTGGATTGTATGGTCGTTCTTTTTGTAGCCTTTTAAGGAAATGCCAAATAGATTTCTAAAGTGGTTGTACCCTTTTACCTTCCTGACAGCAGTGTATAAGTGTTCCAATCTCTCTGTAACCTCTCCAACATTTATTACTTTGTGTTTTTTGGATGAATGCCAGCCTTGTTGCAGTAAGATGGAATCTCATTATAGTTTTGATTTGCATTTCTGTAACGGCTAATAATTGTGAGCATTTCCTCATGTATCTTTTAGCTACCTGAATGTCTTCTTTAGTGAAATGCCTGTTCATATCCTTTGGCCATTTTTTGATTGGATTGTCTTTTTGTTGTTGAATTTTTGCAGTATCATGTAGATTTTAGAGATCAGCCGCTGATCGGAAATGTCATAGTGAAAAAACTTTTTCCCAGTTTGTAGGTAATCTTTTTACTCTTTTGGTGAAGTCTTTGGATGAGCATAGATGTTTGATTTTTAGGAGTTCCCAGTTCTCTCCTGGTGTTTGTGCATTGCTAGTAACGCTTTGCATATTGTTTATGCCATGTATTAGGGCTCCTAGCATTGTCCCTATTTTTCATTCATGACCTTTATCATTTTAGATTTTATATTTAGGTCTTTGATCCATTTTGAGTTAGTTTTTGTGCATGGTGTGCAGTATGGGTCCTGTTGCATTTTTTTTGCAGATGGATATCTAGTTATGCCAGCACCAATTGTTAAAGAAACTGTCTTTTCCCCATTTAACTGACTTTGGGCCTTTGTCAAATATCAGCTGCTCTCATGTGGATGGATTTATGTCTGGATTCTCAGTTCTGTTCCATTGGTCTAAGTATCTGTTGTTGTACCAGTACGAGGCTGTTTTGACTACTGTGGTGCTATGATAGGTTCTAAAATTAGGTAGTGTGAGGTCTCCCACTTTGTTCTTCTTTTTCAGTAATGCTTTACTTATCCAGGGCTTCTTTCCCTTCCATATGAAGTTGGTGATTTTTTTCTCCATCTCATTAAAAAATGTCGTTGGAATTGGGATCAGGATTGCATTGTATCTATAGATCGCTTTTGGTAGAATAGACATTTTTACAATGTTGAGTCTTCCTATCCATGAGCAAGGTATGTTTTTCCACTTATGTAGGTCTCTTTTGGTTTCTTGTGGTAGTGCCTTGTAGTTTTCTTTGTATAGATCTTTTACTTGTGACAATATTTTTAATTTGCCATCATAAAACTTGACTAGAGGATTAATGCTGCATATTCCAAGACTCCCTGGCACACCAACATCTAAATATGATGCTACAGCTAAACTTCATTTTCTTAGTCTTCATAATCTTAAGTATTGTGATGAGAGATTTAAGAGCATCTCTGAGCCACTCATTGAAGCATTGAAATTTTTTGAACAGTATGTTCTCCCAAGGCCACTCTTCCCTTTGCAGAACGTCTGACCCACCTTCTGTGTCTGTGTAACTAGAGTACCAGTGTAAATGTCACAGCAGAAGCAGAGGTTCTGTGAATAATAAGCACTGCAGCAAACTTTAGCCTCTGCTTTCTCTGTTCTGCTGACCCGTTGACAAAAGCCCTCTGCCGACGTAGTATGAATGTCGTTCCTATTAAATGCATATCCCTTACTCCTCTGATAGGTTAATATTATCACATCAAAGGACTGCCAGTTGAGCTCTTATAAATGTAATATTTGCTTCACTCAAGAAATGTCATTTGGAAGTACTCTACAAAGTGATATTACGATGAAACTTGGAAAGTTCCCAAAAGGAGCATACCCAATGCTAGTATTTGAAAGGGTTGAAGATTTTTCTTATGTCCTCTGCTTTCCAACTTCTCCATGAACATTTCATCATGTTCAGCCTTAAGTCTTTAAAAAGAGAATGCATACCTGGTGTCAAGTCACACTTGCTACTAATATGTATCTGAATGTACACATGCATATGTTTGCTCACACACTCACACACACACACATATTGTGGCTAAGGCTTAGAACTGTAGGTACTTTGCATTTAAACAAAGTTTCTCTATATCTTGGAAATTGTGTCATTTGGCCTAGTCAAATACTAAAGTCCTTTGGCCAAACTACATTCAGGTGACAGTAGCGATAATACATGTTGGCAGATTTACCTAATTTGGATTATCAACCTGTCTGTTTGAATTTTTGAAGATAGACTAAGTCTTGATTTGTCATTGCCAAGTTGCACTTCTCTCTACTATGTATGTATGTGTGTGTATATATATATATATATATATATATATATATATAAACATTGGACTTCATAATGTTGTTACATTTATATATCCACTGAGTAATGATCTCTTTGACCTGAACTTTTTCTTTTGTCGTCATATGGGTGTGCCTTTAAGACGTCTACCCATTCTAGATTTCCTCTTGTTTCAAATATTCCTTGTGTGTCTTAAGAAGGCACAGTAAACCTATTTCCTTAACCACAAATAAGAATCCATTTTGACAATTTGTATCAAGGGCTATCAGACTGCCTTTATAAAATTTAAAATAAATAGCTACCATAATCAACGAGAAGATTCCAATTCTTACTCAGTTTCCAAGATAGGCAGATTACTATATACCATTTAAATCTATTGCTGTCACCAGTTAAGTGATCCTAGCCACAAAATTTAAGGCAAAACAGTTTGTTTTTCTGCTGGTAATAAGAACATTTTAAAAGATTCCACACATAAATTATATTTCTCAGTATTGGTAAAATATTGCCATGGAGTGATGTTATCATGGAAATGTTTTTGAACTTACAATTGACTAGCAACATATCTCAGTACTGTTCAAGGCCTTTTATTGTGCAGAATTCAACAGAGAATGAAAACATTCCATGTTTGCTTCCAAAAATAAGCTTAGCCAATATCCTATTTTTCTTGATACCAAAAAGTAGTCAGTTTACAAATATTCCATCCTGTGTTTAACAACAGCATGTGGAAGTGGATTCCCATTGTCTATTCAGAGCAACTTACCAGCATTGTCAAAAACTACATTGTGAAATGGGTATGTGTTTTGTTTTTGCTTTTGTTTTATTTTTTAAACTCCAGCAAACTTTTAGATTAACAGAAAAGCAATATGGCTGCAACCTCAGTTTAGCTCATGGTGTCTATACTACAGAAAGATAAGAGAAAAAATATATAAAATAAAATATCATTTTCCTCTGGATTGTATAACACCAATACAGGATGAATCAGAGTAGGCAATATCTGCCTTACCAGAGCTGCTGTCTTAGTTTTATCTTCACGTCTTTCCATGGATCTGGTTTTATGACTCTTATAATCTGGGAAGCAATCAGAAATCTCTATTGATTAAAAGACCTAGCAATAAGAAAACTGTCTTGAATTACAAGCACTATTCCTAGCATTAAGGTTTTCACAGCCAAGGATAAAAAACTGAAATAAATTAAAATAAAATGAATGCTTAGGAAGATACTTTTGCATTCTAAAATATCTTTAAGATTTTTGATTCCAGCTCTGAAAAATACTATACTTCTAGAAAAATTGTATCTTCTTTCCCTCTCAAAATGTTTTTATCTCTAAATTCTTCTCAAGTCCACAAAATTGTCTTCAATGAGACCTTACCATTTAGTAAAATGTTTCCTTTTTTTTTTTTAACTAATAAATTTAAACAGGTTATAAAAAATTTAGGAGCTTTAAAGATAATTATTTTTTTATTTTGAGGAAAACTTGAAACTATTAATTAAGAATATAAGTAGTTATTTTGACTGAAAGTACTTACTGAAGATCAAACATTACATCCTTTGAAATGGATTACACCTCATTATAAAGAAAGCAAAAATCCTTACAACTGGACCAATAAATGATATCATAATGAATGGTGAAGAAATTGAAGTTGCCAAAGATATTCTATTTGGATCAACAATTAATGCCCATGAAAGCAACAGAACAACATATTGCATGGGACAAAGCTGCTACAAGAGACCTCTTTAAAATCTGAAAATGTAAAGATGTCACTTTGATGACTAATGTGAACTTGAGTCAAGCCATGCCCTTTTCAGTCACCTCATACACAGGCAAAATCTGGACAACTAAAAAGAAAAATTGGCACATTTAAATTATGGTGTTGCTGACGAATATTAAATATAACACAGCCTGCCTGAAGAATGAAAAATCTGTCTTTCAGGAAATACAGCCAGAATGCTCCTTAGAAACAAGGGTTGTAAGGCTTTATATCACTTACCTTGGACATGTTATCAGGAGGGACCAATCGCTGGAAAAGGACATTATTCTTGGAAAAGAAGAGGCCAGCAAAAAAGACAAAGACTCTTAAAGAAATGGATTAACACAACGGCTGCAACAGTGGGCTTAAATATAGGAACAATTGTGAGGATGGTATTGGAAAAAACAGCATTTTGTTCTATTATACATCAGGTCCCTATGAGTTGGAGGCAACTCAACTGCACCTAATAGCAATGAATTATTTCAACAGAACAATATGACATTATTACAATGTCTATATTCAAGTAGTTAACTTGTATATAAGGTACCAATGCAAATTTCCTCTTAGTTAATTATTTTGTTGAACTTAAGGAATACACAACACTAACTCTACTTTTTGTTCTCAAACTTCCCAAAATGGAATCAAAAAGAGAAACATCAGAGAAATCAAAGAAAAAATAAGTGGAAGAGTAACAGAACTTCCAATAACTGTCAAAAATTTCAAAAGCCCTAACATATGAATAACTGGAATACCAAAAAGAGAAGAAAAAGACAATTGTTATTGGTAGGTGCCATCCAGTCAGTTCCCACTCATAGAGGCCCCATGTATAGCAGAACGAAATGTTGCTGGGTCCTGTGCTATTCTGACAATCATTGATATATTTGAGCCCATTGTGGCAGCCACTAGGTCAATCTATTTTGTTGAGGGTCTTCTTCTTTTTTGATGACTCTCTGCCTTACAAAGCACGACGTCCTTCTTCAGGGACTTGTCCCTCCTGGTAACATGTCCAAAATATGTAAGACAAAGCCTAGCCCTCTTCGCTTTTAAGTAGCATTCTGGCTATACTATTTCCAAGAAAAATTTGTTCATTCTTCTGTCAGTCCATGAAATTTTAAGTATCCTTGCTCAACGCTGTAATTCAGATGTGTCAATTCTTCAGTCTTCCATTTTCATTGTACATTTTGGCATGCTTATGAGGCTACTGAAAAGATCATGGCTTGGGTCAGGCCTACCTTAGTCATCAAAGTGACATCTTTGCTTTTTAAAACTTTAAAGAGGTCTTTTCAGCAGATTTGTCCAATGCAATATATTCTTTTATTTTTTGACTGCTGCTTCCATGGGTGTTGATTATGGATCCAAGCAAAATGAAATTCTTGACAGCTTTAATATTTTCTCCTTTTTTCATGCTATTGGCTATTGCTCCAGTTGTGAGGACTTTTGTTTTCTCTCTGTTGATGTGTAATCCATGCCAAAGGCTGTAGTCCTTGATATTCATCAGCAAGTGCTAAAAGACCTCTTCACTTTCAGCTAGCAAACAAAGTTGTGGAATCTCATATCTCAGGTATTTAATTAGTATCCTGCCAATCCTGATGCCATGTTATTCTTCATACAGTTCAGCTTCTCAGATTATTTATTGATTAGCATAAAAATTAAATAAATACAGTGAAAAGATACAACAGTAGTGCACACATTTTCCTATTTTAAATCACACAGTATCCCTTAATCTGTTTGAATGACTTCTTTTGGTCTATGAATAGGTTCTGCATGAGCACAATTAATTGCTCTGAAATTCCCATTCTTCATAATGTTATCCATAATTTGTTGTGCTTCACACAGTCGAATGACTTTACATAGTCAGTAAAACACAGGTGAACATCTTTCTGGTATTTTCTGTTTTCAGCCAAGATCCATTTGACATGAGCAATGATACACTTTATTCCATGTCCCTCTCTGATGTTGGCTTGAATTTTTGGTAGTTACATATCAATGTACTGCTGCAACAATTTTTGCTTTATCATCAGCAACATTACACTTAGATGTGAAATTAATGATATTGTTCAATACTTTCCACTTCTGGGAGGATCACCTCTCTTTGAAATAGGCACGTGAGTACTTCCAGCATTGCATTTGTTTGATTAAACATCTATATTTGTATTGCATCAATTCCCGGAGGTTTGTTTTTCAGCAATATCTTCAGTGCAGCATGGTCTTCTTCTTTAAGGACCATTGGTTCTTGATTATATGCTGCCTCTGAAATAGTTGAACACTGACCAGTTCTTTTTTGGTACAGTGACTCTGTGTATTCTTTCCATTTTCTTTGATGCTTCCCATGTCATTCAATATTTTGCATATAGAATCCTCCAATATTTATTTTCTTCAGTTTGTTCAGCATGAGAAATGCCAAGTGTATTCTTCGCTTTTGGTTTTCTAACTCCAGATCTTTGTGCATTTCATTATAATACTTTTTTGTCTCCTTGAGGTGCCTATGAAATCTTTTGGTCAGCTCTTTTACTTCATCATTTTTTTTCCTTTTGCTTTAGCAACTCTATGTTCAAGAGAAAAATTCAGAATCTCTTCTGACATCTATTATGGTCTTTTCTTTCATTCCTGTCTTTTTAATGACCTTTCGCTTCCTTCATTTATGATGTCCTTGATGTCACGCCAACACTCTTCTGTTCTTTGGTCATTAGTATTCCGTGAATCAAATCTATTCTTGAGAAGGTGTCTAAATTCAGGCAGGACATACCAAATGTTATATTTTGCCTCTGGTGGACTTTTTCCATTTTCTTCAACTTCAATTTGAACTTGCATATGAGCAATTGGTGGTCAATTCCACAGCCAACCACTGGTCTTGTTTTGACTGATTATATTGAGCTCCTCCATCGTCTCTTTCTATAGATGTAGTCAATTCGATTTAGATTACACCATCAGTTGAGGTTCACATGTATAGTCATAATTTATGTTGTCAAAAAAAAGTATTTCCAATGAATAATCATTGATCTTACAGACTTCTATCATGTGATCTCCAGAGTTGTTTCTATCACCAATGCCATATTTTCCCACTACTCCTTCTTCTTTCTTTCCAATATTCACATTCCAATCACTGGTAGATATCAATGCATCTTGATTGCATGTATAATCAATTTCAGACCGCAGAGGTTGCTAAATCTATCCAATTTCTTCATCTTTTACATTAGTGCATGGTGCATACATTTGAATAATATTATATTATACTAACTGATCTTCCTTGTAGGCTTATGGATATTTTCCTATCAGTCACAGTGATTTACTTTAGGATAGATCTTGAAATGTTCTTTTTAATGATGAATGCAATGCCTTTCCACCTCAATTTGTCATTCTGGCATAGTAGACCCTATAATTATCTTATTCAAAATGGCCAATACCAGTCCATTTCAACTCACCAATGCCTAGGATATCAAAATTCAAGTGATCTATTTCATTTTTTGATGACTTCCAATTTTCTTTGATTCATACTTTGCACATTCCAAATTCCAATTATTAATGTATGTTTAGAGCTGCTTCTTATCATTTAGTTCATGCAGTACCATTAAATGAAGGCCGCAAAAGCTTTCCTCTATTTAGATAATTAAGGTTGACTCTTCTTTGCGGCAGATATCTCTTCTCCAGTCATATTTTGAGTGCCTTCCAACCAGAGAGGCTCATCTTCTGGCACTGTATCAGACAGTATTTTCTCTTGCTCTGTTTTATTTTTCCCAGAAGTAGATCAGTAGGTCCTTCTCTCTAGAATGACTTAGCCTGGAAGCTCCACTGAAACTTGTCCACCATGGATGACACTGCTGGTATTTGAAATACCAGTGGCATAGCTTCCAGCATTACAACAACATGCAAGACACCATAGTAAGACAAAATGATATGACTCAAATTAGTTAACAATGTACCTGGTAAACTCTGTTGTTTTTATTGTGTGCTCTTGAGTCAATTCTGACTCATAACAATCCTATAGGATGGAGTAGAAGTGTCCCATAATGTTTCCAAGGCTATAATCTCTTCGGAAGCAGACTGCCAGAACTTTGTCTCTTGAAGTGGCTGTAGGTTTGTACAGTTAACTTTTGGTTAGCAAACTGTAGGTCATTCACTTAGTGTTTTTTTAAAAAAAGCATAATTGATTTTTTAAGTAAGGAGATAACTTTTAACATAATATTGTCAATTAAAATCAGATAAACAGGAAAAGAAAGACAAGAAACAAAGCATAAATATCAATAAGTAAGAAACATTTACACATATGGTAAATATTAATCCAAATATATTAACAATCACTTCAAATTTGAATGGTCTGCATGTACCAATTAAAACGGGTTTGTTTTATGAATCAGAATATGGTCTGTCTTGAAGGCTGTTCCTTGTGGCTTTGAGAAGATTGAGTATTCTGCTGCTGTTGGATGGAGTTATCTACACATATCATTTAGATGATGTTGAATGATGGTACTATTGAGATTAATTACATTTTTACTGATTATCCACATGCTTGATCTATCAATTACTAAAAGAAGTGTATTGACCTCAGTTATGAGTGGATTAAAAAAATAATAAAATCTATGTACTGTCTATAAGAAACCTACTTTAAATATAAAGACTCCAATAAGTTGAAAAATTAATAGACAAAGAAAGATATACAATGCTCACACTAATCAAAGGAAAACTAGATGAGCCACATTAGCTTCAGACAAAGCAGACTTCAGAATGAAGAAAATGATTAAGGAAAAGGGCACCATTAAGTAATGATAAAGGGATCAATTTTCCAAGAAGACATAACAGCCCTAAATGTGTGTGTACCTAACAACAGAGTATCAAAAGAGGCAGGGGAAAAACTGATAGAATGGCGAGAAGAAATATAAAAGTCTACTATTTTGTTGCAGATGTCAACATTAAATCATGAAGTTTTTGTTTTAGGAATGGAAAATTCTTTAGAGCCTTCATTTTCTTCACTACAAAAAATGTACAGTATGTAATATTACAGTTATCAAGTTGGCCAACTGAGAAATCTAAGATACAACCCATATTACTTCTCTCTCACTCTCTACAGCAACATTCAGTGCATCACTACATCATATCATTTATGCCTACTACTTTCTCTAGTGTCTGCCTCTATATCTATAGCCATGTTTTAGGCCTTCGACATTCATTGCTTAGACGATTATAATAATTACTCAACTTGTATTGCTGCTTCCATTCTTTCTCACCACCACCAACATTACATCTTGGGTGAGCTTTGTAAGACAAATCTGAAATCCTTAGAAACACATTAGTAAAGATTATCTGTTCACTTACATTTTAACTCATTAATTCACAAAGATCTGTATTAGTCACACCAGGCAAGGATTTCCAGGTAGGTGAAAATATCTAAATCAGGAAAGTTTTGGAGAGATGGTAAGGGGAAGAAATGATTACTTTCCTCAGAAGGAAAGGCCAACAGTCTAAAACATTACTAGAACTACACAAATAATATAGGTTTTTTCTGTTTGAGTTTCTGTAGTGAAAGTGTTAAAAATAAGAAAAGATCATCAACAACAAGGCAAGGATTCTAGAAACAAGACCCATCTCCTAGGAAGAAAAAAAATAAATAAAAGGTAATTGGAAGATGATTAGAGACTAATTCGTATAAAAAAACCTGAGTAGAATGAGGATAAAGAGAAGTTATAACTCGTGGAAATTCATGGTCCAGTCACTGAGAGACTTTCCAGAAATTGGTAACAAAGGATATGATTCAGGCTTCAACTGGCCAATGCAGGAAAAACTACCAGATTTGGCTTTTACCAGACAAGGGCCTAAGTGTAGAGGTATATTGTTGTTGTTGTTTGCTGCCTAGTCAATTCCCATGTGTTGAGAGTAGAATTGCTTCACGAGGTTTTCAAGGTTGCAACTTTTCAGAAGCAGACCAGCCAGCCTATCTTCTGGAGAAGCTCTGAGTGGTTCATACCACCAACCTTTTGGCTAGGTGTCCAATGCTTACCCGTTTATACCCAGGGGCACACGTGTACAGAATAAGCAGTCACATCTGGTATGAAATTAGGATAGGCCAAAATGATGTTGCCCCTGCCCTTGAAGAACAAAACTGGAGATAGGATTGTGTACTGAACAAAGACAGGAAAACACATGTAATAACAGAGTTAATAAAAATGCTTTGGCAGTGCAGAAAAGACAAATGAATTCATTTCTACCAAATTATTCAACATTTCCAAATATTTATTAATCCCGTGGATCATCTGAAATTCTCATCCTGACAGACCCAAAGAGACTCTTCAGGTAACTCATCAAACATGCCTTTTCTCTAAGGAAAATCTTCCTTTTTATAGACTCTGAATCACTGTATTAAATAAGATTTCCCCATTAATGAACTATATCATATTCTGTTAAGTGACTTCCCACCTTACAATGAATTCATGAGAAAAAGAACTCATTGGAAATATAATAATTTTCTATTTCAAATAGTTAATGGGAATTTATCTCTTTATAATGAGTGGTTTCCTCTAGAAGTTATTGGCATCATTGAAAAAAACAAAGAAGAAATTACTAAGACATGGGCTCCCACTACACATTTTGCTTAGAGTATTTACGTAAAAACAACAATGACTGAATAATATTTTTATTAAATTAATGTAAATTAGCTTGTCATATTCAGCCTTTAGTTTGGAATATTTGATTCCTGATTTCTTGCCATGTTCTTAGGTTTTTTTCTTTCTTTCTTTTTTTTTTTTTAATAATGCCATTTCATTAGTGTCCCCAGTTTGTTTTCCCGTTTTTATATAGTGTTCATGGGTGAAGACTGCTTGTTCATAGGGCTATTACCTAGAAACTGCAAAAATTTTACCTGCAGTTAAAATACTATGCAAATAATATTTCTAAATTTAATACTCTGAAAATAGAAAATTATGACTTTTATTCAAATTTTATTTTCGACAATACAGAAACTTCAATAAATCATTTTCAAACTAATGTTCAAAAGTAGATTTTACAAATATAAGCACACAGTAATGTTATAAAGGAAAATAATGTTTCAGAATTTCAAAAAAAAGACAACACAATTATGACAGATAGATCCTGGCTGAACACAGAAAATACCAGAAGAATGTTTACCTGTGTTTTATTGGCTATTCGAAGGCATTTGACTGTGTGGATCATAACAAATTAGGGATAACATTGTGAAGACTGCGAATTTTAGAACACTTCATTGTACTCGTGAGGAAACTGTACACAGATCAAGAGGCAATTGTTTGGACAGAACAAGGGGATACTACTTGGTATAAAGTCAGGAAAGTTGTGTGTGAGGGTTGTATCCTTTCACCATAGCTATTCAATCTATATCTGAGCAAATAATGAGAGAAGCTGGACAATATGAAGAACAGGCATCAGGATTGGCAGAATACTCAATAACAACCTGCATTATGCATATGGCACAACCTTTCTTGCTGAAAGTGAAGAGGACTTGAAGCACTTACTGATGAAGATCAAAGACCACAGCCTTCAGCATGGATTACACCTCAACATAAAGAAAACAAAAATTCTCCAACTGGACCAATAAGCAACATCATGATAAATGGAGAAAAAAAAAAAAACTGAAGTTGTCAAAGATTTCATTTTTCTTGGCTCCACAATCAACACCCATGAAAGCAGCAGTCAAGAAATCAGAAAGCACATTGAACTGGGCTAATCTGCTGCAAAGGACCTCTTTAAAAGCAAAGATGTCACCTTGAATACTAAGGTACATTGACCCAAGCCATGGTATTTTCAATTGCATTGTATGTATGTGAAAGCTGGACAATAAATAAGGAAGACAGAAGAATTGATACCTTTGAATTGAGATGTTGGTGAAGAATATTGACTATACCATGGACTGCCAAAAGAAAGAACAAATCTGCCTTGGAGGAGGTACAACCAGAAAGCTTCTTAGAAGCAAGGATGTCGAGACTGCATCTTACATACTTTAGACATGTTATTAGGAGAGATCGGGATCAGTCCCTGGAGAAGGATATCATGCTTGGTAAAGTACAAAGTCAGTGGAAAAGAGGAAGACCCTCAAACAGATGGATTGACACAGTGGTTGCAACAATGGGCTCAAGCAAAACAATGATTGTGACCATGGCACAGGACCAGGCAGTGTCCTTCTGTGGTACAAAGGGTTGTTATGTGTTGGAACCAACATGATGGCACCTAACAACAACAGTTTGCTCTATCTATATAATTTTTCATCTTATATTCCCAAGCCTATTTTAGAGGTCTTTTTGATTGTCCAAGGAGCCCTGGTGGCATAGTGGTTATAGTACTTGACTGCTAACCAAAATGTTGGTGGTTTGAAATCATCAGCCATTCTGTTGGAAAAAAAAATGTGGCAGTTCGCTCTTCTAAAGATATACAGCCTTGGAAACTGGATGAGGCAGTTCTACTCTGTCCTATAGGGTTGCTATTCCACTCCACAGCAGGGGGTTTTATTTTGTGTGTGTGTGTGTGCGTGTTTTAATTTGCTTGTCTGCATTTTATTTGCACGGAGTTTCATTCACTCATCTTCAACAACTTACTTTTTTTCTGACCTAATTTCAGAAGCTGCTAATTACCTGTCCTCAAAAAGTAATTTCTTAACTATTAACCTATACTTCTAACAATATTCAATTTTTATCCTATGACTTGATTAAACTGACAAATGACTCTTATACACGATTCATGAATCACTTTTTATGGACAATATACAATTTCCAAATCAGATATCATTAAAGAAATGTCTAGAGAAAATAAAGTAGGACAAAATGTATTTTAAGTTACTAGTTCCTTCCTAGACCATTAAGTAAACAAACAATTTGGTAAAGCTAGTGTGAGAAAATGTTCATGTCGTTTCATATTACTAATATCATCATCAGCTGCATGAATTGCAACATTAGCAAAACTTCTGAATCATGATATAGTGTTCAAAGAAAAGAAACAGTGGTCCTAAAAAGTAGATTGATTTTTTGGACAATCAGAATTTTTTTTTTTAATAATTTTTCGTGACCTTTAAGTGAACATTTACAAATCAAGTCAGTCTGTCATATAAGCTTATATACACCTTACTCCATACTCCCACTTACTCTCCCCCTAATGAGTCAGCCCTTCCAGTCTCTCCTTTCGTGACAATTTTGCCAGTTTTTAACCCTCTCTACCCTCCTATCTCCCCTCCAGACAGGAGATGCCAACACAGTCTCAAGTGTCCACCTGATACAAGTAGCTCACTCTTCATCAGCATCTCCCTCTCCAACCCATTGTCCAGTCCCTTCCATGTCTGATGAGTTGTCTTTGGGAATGGGTCCTGTCCTGGGCCAACAGAAGGTTTGGGGACCATGACCACAGGAATTCCTCTAGTCTCAGTCAGACCAATAAGTCTGGTCTTTTTATGAGAATTTTGGGTCTGCATCCCACTGTTCTCCTGCTCCCTCAGGCGTTCTCTGTTGTGCTCCCTGTCAGGGCAGTCATCGGTTGTGGCCAGGCACCGTCTAGTTCTTCTGGTTTCAGGATGATGTAAGTCTCTAGTTCATGTGGCCCTTTCTGTCTCTTGGGCTCATAGTTATCGTGGGACCTTGGTGTTCTTCATTCTCCTTTGATCCAGGTGGGTTGAGACCAATTGATGCATCTTAGATGGCCGCTTGTTAGCATTTAAGACCCCAGATGCCACAGTTCAAAGTGGGATGCAGAATGTTTTCATAATAGTATTATTTTGCCAATTGACTTAGAAGTCCCCGCAAACCATGTTCCCCAGACCCCCGCCCTTGCTTCACTGACCCTCAAAGCATTCAGTTTATCCCAGAAATTTCCTTGCTTTTGGTCCAGTCCATTTGAGCTAACCTTCCGTAATGAGTATTGTCCTTCCGTTCACCTAAAGCAGTTCTTATCTACTAAAAAACCAATCAGTAAATAACCCTCTCCAACCCTCCCTCCCTCCCCTCCTCGTAACCACAAAAGTATGTGTTCTTCTCAGTTTATACTATTTCTCAAGATCTTATAATAGTGGTCTTATACAATATTTGTCCTTTTGCCTCTGACTAATTTCACTCAGCATAATGCCTTCCAGGTTCCTCCATGTTATGAAATGTTTCACAGATTCGTCACTGTTCTTTATCGATGGGTAGTATTCCATTGTGTGAATACACCACAATTTATTTAACCATTCATCTGTTGACGGACACCTTGGTTGCTTCCAGCTTTTTGCTATTGTAAACAGAGCTGCAATAAACATGGGTGTGCATATATCTGTTCGAGCGAAGGTTCTTATTTTTCTAGGGTATATTCTGAGGAGTGGGATTTCTGGGTTGTATGGTAGTTCTATTTCTAACTTTTTAAGAAAACGCCACATAGATTTCCAAAGTGGTTGTACCATTTTACATTCCCACCAGCAGTGTATAAGAGTTCCAATCTCTCCGCAGCCTCTCCAACATTTATTATTTTGTGTTTTTTGGATTAATGCCAGCCTTGTTGGAGTAAGATGGAATCTCATCGTAGTTCTAATTTGCATTTCTCTAATGGCTAATGATCGAGAGCATTTTCTCATGTATCTGTTAGCTGCCTGAATATCTTTTTTAGTGAAGTGCACATTCATATCCTTTGCCCACTTCTTGATTGGGTTGTTTGTCTTTTTGTGGTTGAGTTTTGACAGAATCATATAGATTTTAGAGATCAGGCACTGGTCGGAGATGTCATAACTGAAAATTCTTTCCCAATCTGTAGGTGGTCTTTATACTCTTTTGGTGAAGTCTTTAGATGAGCTTAGGTGTTTGATTTTTAGGAGCTCCCAGTTATCGGGTTTCTCTTTGTCACTTTTAGTAATGTTTTGTATTCTTTTCTTCCATGATCTTTATCGTTTTAGTCTTTATGTTTAGGTCCTTGATCCACTTGGAGTTAGTTTTTGTGCGTGGTGTGAGGTATGGGTCCTGTTTCATTTTTTTGCAAATGGATATCCAGTTATGCCAGCACCATTTGTTAAAGAGACTCTCTTTTCCCCAATGAACTGACACTGGGCCTTTGTCAAATCTCAGTTGCTCACATGTGGATGGATTTATATCTGGGTTCTCAATTCTGTTCCATTGGTCTATGTGCCTGTTGTTGTACCAGTACCAGGCTGTTTTGACTACTGTGGCTGTATAATAGGTTCTAAAATCAGGTAGAGTGAGGCTTCCCACTTTCTTCTTCTTTTTCAGTAATGCTTTACTTATCCGAGGCTTCTTTCCCTTCCATATGAAGTTGGTGATTTGTTTCTTCATCACATTAAAAAATGTCATTGGAATATGGATCGGAAGTGCATTGTATGTATAGATGGCTTTTGGTAGAACAGACATTTTTGCTATGTTAAGTCTTCCTATCCATGAGCAAGGTATGTTTTTCCACTTAAGTAGGTCCTTTTTAGTTTCTTGCACTAGTACTTCATAATTTTCTTTGTATAGGTCTTTTACATCTTCGGTAAGATTTATTCCTAAGTATTTTATCTTCTTGGGAGCTACTGTGAATGGTATTGATTTGGTGGTTTCCTCTTCGATGTTCTCTTTCTTGATGTAGAGGAATCCAAGTGATTTTCGTATGTTTATCTTATAACCTGAGACTCTGCCAAACTCTTCTATTAGTTTCAATAGTTTTCTGGAGGATTCCTTAGCGTTTTCTGTGTATAAGATCATGTCATCTGCAAATAGAGATAATTTTTCTTCCTCCTTGCCAATCCGGATGCCCTTTATTTCTTTGTCTAGCCTAATTGCTCTGGCTAGGACTTCTAGCACAATGTTGAATAAGAGCGGTGATAAAGGGCATCCTTGTCTGGTTCCCGTTCTCAAGGGAAATGCTTTCAGGCTCTCTCCATTTAGAGTGATGTTGGCTGTTGGCTTTGTACAGATGCCCTTTATTATGTTGAGGAATTTTCCTTCAATTCCTATTTTGCTGAGAGTTTTTATCATGAATGGGTTTTGGACTTTTTGAAATGCCTTTTCTGCATCAACTGATAACATCATGTGATTTTTGTCTTTTGTTTTATTTATATGGTGGATTACATTAATGGTTTTTCTAATATTGAACCAGCCTTGCCTTGTATACCTGGTATAAATCCCACTGGGTCATGGTGGATTATTTTTTTGATATGTTGTTGAATTCTATTGGCTAGAATTTTGTTGAGGATTTTTGCATATGTGTTCATGAGGGATACAGGTCCGTAGTTTTGTTTTTTTGTGATGTCTTTACCTTTTTTTCACCTGGTTTTGGTATCAGGGATATGCTGACTTCATCGAATGAGTTAGGTAGTATTCCGTCATTTTCTATGCTTTGAAATACCTTTAGTAGTAGTGGTGTTATCTCTTCTCTGAAAGTTTGGTAGAACTCTGTCGTAAAGCCATCCGGGCCAGGTCTTTTTTTTGTTGGGAGTTTTTTGATTACCATTTCAGTCTCTTTTTTTGTTATGGGTCTATTTAGTTGTCCAATTTCTGATTGTGTTAGTTTAGGTAGGTAGTGTTTTTCTAGGAATTCATCCATTTCTTCTAGGTGTGCAAATTTGTTAGAGTACAATTTTTCGTAATAATCAGATATGATTCTTTTAATTTCAGTTGGGTCTGTTGTGATGTGGCCCATCTCGTTTCTTATTCGGGTTATTTGTTTCCTTTCCTGTATTTCTTTGGTCAGTCTGTCCAATGGTTTATCAATTTTGTTAATTTTTTCAAAGAACCAGCTTTTGGCTTTGTTAATTCTTTCAATTGTTTTTCTGTTCTCTAATTCATTTAGTTCAGCTCTAATTTTTATTATTGGTTTTCTTCTGGTGCCTGATGGATTCTTTTGTTGCTTGCTTTCTATTTGTTCAAGTTGTAGGGACAGTTCTCTGATTTTGGCTCTTTCTGCTTTTTGTATGTGTGCATTTATCGATATAAATTGACCTCTGAGCACTGCTTTTGCTGTGTCCCAGAGGTTTTGATAGGAAGTGTTTTCATTCTCGTTGAATTCTGTGAATTTCTTTATTCCCTCCTTAATGTCTTCTATAACCCAGTCTTTTTTCAGCAGGGTATTGTTCAGTTTCCAAGTAGTTGGTTTCTTTTCCCTAATTTTTCTGTTATTGATGTCCACTTTTATGGCCTCATGGTCTGAGAAAATGCTTTGTAATATTTTGATGTTTTGGATTCTGCAAAGGTTTGTTTTATGACCTAATATGTGGTCTATTCTGGAGAATGTTCCATGTGCGCTAGGAAAAAAAGTATACTTTGGAGCAGTTGGGTGGAGCGTTCTGTATAAGTCAACGAGGTCAAGTTGGTTGATTGTAGCAATTAGGTCTTCCGTGTCTCTATTGAGCTTCTTACTGGATGTCCTGTCCTTCTCCGAAAGTGGTGTGTTAAAGTCTCCTACCATAGTTGTGGAGGTGTCTATCTCACTTTTCAGTTCTGTTAAAGTTTGTTTTATGTATCTTGCAGCCTTGTCATTGGGTGCATAAATATTTAATATGGTTATATCTTCCTGGTCAATTGTCCCTTTAATCATTATGTAGTGTCCTTTTTTATCCTTTGTGGTGGATTTAACTTTAAAGTCTATTTTGTCAGAAATTAATATTGCCACTCCTGCTCTTTTTTGCTTATTGTTTGCTTGATATATTTTTTCCATCCTTTGAGTTTTAGTTTGTTTGTGTCTCTAAGTCTAAGGTGTGTCTCTTGTAGGCAGCATATAGACGGATCATGTTTCTTTATCTAGTCTGAGACTCTCTGTGTCTTTATTGATGCTTTTAGTCCATTTACATTCAGCGTAATTATTTTTTTTATGTGTTTAGTGCTGTCATTTTGATGCCTTTTTATGTGTGTTGTTGACAATTTCATTTTTCCACTTACCTTTTTGTGCTGAGACGTTTTTCTTTGTAAATTGTGTGTTCCTCATTTTCATAGTATTTAACTTGATGTTTGCTGAGTCGTTACTTTTTCTTGGTTTTTATTTTGAGTTATGGAGTTGTTATACCTCTTTGTGGTTACCTTAATATTTACCCCTATTTTTCTAAGCAAAAACCTATCTTGTTTTGTCCTATATCGCCTTGTTTTCCTCTCCATATGGCAGTTCTATGCCTCCTGTATTTATTACCTCTTTTGGATTATTCTGATATTTTACATAATGACTTCAATGATTCCCTGTTTTGAGAATTTTTGTCTTTTTAAAATTAATCTTAATTTGTTTTTGTGATTTCCCTATTTGAGTTGATATCAGGATGTTCTGTTCTGTGACCTTGTGTTGTGCTGGTATCTGATATTATTGGTTTTCTGACCAAACAATTCCCTTTAGTATTTCTTGTAGCTTTGGATGGTTTTTTGCAAATTCTCTAAGCTTGTGTTTATCTGTAAATGTTTTAATTTCGCCTTCATATTTGAGAGAGAGTTTTGCTGGATATATTATCCTTGGCTGGCAGTTTTTCTCCTTCAGTGCTCTCTGTATGTCATCCCATTGCCTTCTTGACTGCATGGTTTCTGCTGAGTAGTCTGAACTCATTCTTATTGATTTTCCTTTGTAGGAGACCTTTCTTTTATCCCTGGCTGCTTTTAAAATTTTCTCTTTATCTTTGGTTTTGGCAAGTTTGATGATAATATGTCTTGGTGATTTTCTTTTTGGATCAATCTTAAATGGAGTTCGATGAGCCTCCTGACTAGATATCCTTTCGTCTTTCATGATGTCAGGGAAGTTTTCTGCCAACAGACCTTCCACTATTCTCTCTGTGTTTTCTGTTATCTCTCCCTGTTCCGGGACTCCAATCACATGCAAGTTATTCTTCTTGATAGAGTCCCACAGGATTCTTAGGGTTTCTTCACTTTTTTAAATTCTTTTATCTGTTTTTTTTTTTTTTTTCCAGCTATATTGGTGTCAATTCCCTGGTCCTCCAGATCTCCCACTCTGCATCCCAATTGCTCAAGTCTGTTCCTCTGACTTCCTATTGCATTGTCTAATTCTGTAATTTTATTGTTAATCTTTTGGATTTCTGAATGTTGTCTCTGTATGGATTCTTGCAACTTATTAATTTTTCCACTATGTTCTTGAATAATCTTTTTGAGTTCTTCAACTGCTTTATCAGTGTGTTCCTTGGCTTTTTCTGTAGATTGCCTTATTTCATTTCTGAGGTCATCCCTGATGTCTTGAAGCATTCTGTAAATTAGTTTTTTATATTCTGCATCTGGCAATTCCAGGATTGTATCTTCATTTGGGCAAGATTTTAATTCTTTAGTTTGGGGAGTTGTAGAAGCCATCATGGTCTGCTTCTTTATGTGGTTTGGTATCGACTGCTGTCTCTGAGCCATCACTAAGATATTGTAGTGATTTATTCTATATTTGCTCACTGAGTCTTATCTTGTTTTGTTTTCTTTCAATGTACGTGGATGGGCTACTAGATTGTGCTGTCTTGATTGTTGTAGCCCTTGAGTCACTTATGTCCTAGTACCAGCTGGTTTGGATTGTTACTAGATATATAAGCCTAAGAGTCCATTCACTATTCTTGAGTAGAATCTGATTTTGGGTCAAGTGTGTGATGCAGACTGTCACCTATCCACCTAGAGAAGTAGTGGTGATAGTTGTGTGCACCAGATTCGAGTAGCAGTTGGGGTTCACACTCCAGGGGGGGCAGGATGCTGACAGGCTTCCCCCAAGTGCCAGTGAGGTAGGTGTGTCTCTATTCCTAAAGCACTTTGGTGGGTGGGCTCTGTAGCTGTACCTTAGGCCCCCATTGCAAGTATCTCTACAGATTGGTAGGTGTCACCCTCCTTAGACCCCTAAGGCAGGAGGCTAGGTGTTCTGGGGGGAGCTTCAGCCCTCAGTTCCCTGATGTGGGTCAGTGAGGGCTCTGTTGAATATGCAGAGATATCAGACCTGGGAAACTTGTCTTTCCAGTAATCCGCTAAAACAATTACAGTCAGATCCCTATCAGAAATGCCTTTGCATTATAATAGCCACCTTGTTCCCGGTAGGGATGAAAGCCCAAGACTGTGGATCAAATATGCTTGGCTGGAGCTTGTTCTGTGTTTTTAGTCCAATTAGGGTAGGATTTTTGGTCCCTGGGTTTTTTGTAATTGCTTCTCTCAGGCCAGGAGAATTGGTTAGGAAAAGACCAAAAAAAAAAAGAAAGAAAAACTGCAGAGCAGTTCACTCTCTGGCTCAGGAAATTCCAATGTTAATGAAGCCGCCTGGGAAGGGGAGAGGAGGATTCAGATAAATAGGAGAGAGTAGCACCCTGGAATATAGACAAAGTTACTTATCTTGCTTGGGATGACTGTTTTATCTGAGATTCCAGAGGGACGTGTCGACTGTGTGCACTGGCTGGATAGAGATTGCCCCCAAGTGTTAGGTCCACATCCCATGCTTGCACTGTCTCAGAAGCCATGGTTAGTTCCTTCGCTCCCAGTCCAAAGCTCAGCACCAAGGTTCCCTGGCTGGAATGCCGCACTCCTGGCTCCAAAAGCAGTCGCTGCCTTCCGGTGACTTCTCCTCCTGTCTGCTGCATTGCTGTGCTGCCTTCATGCACTGGCTGGGCTTCCCTCAAGGTCACTACAGGGGGCTAGGGCTGCGTCCCCTATTTGCATTGTCTCAAGATGCCCTGTTCAGCTCCCCTGTACCCAGTCCAAAGCCCAGAGCCAAGGTTTCCTGACTGGGATGCTGGCTCCAGGCTCCGAAAACAGTCGCTGCTTCCCCGTGGTTTTTCGTTTTCAGTCTCTGGCACTCAGTTCATCTCTTTAGATCTGTGCTTGATGGTCAGGGTTCGTAGATTGTCACATATGTGATCGAGTCACTTGTTTTTCTGAATCTGTTTTGCAAGAGGAATCTGAGGTAGCTTCTACCTAGTCAGCAATCTTGGCCCCGCCTCCACAATCAGAATTTTTTTAGTTTCAAAGAGAACATACACACAAAATTGAGAGATGGTGATAAAGCACAGAACATACACACAAAATTGAGAGATGGTGATAAAGCACAACGGTAGATAAAAAAAAAAAAAATCACAACTTCACCAGTACAATCGTAGTTTTAGATGTTAAGAAATAAACATATTTCAACAAGATGTTACTTACATTCATTTCTTTCTTAATTCTCTATTTGCGGAAGTAGCTATAACCTAACAAAGCACACCAACTACAAAGTGGCAAAGACGGAATTCAAATTCCTTTGATTCCAAAGCTCGCTTTTACTTGTTTATCTTAATTTTAATTTATTTTACCACACTTCACAAATTCTATTTTCCAGACAAATTTTTACTTGTTGTTGTTGTTGTTGTTAGGTGCTGTCAAATTGGTTCCGACTCGTAGTAACACTACGTACAACGGAAGGAAACACTGCCGGGTCCTGCACCATGCCCAGAATCGTTGATATGCTTGAGCCTGTTTTTACAGCCACTGTGCCTATCCATCTAATTGAGAGTCTTCCTCTTTTCCCCTGACTTTGTACTTTACCAGGTATGATGTCCTCCTCCAGGGACTGATCCCTCCTGACAACATGGCGAAATATGTAAGACATAGTCTCTCCACACTTGCTTCTAAGGAGCATTTTGGTTGTACTTCTTCCAAGACAGATTTGTTCATTCTTTTGGCAGTCCATGGTACATTCAATATTCTTCACCAACACCACAATTCAAAGGCACGAATTCTTACCATCCTTATTCATTGTCCAGCTTCAAATGCACGTGAGGTGATTGAAAATACCATGGCTTGGGTCAGGCACACCTTAGCCTTCAAGATGACATCTTTGCTTTTCAACAGTTTAAGAAGTTCTTTTGCAGCATGTTTACCCAATGCAATGCATCGTTTGATTTCTTGACTGTTGCTTCCATGGGTGCTCTCTTAGTCATCTAGTGCTGCCATAACAGAAATACCACAAGTGGATGGCTAAATTAAATCCTTGACAATGTCAATCTTTTCTCCATTTATCATGATGTTGCTTATTGGTCCAGTTGTGAAGATTTTTGTTTTCTTATGTTGAGGTGCAATCCATACTAAAGATTGTGGTCTTCGTCCTTCATCAGTAAGTGCTTCAAGTCCTCTTCACTTTCAACAAGCAAAGTTGTATCATTTGTATAACATAGGTTGTTAATGAGTCTTCCACCAATCCTGATGCTCCATTCTTCATACAGCCCAGCTTCTTGGATTATTTGCTCAGCATACAGATTGAATAGGTGAAAGAATAAAACACTGAGGCACTCCTTTCCCGACTTTAAACCAAGCAGCATCCCCTTGTTCTGTCTGAAAAATTGCCTCTTCATCTATGTACAGGTTCCTGACGACAGGTTTTCTGAAATGTCCATCCTTCCCAATGTTATCCATAATTTGTTATGATCCCCACAATCAAATGCTTTGTATAATCAATAAAACACAGGTAAACATTTTTCTGGTATTCTCTGCTTTTAGCCAAGAGCCATCTAACATCAGCAATGATATCTCTGTTTCCACATCCTCTTCTGAATCTACCCTGAATGCCTGGCAGTTCCCTGTTGATATACTGCTGCAGCTGCTTTTGAATAATCAGCAAAGTTTTGCTTGCATGTGATATTAATTATATTGTTTGATAATTTCCACAGTCAGTTGGATCACCTTTCTTGGGAATAGGCATAAATATGGATCTCTTCCCATCCATTGCCCAGGTAGCTGCCTTCCAAATTTCTTGGCATAGATGAGTGAGCACTTCCAGCACTGCATCAATTTGTTGAAACATCTTAATTGGTATTCGATCAACTCCCAGAGCCTTGTTTTTTGCCAACGCTTTCAGCGCAGCTTCAACTTCCTTCAGTGACATTGGTTCCTGGTCATATGTTACCTCTTGAAATGTTTGAACATTGACCAATTCTTTTTGGTAAAATGACTTTGTGTATTCTTTCCATCTTCTTTTGATGCTTCGTGGGTCATTTAATATTTCCCCATATAATTCCTCACTATTGTAACTCAAAGATTGAATTTTTTCTTCAGTTATTTCAGCTTGAGAAATGCTGACCCTGTTCTTCCCTTTTGATTTTCTGTCTCTAGTTCTTTGCACGTGTCACTATAATACTTTACTTAGTCTTCTCAAGCCACACTTTGAAATCTTCTGTTCAGTTCTTTTACTTCATTATTTCTTCATTTTGTTTTAGCTACTCTACATTCAAGAGCGAGTTTCAGAGTCTCTTCTGACATCCATTTTGGTCTTTTCTTTCTTTCCTGCCTTTTTAATGACCTCTTTCTTATGTATTATGTCCTTGATGTCATTCCACATATCATCTGATCTTCAGTCATTAGTGTTCAATGCATTAAATATATTCTTGAGTTGGTCTCTAAATTCAGGTGGTATATACTCAAGGTCATGCTTCACCTGTTTCACACATAAGGAGGTGTTTCAACATTAAGCCCTGTTTCAACATAAAGGTGGGTTTTGCTCTTAAAGGCGTGATTCTCACAGAAAGATGTGTTTCACCCATAGTAAGGTTTATCATACATAAAAAATGTGTTTCGACATAAATACTTTTCATAAATATTTTCAACATAAATATTTCAAGGTCATATTTTGGCTCTCGTGGACTTATTCTACTTTTCTTCAGCTTCAGCTTGAACTTGCCTGTGTGCAATTGACGATCTGTTCCACAGTTGGCCCTGGGCCTTGTTCTGGCTGGTAATATCTAATTTTTACTTAGATTAGTTTGTAATAAAAATTTCCAAGTGCTATGTTTATTTGTACACAATTTTACTTTTCTGTGGCTTGATAGCCACTAATTGTCTGTCAGTTTGTTGTACTGTGGTGGTTTGCATGCTGCCATGATAATGGAATATTTGCCTCCAGTATGTCAAATGCCAGTAGGGTCACCTTTGGTGGATAAGTTTCAGTGGAGCTTCCAAACTAAGACAGTCTAGGAAGAAAGACCTGGCAATCTACTTCTGAAAAAATTGGCCACTGTAAACATTATGGATGGCAGTGGGACATTGCCTGATACAGTGCCAGAAGATGATCCCTTCAGGTTGGAAGACACTTAGAATGCCACTGGGGAAGACCTGCCTCCTCAAAATACAATCAACCTTAATGATGTGAATGGAGTCAATCTTTGGTGATCCTCATTTGCTGATGTGGAACAACTCATTGGAAAAACTGAAAATGAGAAGAAATAGCTACAAACATCCATTAATAACTGGAACATGGAATGTACTGAGAATGCTGGAAATTGTCAACAATGAAATGGAACACATAAAGATTGATATCCTAGCATTAGTGAGCTGAAATGGACTGGTATTGGCCATTTTGAATCAGACAATCATATGGCCTACTAAGCCAAGAATGATAAATTGAAGAGGAATGGCTTTGTGTTCATCTTCAAAAAGAACATTCCAAGATCTCTTCTGAAGTACAATGCTGTCAGTGATAGGATGATATCCATTCATCTACAAGGAATTCAGGCACCAATCACTAAGGCCGAAGACAAAGAAACTGAAGATTTTCACCAGATTCTGCAGTCTGAAATTGATCAAACATACAATAAAGATGCATTGATAATTACTAGTGATTGGAATGAGAAAGTTGGAAGCAAAGGAGGGTTGGCAGTTGGAACACATGGCCTTGGTGATAGAAATGAGATCACATGATAGAATTTTCGAGGCCAACAATTTCTTCATTGCAAATACCTTTTTTCCAACAATATAAATGGCAACTTTACAAGTTGACCTTGCCAGATGTGCAATGCAGGAATCAAATCAACCACATTTGTGGAAAGAGACAACAGAGAAGCTCAATATTATCAGTGAGAACAAGGCCAGAGGTTGGCTGTGGAACAGAACATCAATTGCTCATTTGCAAGTTGAAGTTGAAGTTGAAAAAAAAATTAGAACAAGTCCACAAGAACCAAAGTATGATCTTAAGCATATCCCACCTAAATTTAGAGACCCTCTCAAGAATAGATTTAAGGCATTGAACACTAGTGACCAAAGAACAGATGAGTTGTGGAATTACATCAAGGACATCATACATGAAGAAAGCAAGAGGTTATTAAAAAGGAGAGAAAGAAAAGACCTAAATGGATGTCAGAAGACACTCTGAAAGTTGCTCTTGAATGTAGAGTAGCTAATGTAAAAGGAACAAATGATGTAAGAGAGTTGAACAGGAGATTTCAAAGAGCAGCTCAAGAAGACAAAGTATTATAGTGAAATGTGCAAAGACCTGGAAATAGAAAACCAAAAGTGAAAAACACACTTGACATTTCTCAAGCTGAAAGACCTGAAGAAAAAATTCAAGCCTTGACTTGCAATATTGAAGGAGTCTATGTGGAAAATATTAAACAACTCAGGAAGCATCAAAAGAAGATGGAAAGAATACACAGAATCAATGTACCAAAAAGAATTGGTCCATGTTCAACTATTTCAGGATGTAGCATGTGATCAGGAACTGATGGTACCGAAGGAAGGGGTCCAAGCTGCACTGAAGACAAGGCTCCAGGAATTGAACAAAGAGCAATTGAGATGTTTCAACAAATGGATTGCAGTGCTGGAGATGCTAACTTACCTATGTCAAGAAATTTGGAAGACAGCAACCTGGCCAACTGGCTGGAAGATATTCATATTTGCACCTATTCAAAAGAAAGGTGGTCCAACAGAATGTGGAAATTATCAACCAATATCATTAATATCACATGCAAGTAAAATTTTGCTAAAAATAATGCAAAAGAGTTTGCAGCTGTATGCTGACAGGGAACTGCCAGAAATTCGTGCTGAAATCAGAAGAGGACATGGAAGAAGGGACGTCATTGCTGATGTTAGATGATTCATGGCTGAAAGCAGAGAATACCAGAAAGACGTTTACCTGTGTTTTATAAAAAATTATGGATAACATTGCAAAGAATGGAAATTCCAGAACACTTAATTGTTCTCATGAGGAAACTGTGCTTAGATGAAGAGGCAGTCATTTGAACAGAAACATCAACATGGCTTTAAATATTTTTTAGTTTAATTGTATTGCTATTTTTTCAGTTTTTTTTTTTTTTTTGTATTGTAAATGATCCACAAAATCTTGAAAAGACTTATGTGTATTCTATTTTTAGGAGAACCATTATATATATGATTATTTGGACAGGTAGCCAGATGTATATATACAGAGCAATAAAAATAGAGAGTAATAGAGAAATAAAGAATAAGATGAGGAGAGATGGCTTATTTTTTTATCTAGTAAAATTTGGGTGATTCAAAGATGTAGAAGGATTCATTCTTTTTTTCCTCTCTCTTTCTTTCTTTTTTTTAAATATGTTTTTGTAGATGTACTGCCATTTTAGTTTTACCTGCCTCTCCACAACAATGCACTTGAATTATTGATAATCATTCAAATTTAGATCCATAAAATTCTCTTTTCTATGTACCTAAGTCAAACTCTTAGTTTTGAGTGATAGAAATTCCAATTCCAAAATAAGAACAAAAGAATATTTATTGGTTTCTTCAAACTATACAGTATCTAGGAAATAATACTGAATCTTGGTATTCAGGGGCTTACATTATAGCATTAGGATTTGTGCTTGCTAATTCCATCTACATTTTCCTCTTTGTTGAATGGATTGCCAGGTAGATTCCTCCTGGAAGAATAAGGTTAAGTGGTAGCCACTCCAGGCTTACACCCTATCTACTAAAATTAAAGACCAATTCTAATTTACGAGTAAGCTACTACCCAGCTTAGTTTGAATTGGCTTGCTTCCCTTGCCCATTTCTGAGCCAATATTTCATTTGCCCATGTATTTATTCAAATTTATTTATTTAACTCCACTATTCCCCACTCAGATACTTATTGTCCCCTTCCCTGCTTTATTTTCTTTTCTTCATTATTATATATATATGTATAACAAACCCAAACCAAATCCAGTGCCATCGGGTGGATACAGACTCATAGCAAACCTACAGGACAGAGTAGAACTGCCCCATAGAATTTCCAAGGAGCATCTGGCAGATTCGAACTGCCAACCGCTTGGTTAGCAGCTGTAGCACTTAAGCACTACACCACCAGGGTTTCCATATATATATAAAAAATATATATATGTATATATATATATATATACACATACTGTATATTAGTTTTTTTTATTATTGTACTTCAGCTGAAGGTTTACAGAACAAACTAGCTTTTCATTAAATAATTAGTACACATATTATTTTGTGACATTATATATAGTATATTTATATAGATGTGCCCCCCACGTGTCTGTCAGTTTGTTGTACTGTGGGGGCTTGTGTGTTGCTGTGATGCTGGAAGCTGTGCTACCGGTATTCAGACACCAGCAGGGTCACCCATGGAGGACAGGTTTCAGCTGAGCTTCCAGACTGAGACACACTAGGAAGGAGGACCCGGCAGTCTACTTCTGAAAAACATTAGCCAGTGAAAAACTTATGAATAACAGCAGAACATTGTCTGATACAGTGCTGGAAGATGAGCCCCGCAGGTTGGAAGGCACTCAAAAGATGACTGGGGAAGAGCTGCCTCCTCAAAGTAGTGTCGACCTTAATGACGTGGATGGAGTAAAGCTTCTGGGACCTTCATTTGCTGATGTGGCACGACTCAAAATGAAAAGAAACAGCTTCAAACAGCCATTAATAATCAGAACCTGGAATGTATGAAGTACGAATCTGGGAAAACTGGAAATTGTCAAAAATGAAAAGAAATGTATAAAAATTGATATCCTAGACATTAGTGAGCTGAAGTGGACTGCTATTGGCCATTTTGAATCAGATAATCATGTAGTCTACTATGCTGGGAATGACAACTTGAAGAGGAATGGTGTTGCATTCATGGTCAAAAAGAACATTTCAGAATCTATCCTGAAGCACAATGCTGTCAGTGATAAAATAATATCCATATGCCTACAAGGAAGACCAGTTAATACAACTTTATTCAAATTTGTGCACCAACCACTAGGGCCAAAGATGAAGAAATAGGAGATTTTTATCAGCTGCTACAGACTGAAATTGATCGAACATGCAATCAAGATGCATTGATAATTACTGATGATTGGAATGCAAAAGTTGGAAACAAAGAAGAAGGATCAGTAGTTGGAAAATATGCCCTTGGTGATAGAAACAATGCTAGAGATCGAACGATAGAATTTGGCAAGACCAATGACTTCTTCATTGCAAATACCTTCTTTCACCAACATAAAAGGCGACTACACACATGGACCTCGCCAGATGGAACACACAGAAACCAAATAGACTACATCTGTGGAAAGAGACGATGGAAAAGCTTAATATCATCAGGCAGAGCAAGGCCAGGGGCTGACTGTGGAACAGACCATCAATTGCTCATATGCAAGTTCAAGGTGAAACTGAAGAAAATCAGAGCAAGTCCACGAGAGCCAAAATATGACCTGGAGCATATCCCACCTGAATTTAGAGACCATCCCAAGAATAGATTTGACTCATTGAACACTAGTGACCGCAGACGAGATGAGTCGTGGAATAACATCAAGGACATCATCCATGAAGAAAGCAAGAGGTCACTGAAAAGACAAGGAAGAAAGAAAGAACAAGATGGATATCAGAGGAGACTCTGAATCTTGCTGTTGAGCGTTGAGCAGCTAAAGCAAAAGGAAGAAATGATGAAGTAAAAGAACTGAACAGAAGATTTCAAAGGGCCTCTCGAGAAGACAAAGTAAAGTATTATAATGACATGTGCAAAGAGCTGGAGATGGAAAACCAAAGGGGAAGAACACGCTTGGCATTTCTCAAGCTGAAAGAACTGAAGAAAAAATTCAAACTTTGAGTTGCAATAGTGAAGGATTCCAGGGGGAAAATATTAAACCACACAGGAAGCATCAAAAGAAGAGGATGGAAGGAATACACAGAGTCATTATACTAAAAAGAATTAGTCGATATTCAACCATTTCAAGAGGTGGCATATGATCAGGAACCAATGGTACTGAAGGAAGAAGTCCAAGCTGCTCTGAAGGCATTGGAGAAAAACAAGGCTTCAGGAATTGATGGAATATCAATTGAGATGTTTCAACAAACAGATGCAGCGCTGGAGGTGCTCATTTGTCTATGTCAAGAAATATGGGAGACAGCTTCCTGGCCAACTGACTGGAAGAGATCCATATTTATGCCTATTCCCAAGAAAGGTGATCCAACCAAATGTGGAAATTATACAACAATATCGTTAATATCACATGCAAGCAAAATTCTGCTGAAGATCATCCAAAAACGGCCGCAGCAGTATATCGACAGGGAAATGCCAGAAATTCAGGGTGGTTTCAGAAGAGGACATGGAACCAGGGATATCATTGCTGATGTCAGATGGATCCTGGCTGAAAGCAGAGAATACCAGAAGGATATTTACCTGTGTTTTATTGACTATGCAAAGGCATTCGACTGTGTGGATCATAACAAACTATGGATAACACTGTGAAGAATGGGAATTCCAGAACACTTAATTGTGCTCATGAGGAACCTTTACATGGATCAAGAGGCAGTTGTTCAGACAGAACAAGGGGATAGTGAGTGGTTTAAAGTCAGGAAAGTTGTGCTTCAGGGTTGTATTCTTTCACCATACCTATTTAATCTGTATGCTGAACAAATAGTATGAGAAGCTGGAGTATATGAAAAAAGGGGCATCAAGATTGGAGGAAGACTCATCTACAATCTGCTTTATGCAGATGACACAGCCTTGCTTGCTGAAAGTGAAGAGGGCTTGAAGCACTGACTAATGAAGATCAAAGACCACAGCCTTCAATATGGATTATACCTCAACATAAAGAAAACAAAAATTCTCACAACTGGACCAATGAGCAATATCATGATAATTGGAGAAAAGATTGAATTTGTTAAGGATTTCATTTTACTTGGATCCAGAATCAATAGCCATGGAAGTAGCAGTCAAGAAATCAAAAGACGCATTGCATTGGGCAAATCTGCTGCAAAGGACCTCTTCAAAGCTTGGAAGAGCAAAGATGTCACCTTGAAGACTAAGGTGTGCCTGACCCAAGCCATGGTATTTTCAATTGCATCATATGCATGTGAAAGCTGGACAATGAATAAGGAAGACTGAAGAAGAGTTGGCGCCTTTGAATTGTGGTGTTGGCGAAGAATATTGAATATACCATGGACTGCCAAAAGAACTATGAAAGCTGTTTGGAAGAAGTGCAGCCAGAATGTTCCTTAGAGGCAAGGATGGAGAGACTGCGTCTTACATACTTTGGAAATGTTGTCAGGAGGGATCAGTTCCTGGAGAAGGACATCATGCTTGGCAGAGTACAGGGTCAGTGGAAAACAGGGAGACCCTCAATAAGGTGGATGGACACAGTGGCTGCAACAATGAGCTCAAGCATAACAACGATTGTAAGGATGGTGCAGGACCAGGCAGTGTTTTGTTCTGTTGTGCATAGGGTTGCTGTGAGTTGGAACCAACTTGACGGCACCTAACAACAACATATAGATGTGTATCTGTATATGTATATAGATTCATTGATATACATTTATTGTTACTTATACACACAAACTTTGTACATTCCAGGTTCCTACTATTAATGGATGTTTGCAGCTGTTTCTTCTTATTTTGAGTCATGCCACATCAGCAAATGAAAGCCTGAAGGCTTTACTCCATCCACATCATTAAGGTCAACTCTACTTTAAGGAGGTCGCTCTCCCCTAGTCATCTTTTGAGTGCCTTCCAACCTGGGGGGCTCATCTTCCAACACTATATCAGACAGTGTTCTGCTGCTATTCATAAGGTTTTCACCGGCTAATACTTTTCAGAAGTAGACTGCTGGGTCCTTCTTCCTAGTCTTTCTTAGCCTGGAAGCTCAGCTGAAACCTGTCCTACATGGGTGACCTTGGTGGTGTCTGAATACGGGTGGCATAGCTTCTAGAATCACAGCAATGCACAAGCCCCCACAGTATGACAAACTGTCAGGATGGCCCACGACAGGGCAGTGTTTGGGTCTGCAGTGCACAGGGTCGCTATGAGTCAGGATTGACTCCATGGCACCTAACAACAACAACATACACACATATCTACTTATATGCTTTTGGGAGTTATATAAGATGAGGGAGAGAGAAGAAGGTGAATGTATACATTATGTCAGAGAGTTAAAAGCACTAACAGAAATTACATTGTGCATGGATGTCAAGAGGCATAATTCATTGATTTGTCTAGTGAAGTCATGTATTCTTTACTTCCTAAAGTATTGCTAAGGATGTTTCTCTTTGGAGGCATAGGAGGTCAGTTACCAGAGAATAATGGAATGGATGCTGGGTAGGCAACAGTAACAAATATCCAGTGTTGTATCAATCACAATTTTTTTCTATCATGTAATAAATACATAAAAAAACATATTGAGTGCATAATACACCCCTTGCACTTTACTAGGCTTTCATGATCATCAAGCATGTTAGTCTAGTCTCCCAGACAGCAGAGCATGAAGCAATGTCAAAAGTATTCTCAGAGAAAGACAAGTCGGTGTGAGGATGACTCCCATGATGTTATCAGGTATCTGAGAAGCCATAAAAA
Organism: Elephas maximus indicus; assembly: GCF_024166365.1. Classification (NCBI taxonomy): domain Eukaryota; kingdom Metazoa; phylum Chordata; class Mammalia; order Proboscidea; family Elephantidae; genus Elephas; species Elephas maximus. The sequence continues at coordinate 132,552,336 of NC_064823.1, read as the reverse complement.
CAACTGCTTCTCTGTACTTCCCTGCAGGAGTAGACAGTATCGGATTTATCCACAGTATCCATATACCCCTAGTATCAGATTTGCTCTCTGGACTTTACTACCACTCTTTACCCCACTCCACCCCGTCCTAGGTAATTCTGCAATTCCAGGCAGCAATTCATAGTAATAGGAGAGCTCTGGGGAAAGACATTAGAGAAGTTTACATGGACGAAGTGGGTTACTGTGGAGTTGTGTACAAGAGAAGTTGGTTAGAGACAGCTCAGAATAACTTTCGGCTGGTGCTGAATCAAAATCGCCAGAATCTTGGAGGCAGATGAGATCAACAGGATATTAAGTGACACATTAGAAACAGAGATGCCCTTGCTCTCATGGAGCTTATATTCTCAAGGAGGAATGACAGACAATAAGAATAATAAATTAGTACATTCTAAAATACACTAATAACTGTGTTTGTTGATGGAGTATGATTTTGTGCTTGGCCATGATTTGTGTTCTTACTTCTAAGTTTCCAAATAGAAAACTAATAAGTTTCACCTCTTTGAAATTTGTTTACATTATAAAGTTTATATATAAACTTTATTGTCAGTAAATTTGACTGTAACTGTTATTTTCCCAATTTGATTTTTCAGTTTGGTCATAAGCGTTTTTGCCCCAGCCTTGCTAGGTTAAATACACAGGTCTCTCTGTATTTGTACTCTAACTTTTCCAACACTTAACAACTAATAATTTTATGCAATTTGTCCCCTAATGTTCACTGTCATCTGCCTCTTTTAATCTTTTTGCTGAGATTAAATGGAATGAAATCTCTAGTTGTGTGACAGGAGAACAAGTCCTTTTTCATTAGCAATAATTATAAATGAAAACCTATGACTCTGATGTATTTATGTAATAGAAATTAGTACAATTTGCAGTTTAGAATGTACTTGAGTTGTGTTTGTATATTTTTTGATAATCGCTTTGAATTTATGAAGTTGAAAACTTATTCTACAGTCATAGCAAAAGGTTCCAAAAGGATGCAATGTAGCCTCAAGATCTTTTTAAAAGTATTAAAAATAAAACCTAGAATGTCACCCATAATTTGTTATCTTTGTAACAAAATAGTTTCCTTGCTATTATTTATCTTTCATAATTGATCACTCCCATATTAGAATGATCATTAAACACTAGACCATTTTTAGGCTAATATTGATAGAATGATATTTTAGCAACATACATTTTTTTGAACATCTCTTCATTTCCTTAATCTCTAATAACATTTTATTGCACAAAGTTTTAGTTTTCTGATAAAGGTGGTAGCTATTATTACACCCGCTCTTCACAATAAAGCAATATTGTGAGTGAATTTTCTACCTTATCAAAGCTCAGATTTACGTAGAGTGAAGAATAAAATGCCAGTATCTCCAATCTTATGTCTGAATGAATTCAAGTGTTTTCCCATGGAACAAGTAGGAATGCTATCCATTATTTAAGAAAAAAATGTTAGCAAAATAAAGTCTGGAAAAAAAATGGGGGAAGACTCATGAACACACAGAAATTAAAATAACTTAGATGACATCTTTTTGGACTATTTTGATTTCTCAAACTAAACACTTGTTTTACTACTGTCTCCTTTATGAGATTAGAATCATTCTTCAAAATTCTATTTTATTACCTCTCGTTCCTTATATTTATGTACTTCACTTGTTTATTTTCTGAATGCCTTGCCATGATTCCATAAATAACTTATTAGTGACTAAATGAAAGGAGATCATTTATATGACCTTTTGCCTTGGCTCTTTGAAAAAACAACTCGGAAGAGTTCCCCCACTACCCCAATTCCTGAGGGAAAACCCTGGTGGCATCGTGGGTAAGCAGTTGGTGTCAGAAATGGAGAAGAAGCTGGAGAATGCAGGTATGTCTGACTTCCACCTCATCAGAATCGACTTTGCACTGGTACAGATTCTTATGTCCCATAGTAATTTAGATGATTTCTGATGATGCCACAAATCAGTGTGTGTTCTACTATCCATAAATTAACAGATAAAAATGTCAGGTATCAATTTTTAAAACCATGCCCCAACTACAAATCCAGTTTCTTTATTGGCGATTCACAGACCTCAAATTTTGATGCCTCATCTTCTCATCTTCTCTTTGATTCCACTGTATTTCAACTACAAATTCTAAATGAAGCATTCTAAGTCTATGCAGAGCTGTGGCATGCTGATATATCATACACACACAAATCTTAAACCAAAAATTACCTACTCTACCCGCAACTTTCTGTATTTTCAAATAGCTTCTTCAATGTGTCTAATTATAATTTTACTTAGACTGTATCTAGACTTGTCATGTAACTACTTTTGTGCTTCTTATTACTCCTTTCTTCATTCAGTTATGAATGTTAGACCTCTTGGTTCATCGCTTCCAAAGCTTGATGTCCAAAATTATTTACTCCTTTGACCTCCTGGTCTTCTGTCCCATTAGTTCAGTAAAACTATGACCCTGGCACAATTGAACTGTCTGTGCTCCTTGCGTTAATGCCCAGACATCAAAAGGCTTCTAGAGAACATCTCAATCATGCAGACTTGAGCCATGCTCCTGCCTTACTTTTGCCCTCTGTATGGCCTGCCTACTCAATCTTAACTAATGACCTGCTTGTTACTGCACAGAAGAAGTTGAAACTAAAGAGTAATTTCTCAGCTTCTTTTCACTCTACAGAAACATAACAATATGGGCACTTACCTTTTCTTCTCCCTTTTTGTTGGAAATGAAGATATAACCTTCCTACTATTTAAGGTAAAGCATTTTACCAAGGCTCTGGGCCATCCTTCGGGAAACTGTCCTGCCCCATTCCATTCTTCAATACTTCACTACATTTAAATATGTTGCAACCTCTCTTGGAGTCCCTGGGTGTTACAAACAATTAACATGCTTGGTTGCTAACCAAAGTTTGGAAGTTCAAGTCACTCAACCATGCCTCAGAAGAAAGGCCTGGAGATCTACTTCTAAAAAATCAGCCATTGAAAACACTATGGAACACAGTTCTAATCTGACACATATGGAGTGGCCAAGAGTCAGAGCCCACACAATGGTTAACTCCTCTTATACAAGATAAAAATAAATACAAACAAAAATCTCACTCCTGACCTGTCTCTCATTCCACCTAACCCTGTATTCTGGCCTGTTTTATTAGCTAAACTACTTGGAAGTGTTGTCCACCACTTATGGTTTTAAATTTGTCACCTTCCTGTTTACTCTTCAACTAAATTTAATATACCTTCCACCAATATCACTATATTAATAGAGCTGTCATTAATGACACTTATGATCTCCTTATGGCTAAATCCCAACAAAGTCTGTCTAACCTGACTTTGTTTAACCTCTAAAAGAATCTGACTCTGTTGAACAACCTTACTTTTCTGAATTAATCTCTTCTTTCATTCTATGACCTAGAGTCTTATAATTTTTCTCAGATTACTTGGTCTATTCTTCAGCCTTCTAAGAATGCTTTATTTTTATTTATTTATTTTTTCTGGATATCATTTAAATACTGGTGCTCCTCACTTATTGCCTTCTTATTTCTTCCTACACGATTTATTTTGGGAGACTATACAAATGTTACCTTTTAATTACCATGGTTAAACTTACAGCTCTCAGATCTGTATTTCTACCGAAATTCCCTCTCTTGAGCTTTAAGCTTGTATATCAAATTATCTGCTAAATATTTCTACTTGAATAATTAATTACAAATACATAAAACCTCCCTACAACTTCTCCTCATGCCTCAAATGAGTGTTTCTTTTCCCTGGGGACAGTTTTAACATCCACCGGTTTTAAAGCCATAAATTTAGATATGGCATTTGGCTCCATCTTCTTTATTATCCACATCCAAGAAATTACCTCATTTTATTGAATTTTATGTTTGAGGTACCTCTGCTGCTCCGTATGAAAACTCTGTTCAGGTAGGCTACTCCATGTCTCTCTTTTTTTAAATATATATATTTTATTAAAATTTTAACCATTTTTAAATATACAATTCAGTGGCTTTCACTACCTTCACAATGTCGTATAGTTTCACTACTATTTCCCCAATTTTTCATCACCTCAGACATGAACTCTGTTCTCATACCCTGCCGTACACTCAGTGACTGGTAATCTCTAATCTACTGTCTTTATGAACGTGCTCATTTTTGATATTTCGTGTAAAACCAAAACCAAGCCCACTGGCATCGAGTCAGTTCTGATTCATAGTGATGCTAGAGAGTTTCCAAGGCTGTGAATCTTTAAGGAAGCAAACCACCACACCTTTCTCCTGCACAGCCACCAGTGATTTCAAACTGCAGACTCTTCTGTTAGCAGTAGGTAACTTTACCCCCTGTACCCCTAGGAATCCTTATATAAGTGGAATCACATCATATCGGTCCTAATTTCATTTAGTGTAACGTATTCAAGGTTCAGAAAACCCTGGTGGCATAGTGGTTAAGTGCTACGGCTGCTATCCAAAGGGTTGGCAGTTCAAATCCACCAGGTGCTCCTTGGAAACTCTATGGGGCAGTTCTACTCTGGCCTACAGGGTCGCTATGAGTCGGAATCAACTCGGTGGCACTGGGTTTGGTTTTATCCAAGGTTCATGGTGTTGTAGCATGTATGAGAATTTCATTTTTCTGACTGAATAATATTCCATTGTGTGTATATACTACATTTTGTTCAGCCACTCATTTGTTGATGGGTATTTAGGTTTTTGACACCTTTGGTTATGGTGAATAATGCTCATTGTTGTGCAAGTATTTCTTTGAGTTCCTGTTTACAAGTATTTTGTGTCTATGTGCCTAGGAGTGGAATTGCTGAGTCATATGGTGATTCTATTTTTAACTTTTTGTGAAATCGACAAACTGTTTTCCACAATGGCTGTACCATTTTACATTTCCTCTGGCAATGCAGGAGGGTTCTGATTCCTCAGCTTCCTTGCCAACAGTTATTATTGCATAATAGCCATACTAGTACATGTGAAGTGATATCTCTTTTTGGTTTTTATTTGCATTTTCCTAATGACAAAAGATGTTGAACATCTTTTTTATTTGTTTACTCATCATTTGTATATCTTCTTTGGGGACCATTATATCTCTTGCTCGTTTATTATAACAGCTTCCTAAATGTGTGTGCGTGTGTGTGTTTCTTGTCTCCATTCCTACCACATTTTCAGTCAGGATAAAATAGGTTATGTCATGGTAACAAAGAACGCTGATTCTCATTGACATAAATCACTGAAGAATTTATTTCTTCTTCATGCTTTCTGTCCATTTTATATTTGCAAGAAACCCTGCTCTCTTAGTAGATGTGTATGTTCTATAGAACATGAGATGACAAAGGCTTCACCACTTGGCATATCACCACCCTGTAGAAGGAATGAAGGAATATAAAAAGTCATGCACTGAATCTTACAGGCTCACACTTGTTTGGCCCAGCTAATTTATCTGTCCATAACTAACTCCTAGCGAGTGGGAATGTGAAAGTCTACAATGTACATCTTGTTTTTCAAATGTAAGTCTCACTTTTTTATGGAACAATATGAATTCCCAATTGACACTAGAGTTGATGTTACAAATTACAAATTAGTCATAGGGTCAAGCTTAAATTCCAGAATTGCTTGTTGTTGTCAGTTGCCCTCTGGTACCTTATGTATAACAGGATGAAACATTTCTCAGTCCTGCACCATCCTCACAATTGTTGGTATGTTTGAGTCCATTGTTGCAAGCGTTGGATCAATCTATCTTATTGAGAGATTTCCTCATTTTCACAGAATATGATGTTCTTTTCTAGAGATTGGTCTTTTCTGATTAAGTGTCCAAAAAAAGCAAGATGAACTCTCACCATCCTTACTTCTAAGGAACATTCTGGCTGTACTTTTACTTCCTTTAAGACTGATTTACTCATTCATCTGGAAGTTCATGGTATATTCAACATCATTAGCCAACACCGAAATTCAAATGCATCAACTCTTTTTTCTTCCTTTTGTATTCAAATTGGAAAGATCCTGGCTTGGGTCAGGCACACCTTATTTGAGACATTTTTGCTTTTAAATAATTTACAAAAGGTTTTTTGTAACACATTTGCCCAATGCAATAAGTCATTTGATTACCAGATTACTGCTTTCATGGATATCAAATGTTGATCCAAGAAGAATGAAATCCTTGACAACTTCAGTTTCTTTGACGTTTTTCAAGATATTGTTTATCAGACCAGTTGTAAGGATGTTCATTTTCTTCACTTTCAAGTGTAAACCATAGGCTGTAGTCTTTGAACCTTATGCAAAGAATATAATGGTAGGTCAGAATATATAAGAATTAACATAATCCTCCAACTCCTTCTGATTCATAAATGAGAAGAATAGGTGGCTCAGAAGAGGCAGAGGGCTGTAGAAATACTAAAATTCAGTTGGGAATTTTTATATCTCATACAACCTACCATGATGGTAGCAAATACTTCAAATTGTCTTCACTTTAAGCAAGCAATGTTGTGTCACATGCATATTGTGGGTTGTAATGAAACTTCCTTTAATCCTGACGCCATGTACTTCTTCAGATAGTCCAGCTTCTCAGATTATTTGTTCAGCGTATAGACTGAATCCACAAGGTGAAAGGATACAACCATGTCACACATCTTTTCTGATTTTAAACCACCCACTATCCCTTTTTCTGTTCAAACAAGTGCCTCTTGATCTATGTACAGGTTTAATATGAGCACAATTAGGTGTTCTGATATTCCTACTCTTTGTAATGTTTTCCATAATTTGTCACTATGAGTCAGAATTGACTCAATGGCAATAGGATTTTTTTTTTTTTTTTGGTTTATACAGTAAAATGACTTCATATAATTGACAAAGCACAAGTAAGCATCTTTCTGTTATTGTCTACTTTCAGCCAAGATCCAACTCACATCTAGATGATGTGAGAAACCCATAAAATAAAAAGTCATAATATTTACATGTTCACATGCCCCCTTCGCCACACGCCAAGAATATAACGGTATATAATGGTAGATCAGGATATATAAGAATTAACATAATCCTCCAACTCCTTCTCATTCAGAAATGAGAAGAATAGGTAGCTCAGAAGAGACAGAGGAGTATAGAAATAAGAAAATCCAGTTAAGAATTTTGATATCCCATACACTCTACCACGAGTGTAGTGAATATTTCTTATGAGATCCCAAATCTCTCTTTGCAGTTAGCTTCATTATGTTGTTGTTGGTAGGCACCTTCGAGTCAGTTCTGACTAACAGTGACCCTATGCACAACAGCATAAAACAATGCCCCATCCTGTGCCATCCTCACAATCATTATGCTTGTGCCCTTTGTCGCAGCCACTGTGTAAATCCACCTCCCTGAGGGTCTTCCTCTATTTTGCTGACCCTCTCCTTTACCAAGTGTGATGTCATTCTCCAGGGACTGTTTCCTCCTGATAACATGTCCAAAGTATGTGAGATTTAGTCTGGCCATTCTTGCTTCTAAGGGGCATTATGGTTGTACTCCTTCCAAGACAGATTGTTCGTTCTTTGGCAGTCCGTGGTATAGTCAGTATTCTTCACCAACACCACAGTTCAAGGGTTCAATTCTTCTTCTGTCTTTCTTACTCATTGTCCAGCTTTCACATGCATATGAGACAATTGAAAACACCATGGCTTGGATCAAGTGCACCTTAGTCCTCAAGGTGACCTCTTTGCATTTCAACACTTGAAACAAGTCTTTTGCCACAGATTTCCCCAATGCAATGCATTGTTTGATTTTTTTGACTGCTGCTTCCATGGGTGTTGATTATGGATCCAAGTAAAATGAAATCTTTGACAATTTCAATCTTTTCTCCTTTTCTGATGATGTTGATTATTGGTCCAGTTGTGAAGAGTTTTATTTTTTTTTATGTTGAGGTGTAATCCATACTGAAGGTTGTGGTCTTTGATCTTCTTCAGTTAGTGCTTCGAGTCCTCTTCACTTTCAGCAAACTAGGTTGTGTCACCTGCATAACACAGGTTGTTAACGAGTCTTCATTCAATCCTGATCGCTAGTTCTTCTTCATATAATCCAGCTTCTAGGATTATTTTGCTCAGCATACAGACTGAGTAGGTATTGGTGAAAGGATACAACCCTGACACACACCTTTCCTGACTTAAACAATGCAGTATCCCCTGGTTCTGTTCAAATGTCTGCCTTTTGATCCATGTACAGATTCCTCTTGGGCACAATTAAGTGTTCCAGAATTTCCATTCTCTGCAATGTTATCCACAAGTTGTTACGATCCACACAGAAGTGACTGGATGGCGTCTAACAACAGCAACAAAACTTTGGAGGAAATATATAAATGCTGCATAGTTGTCTCCTGTTATAATCAGATTTACAGTGATAGAAAGGACACTGCATAGCTGTTTTCTTGGAAAATGTACCCTTTTATGTCAGGTATATGAGAGGAATATTTCTGACTACTTGGTATGAATTGTTTCAAAGTACAGTATGTTCATGTAAAGTGTTTGCCATTCCATGTAGTAGTAAAATATGATTGAACTGGATATTCTAATGACCTGAAATGCAAAAAATATCTCAAGCTATTCCAGATGTGGATGTACAGCTCCAATTAATAGTAATAAGCAGTGCAAGAGAAAAAGACTCTAACCTAAAGTCTTGGTGCTCAGGCAATATATTGTTTATATAAAGACAAAATTCACTTGACCTTTCATCTTGACAGTGTTCTTCTAAATCTCATTGTAATAATGTTACCCCTGAAATTTTCACTTAGAGGCTCTGATGCCAATATTAATATATAGATTTTTCTTCTCAACCATTCATTTTCTAAACTCCTGTTAGTTCTACTATAAAAACAGTATTAGAGGAACTGAGTTTCATTACACTTCACTTTATATTGAGTAGAGTCTACTTCATTTTTACAAAATAAATCACTTTTATCCATTGCAATACATAAACCATTTTGTGGAAGAAATATTTGAATTCACCAATTTTAGAAAGACATTGACTCATCCTTCAAGCAATATATGATGACATTTTGAGCACAAATATCAAGATTATTATTTTAATATTAAATATTACCTGAGTGTTTAAAGTGGTTGAGGAGCATATTAATATTAAATATTATTTCTGACATTTTAAAAAGGTCAAATATGCTGCTGTTATACAAAAACTATTAGCAGAAACATCAAATTATTATAATCATTCTAAACACTAATTTGGTTCAAAAGTTAACATTTAAGGAGTTTGGACTCAATATTTTTTCTCAATGAAGGTCAACATAATTTCACTGCTCAAGTTTTAGCCAAAAAAAATTTCACTCAACTTGAAAACACTAATTTAATATCAATATCGACCTTCTCTTTAATGCTAAGTGAACATTTTAATTTTTCCTGACTGACTACAGTTGCCAGGAAAAACTTACTTTTTCAACTTCCAGCTAACTCTTCTAGGAAACATAAAGAAGAAATGGATTTGAAATGTAGCTAAAAAAAATTATGAGGTTGAGAAGGATGTTTGCTCCTTTGTAACCGAAAGAACAAATTTTACTCTGCCTTTTTTTTTTTATTATTCAGTAGTGAGTGAATAGCAGGCTAGACCTTCAGCAAAAATCCAGCTTTAACTTCCAAGAATCCACTGCCGGTCTAGTGTTTCAAACTTATTCTACTATGAACTTGAATAGAATAAAGTGCCTTTTAAATTAAATGAATTATCATAGTGACAAGGAGATTTTGGAAGGGCATTCTGCATCTTCTTCTCTTCTTTAAAAACATTGAGCCTATACTTATTTATCTTACTGTTTACCCTTTTCTTATTTTCTTTCTTTGTAATTTTCCATTTTCTCTATTTACTCAGATTTGCCTTCCAGGCTGAATTTTTGAAATGTGCTTTAGCACATCATCAAGACAACTTCATAGCTTTAAGATATTTTAAAATCTAGGTGCTACAATTCCACTATAGTTAAGATAAAGAAGGTAACTAGCATATTATATATATATAAACTTCAGCTATAAAAAGAATATTCAACATATCTTTCTCTTATGTGTCTTCTTTTTCCATTCTATTACCTTTCTTTAAATGGTGATATTTTCCTTTAGAAGCTCCCAGAAACTATTGAAGTATGGTCAATAAAGTCACTGAAGGCTGCAATGTGATAGTAAACACTGCATCTTCTATGTTTTAAAATGTCTAAGGGTCTTTCATTTGTTTTATATCAACTAATTCTAACAGCATCCCCATGCTCAAGACAGTATCCTCATCTCCCATACAGTAATAAAGAAAATGAGCTTCCAATAATTCATATATTGTTCAAATTTAATCAGCTAATAAGCATCGAACAGCTAATAAGTATCATTAATATCACAAGCAAGTAAAATTTTTCTGAAGATAATTCAAAAACAGGTGAAGCAGAACATTGACAGAAAACTGCCAGAAATTCAAGCTGGATTCAGAAGAGGATGTGGAATGAGGGATATCACTGCTGATGCCAGATAGATCTTGGCTGAAAGCAGAGAATACCAGAAAGATGTTTACATGTGTTTTATTGATTATGCAAAGGCATTCGACTAGGTGGTTCATAGCAAATTATGGATAAATTTATAAAGAATGAGAATTTTCAAACACTTAATTGTGCTCATGCGGAACCTGTATATGGATCAAGAAGCAGTCCTACAAACAGAGGAAGTGGATACTGTGTGGTTTAAACTCAGGAAAAGTGTGCTTCAGGGTTGTAAACTTTCACCATATTCAATCTGTATGCTGAGCAAATAATCCGAGAAGCTAGACTATATGAAGAAGAATGTGGCATCAGGATTGGAAGAAGACTCATTACCAAACTGTGATATGCAGATGACACAACCTTGCTTGCAGACAATGAAGACACTTTGAAGCAGTTACTGATGAAGATCAAAGAATACAGCCTTCAGGATGAATTACGTCTCAACATAAAGAAAACAAAAATCCTCACAACTGGACCAATAAGCAACATCACGATAAATGACGAAAAGAGTGAAGCTGCTGTCACTTGCTGCCTAGTTTGCTCTGACTCATGGTGACCCTATGTGTGCAGGGTAAAACTGTTCTGTAACATTTTCCAGACTCTGATCTTCTGGGAGCAGATCGCTAGGTCTGTCTCTTAAGGCACCCCTGTATGGGTTTGAAATGCCAATCTTTTGGCGAGTAGTGGAGATCTTAATTTTTTGTGCCACTCTAGGTCTCCTACACATACACATATGCATATACACACACACACACACACGTATTGTATGTATTTATATACATGCATATACATATATAAACCAAATATATATAAATATATATAACCAGATATATATAACCAAATATATACATATTTACATATATAATAAACCGGAATATATATGCAGTTCAAATCCACCAGGCTGTCCTTGGGAACTCTATGGGGCAGTTCTACTCTGTCCTGTAGGGTTGCTATGAATTGACTCGATGGCAGTGGGTTTGGTTTGGGTTTATATGTATATACATACATGTAAAACTAAACCTGTTGTTGTGGAATCAATTCCTACTCATAGTGATCCTACAGCACAGAGCAGAACTGCCCCATAGGGTTTTCAAGGAGCAGCTGGTAGGTTGGAACTGCTGACCTTTTGGTTAGCAGGGAAGCTCTTAACCACTGCCCCACCAGGGCCATCCAGTTGGTTCTAACTCATAGCGACCCTATGTACTACAGAATGAAACACTGCCTGGTCCTGCACCATCCTGACAATCATTGCTGTTTGTGCCCATTGTATCCACAGTTGAGGCCACAGTTGCAGCTGCTGTGTCAGTCCGTCTCTTTGAGGATCTTCCTCTTTTTCCCTACACTCTACTTTACCAAACATGATGTCCTTCTCCAGTGACTGGTCACTCCTGATGAAATGTCCAAAGTACACAAGATTAAGTCTCTCTATCCTCGCTTCTAAGCAGATGTCTGGCTTTACTTCTGCAAGGTATATTTGTTTTTTTCTTCTGAAAGTCCACTGTATATTCAATATTCTTGGAAACCCTGGTGGCCTAGTGGTTAAGTGCTATGGCTGCTAATCAAAAGGTTGGTAGTTCAAATCCACCAGCCCTCCCTGGAACCTCTATGGTGCAGTTCTACTCTGTCCCATAGTGTAGCTATGAGTAGAAATCGACTTGACGGAAACAGGTTTTGTCAACACCATAATTCAAAGGCATCGGTTTTTCTTTGATCTTCCTTATTCATTGTCCAGCTTTTGCTTGCATATGAGGAGACTAAGAATACCATGGCTTGAGTCAGGCACACCTTAGGCCTCAAAGTGACTGCTTTTTTAAAACTTTAAAGAGGTCTTTTACAGCAGATTTCCCCAAAGCAATACATTGATTGATTTCTTGACTACTGCTGCCATGGGCGTTGACTGTAGACCCAAGTCACATGAAATCCTTGACAACTTCAATCTTTTCTCCATATATCATGATGTGAGGATTGTTGTTTTCTTTATATTGAAATGTAATCCACAACATAAGCTGCTGTCTTTAATTTTCATCAGTAAGTGCTTAAAGTCCACTATGCTTTCAACAAGCAAGGTTGTGTCATCCATACATCTCACCCTAAACACAAAAGGTCCCCTTGTTCTGTTCAAAGGACTACCTCTAGGTCTACGTACAATTTCCTCACAAGCACAATTAAGCATTCTGGAATTCCCATTCCTTGCAATATTTTCCTTAATTTGTTATGAGCCACACAGTTGACTGATTTTGGGTAGTCAATAAAACACAGGTTACCGCCAAGATCCATCTGACATCAGCAATGATATTCCCTGTTCCACATCCTCTTCTGAATCTGGCTTGGATTTCTGGCAGTTCCCTGTGGATGTACTGCTGCAACTTCTTTTGAATTACCTTCTATAATATTTTACTTGTGTCTGCCTTTTTGTCATACAATGTATGTTGCTGTGGTACTGGAAGCTAAGCCACCAGTATTTCAAATACCAGCAGGGTCACCCATGGTGAATGGGTTTTCATTGGAGCTTACAGAATAAAACAGTCTAAGAAGAAATATCTGGTGGCCCTCTTAGGAAGAAATTGATCCGTGAAAACCTTATGAATAGCAGTGGAACATTGTCTGATATAGTGTTAGAACATGACCTTCAGATTGGAAGGCACTAAAGTATGACTGGGGAAGAGCTGCCTTCTCAAAGCCCATTCTACTTTAATGCCATCGATGGAGTAAAGCTTTTAGGACCTTCGTTAACTGATGTGGCAGGACTCAAAATGAGAAGAAATAGCTACAAACATCTATTAATAATCAGGACATGGAATGTACTAAGTATCAATCTAGGAAAATTAGAGGTGGTTAAAAATGAATTAGAATGCATAAATATTGATATGCTAGGCATTTTAGGCATTAGTGAGCTGAAATAGACTGGTATTGGCCATTATGAATTGGGCAATCACGGTAAACTGTGCTGGAAATGACAAATTGAAGGTCAATGGAGTCATATTCATAGTTAAAAATCTCATTTCAGGATGTATCCTGAAGTACAATGCTGTGAGTGATAGGATAGTATCCATATGCCTATAAGGAAGACGAATTAATATGACTATTATTCAAACACATGCAGTAACCACTAATGCCAAATATGAAAAAATTGAAGAATTTTCACCAACCTCTGCAGTCTGAAAATGATCAAACATGTGATCAAGATGCATGGATAATTCCTGCTGATTGGAATACCAACATTGGAAACAAGGAAGAAGGACTGGTAGTTGGCAAATATGGTCTTGGTGATAGAAACTATGAAGGAGATCACAAGATAAAATTTTGAATGATGGATGACTTATTCATTGCAAATACTTTTTTTTCACCAACAAATAGTGAGTGTACACATGAATCTCACCAGAAGAAATACACAGGAATCAAATCAACTACATCTGAGGAAAGAAAAGCTGGAGAAGATCAGTATCATCAGTCAGAACAAGGTCAGGAGACAATTGTAGAACAGACCATCAAGAATGCCAGAGATCAAATGATAAAATTTTGCAAGACCAATGACTTCTTCACTGCAAATGCCTTCTTTCACCAACATAACCGGCAACTGTATGCATGGATGTCACCAGATGGAACACACAGGAATCAAATTGACTATATTTGTGGAAAGAGACGATGGAACAGCTCAATATCATCAGTCAGAACAAGGTCAGGGGCTGACTGTGAAACAGGTCATCAATTGTTCATATGCAAGTTCAAGCTGAAACTGAAGAAAATCAGAGTAAGTTCATGAGAGCCAAAATAGGACCTTGAGTATATCCAACCTGAATTTAGAGACCATCTCAAGAATAGATTTGATGCTTTGAGCACTAGTGACCAAAGATCTGATTAGTTGTGAGATGATATCAAGGACATCATACATGAAGAAGCCAAGAGGTCATTGAAAAGACAGGAAAGAAAGAAAAGGCCAAGATGGACTACAGAGGACACTCTGAATCTTGCTCACGAACGTCAAGCTCTTAAAGCAAAAGGAAGAAATGATGAAGTAAAAGAACCGAACAGAAGATTTCAAAGGGCAGCTTGAGAAGACCAAGTAAAGTATTATAATGACATGTGCAAAGAGCTGGAGATAGAAAACCAAAATGGAAGAACATGCTCAGCGTTTCTCAAGCTGAAAGAACTGAAGGAAAAATTCAAGCCTCAAGTTGCAATAGTGAAGGATTCTATGGGGAAAATATTAAACAGCACAGGAAGTAAGCATCAAAAGAAGATGGAAAGAATACACAGAGTCATTACACCAAAAAGAATTAGTCATTTTTCAACCATTTCAAGAGGTAGCATATGATCAGGAACACATGGTACTAAAGGAAGAAGTCCAACCTGCTCTGCAGGCATTGGTGAAAAACAAAGCTCCAGGAATTGACGGTATATAAATTGAGATGTTTCAAGAAACCGATGCAGAGCTGGAAATGCCCACTTGTCTATGCCAAGAAATATGGAAGACAGCTTCCTGGCCAACTGACTGGAAGAGATCCATATTTACACCTATTCCCAAGAAAGGCGATCCAAAAAGTGTGGAAACCATAGAGCAATATCATTAATATCACACAAGCAAAATTCTGCTGAAGATCATTCAAAAGCGGCTGCAGGAGTATATCAACAGGGAGCTACCAGAAATTCAGGCTGGTTTCAGAAGAGGACGTGGAACCAGGGATATCATTGCTGAAGTCAGATGGATCCTAGCTAAAAGCAGAGAATACCAGAAGGATGTTTACCTGAGTTTTACTGACTATGCAAAGGCATTCGACTGTGTGGATCATACCACATTATGAATAACATTGCAAAGAATGGGAATTCCAGAAAACTTAATTGTGCTCATAAGGAACCTTTATATAGATCAAGAGGCAGTTGTTCTGTCAGAACAAGGGCATACTGATTGGTTTAACGTCAGGAAAGGTGTGTGTCAGGGCTGTATCCTTTCACCATACCGATTCAATCTGTATGCTGAGCAAATAATCTGAGAAGCTGGACTATATGAAGAATGGGGAATCAGGATTGGAGGAAGACTCATTAACAACCTGAGTTATGCAGATGACACAACCTTCGTTACTGAAAGTGAAGAGGACTTGAAGCACTTACTAATGAAGATCAGACACCACAGCCTTCGACACGGATTGCACCTCAACATAAGGAGAACAAAAATCTTCACAACTGGACCAACGAGCAACATCGTGATAAATGGAGAAAAGATTGAAGTTGTCAAGGATTTCATTTTCCTTGGATCCACAATCAACACCCATGGAAGTAGCAGTCAAGAAATCAAAAGATGCATTGCATTGGGTAAATCTGCTGCAAAGGACCTCTTCGAAGTGTTGAAGAGCAAAGATGTCACCCCGAAGACTAAGGTGCGTCTGACCCAAACCATGGTATTTTCAATCTCATCGTATGCATGTGAAAGCTAGACAGTGACTAAGGAAGACCGAAGAAGAATTGATGGCTTTGAATTGTGGTGTTGGCGAAGAATATTGAATATACCATGGACTGCCAGAAGAACGAATAAATCTTTCTTCGAGGAAGTACAACCAGAATGCTCCTTGGAAGCAAGGATGGTGAGACCACATCTTACATACTTTGGACATGTTGTCAGGAGGGATCAGTCTCTAGAGAAGGACATCATGCTTGGCGAAGTACAGGGTCAATGGAAAAGAAGAAGACCCTCAATGAGGTGGATTGACACAGTGGCTGCAACAATGGGCTCAAGCATAGCAACCATTGTAAGGATGGTGCAGGACCAGGCACTGTTTCGTTCTGTTGTGCACAGGGTCGCTATGAGTTGGAAGCTACTCAATGGCACCTAACAACAACAATAGCCAACATCATCCTAAATGGAGAGATTCTGGAAGCATTCCCCCTGAGATCGGGAACCAGACAAGGATGCCCTTTATCACCACTCTTATTCAACATTGTGCTAGAGGTCTTAGCCAGAGCAATCAGGCTAGGTAAAGAAATAAAGGGCATAGAGATTGGTAAGGAAGAAGTAAAAATATCTCTATTTGCAGATGACACGATCTTATACACAGAATACCCTACGGAATCCTCAAGAAAACTACTGAAACTAACAGAAGAGTTCAGAAGAGTATCAGGATACAAGATAAACATAAAAAATCAGTGGGATTCCTCCACACCAACAAAAAGAACATTGAAAAGGAAATCACCAAATCAATACCATTTACAGTAGCCCTGAGGAAGATAAAATACCTAGGAATATATCCAACCAGAGACATAAAAGACCTATACCTATAAAACTACAAGACAGTACTGCAAGAAACCAAAAGAGACTTACATAAGTGGAAAAACATACCTTGCTCATGTATAGGAAGACTTAACATTGTAAAAATGTCTATTCTACCAAGAGCCATCTATAGATTTAATGCAATTCTGATCCAAATTCCAACAACATTCTTTAATGAGATGGAGAAACAAATCACCAACTTCATATGGAAGGGAAAGAGGCCCCAGATAAGTAAAGCATTACTGAAAAAGGAAAAAGTGAGAGGCCTCACTCCACCTGATTTTAGAGCCTGTTATACTGCCACAGTAGTCAAAACAGCCTGGTACTGGTACAAAAACAGATGCATAGACCAATGGAACAGAATTGAGAATCTAGATATAAATCCATTTCCATATGACCCGTTGATTTTTGACAAAGACACCAAAGCACTTACATGGGGAAAAGACAGTGTTTTAACAAATGATGCTGGCATAACTGGATATCTATCAGCAAAAAAAAATGAAACAAGACCCGTATCTCACTCCATGCACAAAAATGAGCTCAAAATGGATCAAAGACCTAAATATAAATTCTAAAATGATAAAGATCATGGAAAAAAAATAGGGACAACACTAAACTAACAATGCAGAAGAGAAACTACAAAACTGGGAGCTCCTAAAAATCAAACACCTATTCTTCATCCAAAGACTTCACCAGAAGAGTTAAAAGCTTACCTACAGATGGGGAAAAAGTGTTTAGCTATGACATTTTTGATCAGTGTCTGATCTCTAAAATCTACATGATATTGTAAACACTCAACTACAAAATGACAACCCAATTAAAAAAAAAGGCAAATGATATGAACAGGCACTTCACTAAAGAAGACATTCAGGTAGCTAACATATACATGAGGAAATGTTCATGATCATTAGCCATTAGAGAAATGCAAATCAAAACTACAATGAGATCCC
Source organism: Elephas maximus indicus (assembly GCF_024166365.1). Lineage (NCBI taxonomy): Eukaryota > Metazoa > Chordata > Mammalia > Proboscidea > Elephantidae > Elephas > Elephas maximus. The sequence goes on along the minus strand of NC_064823.1, from coordinate 132,534,634 downwards.
ATCTCACTCCAATAAGGCTGGCTTTAATCCAAAAACACAAAATAATAAATATTGGAGAGGTTACAGAGAGGCTGGAACACTTATACACTGCTGGGGGGAGTGTAAAGTGGTACAACCACTTTGGAAATTGATTTGATGCTTCCTTATAAAACTAAAAATAGTACTACCATACGATCCAGCAATCCCACTCCTTGGACTATGTGCTAGGGAAGTAAGAACCTTTACATGAACAGATATATGCACACCCATGTTTATTGCAACACTGTTTACAACAACAAAAAGATAGAAGCAACCAAGGTGCCCATCAACGGATGAATGGATAAATAAATCATAGTATATACACACAATGGAATAGTACTCATCGATAAAGAACAATGATGAATCCGTGAAACATTTCATAACATGGAGGAATCTGAAAGGCGTTATGCTGAGTGAAATTAGTCAGTTGCAATGTATGAGACCACTATTATAAGAACTCAAAAAATAGTTTAAGCAGAGAAGAAAATATTCTCTGATGGTTACAAGACTGGGGAGGGAGGGAGGGAGAGGGGTTTTCACTAATTAGATAGTAGATAAGAACTATTTTAGATGAAGGGAAATACAACACAATACAGGAGAGGTCAGCACAACTGGACTAAACCAAAAGCAAAGAAGTTTCCTGAATAAACTGAATGCTTCAAAGGCCAGAGTAGCAGGGGTGAGGGTTTAGGGACCGTGGCTTCAGGGAACATCTAAGTCAATTGGCATAATAAAATCTATTAAAAAACATTCTGCATCCCACTTTGGAGACTGGCACCTGGGGTCTTAAATGCCAGCAAGCGGCCATTTAAGATGCGTCAATTGGTCTCAAACCACCTGGAGCAAAGGAGAATGAAGAACACCAAAGACAAAAGGAAATTATGAGCCCAAGAGACAGAAAGGGCCACATAAAGCAGAGAATACATCAGCCTGAGATCAGAAGAACTAGATGGCGCCCGGCTACAACCGATGACTGCCCTGATGGGGAACATAACAGAGAACCCCTGAGGGAGCAGGAGAGCAGTGGGATGCAGACCTGAAATTCGCATAAAAAGACCAGACTTAATGGTCTGAGACTAGAAGGACCCGAGAGGTCATGGTCCTCAGACCCTCTGTTGTCCCTAGACAGGAACCATTCCCAAAGCCAACTGTTCAGACAGGGATTGGACTGGACTATGGGATGGAAAAAGATATTGGTGAAGAGTGAGCTTCTTGGATCAAGTAGACACATAAGATTATGGGCAGCTCCTGTCTAGAAAGGAGATGAGAGGCCAGAGGGGGTCAGGAGATGGCTGAATGGATAGGAAAATAGGGAGTGGAGCAAAGGAGTTTGCTGTCTCACTAGAGGGAGAGCAGCTAGGAGTATATAAATTTTTGTATGAGAGGCTGACTCGATTTCTAAACTTTCACTTAAAGTACATTCAAAATTAGACAAAAAGAAGAGAGGGAGATAGAAGGAACGCACAGAGTCATAGTGCCAAAAAGAATTTTTTGACGTTCAGCCATTTCAGGAGATAGCATATGATCTTTAACCAATAGTATTGAAGGAAGAAGTCCCACTGCACTGACGGAACTGGTGAAAAACAAGGCTCCAGGAATGGGCAAAATATGAATTGAGATGTTTCCACAAACAGATGCAGAGCTGGAGTTGCTCCCTTGTCTATGCCAAGAAATTTGGAAGACAGCTACCTTACCAACCAACTGGATGAGATCCAGATTTGCACCCATTCCAAAGAAAGGTGATCCAACAGATTCTAGAAATTATCCAAGTGTATATATTCCTTAAATATGTGATATAATACATATATATATACATATGTGTATATGGAATCAATGGAAAATTGGAATCAATAGAATCAATGCAAATCAGTGTAAAAACTTCCTGGACATTTTTTTTTTTTTTTTTTAAACTGTATTCGTCTCTTTGTGTGTGTGTGTGTGTGTGTAGTTGTTAACAGCCTTCTAAATCTGATGTCTTGTTTCCAGAATTATTGAAGGCTCATTTTAGCTTCCTCTCCCTTCAATATATATGATCCTAATTTTAGAACCTTCTATTTTCTATCTTTAATACGAATCATGCTTGATCTCCCTGCTTGTTACATACTACATATATAAACTGCAGCAATTTCTGACTTCATTTCCTGATCTATAAAATGGGAAGAATAATAACACCTAACCTAAAATGCTTAGAATAATGCTTGTCATCTACTAATAGTTTTTAAATTGTATGTATTATTGTTCCTATTATATACACTTTCAGATTTGTTATTCTCACACTGAAATCATCCATATACATGTCTTTGGTATCTGTCTTTTGACTTCATGAACTAAAAGTCTTCTTCACAGCCCAGAAGGTTTGTTTTAAGATTATAAGTATCCTACCTTCCCCATATCTCAATCTGAAAGGAGGCAGACTGTGGAAAAAGAAATCTAGGGTATGGACTCAATCACTCTTGGATTTTGAGACTATCAGGGGACATTTTTTTTTTTAATGTTTTTCAAATGCATGCCCTTAAGATTTCAACTTTTTTGAAAACAGATTTTTTCAGACATTCTATTTATTGTCCACATATGTATTTCTTCCTTTGTTTTTCTATAACTAGTAATGAGTCTACCAAAAATCCTTTTTTTTTTTTCCTGAGTGTTCCTGCAAGGAGTAGTCAACACAACATGAATTGCATATTCAAGTTTCCTGCCGTTTTCAATCCATCTGGGTGTAACCAGAGTGGATATTGGGCATTTTATCAAGGACAGTCTGCAGACTTATAGCTCCTTCTATTTGTTGAAATTTAATGCCATTTAACCTCTGGGAGTGGAGCACAAGCTTTCCTCTAGACCAGATTTCTCTAATTTATAGGGGAAGCTTTTGGAATGAGAAGGTGCTGCAAGGCTGTTTTTTATTTGTTTTGGCTCAGAATGTTTGCGTTTTTATATCGCTTGCCCCAGGGGCTCCAGAGAATGGGTGATTTTTACAGATCTGAAAAATAAATCAATCAACATGAGAATTTGTAAGTCTATATTTGTTATTAGTATTACAATCTCTTCTCTCCTGAGACATTCTATACAAACACAGTTAATAAAAGAGAAGCCTGGCAGTGTTTTAAGTCATGGTTACACTACAGATAAATAAATAGAACCAACATCAGCCTTACATCAGTCTTATTTTAATAAAACATGGGAATGAACAGTGTTTAGAGACTATCTTAAGAACTAACGGTAAAACCTAGGTCTTCTAACAAGCATGCTTTTTTGTGGTTATTGTTAATGCTGTTTTAAAACTTACAGAGCTGAAATTTTTTGCTCCCTTCCCCACATCTTTGCGTTAATAGAAGATCTGGGATGGTATATTGTATTTGGGGGCATCGGCAAAGGTAGGGAGTAAAACGGAGGAGAAAGAGGTATAAGATGTAAAATAGAAAGGGATAAATGACACTCTAGATGAGGAGTGGGTATAACATATGCAGTGTTTCCGCTAATAAAAGTCTAAGGTAAAACTTGATTGATAAAAAATGAAGTCAACAAAATATGTATGATACCGCTTTGTATTACGGGAAATCAGCCTAACACACAAAAAAAGAGGAGTTGATATATAGAGATTATGTTTTTAAAATTATTCAACAGCAAAAATCAAATACAGTTTGTGTAATAAATGGATATACCATCCAGTGAATTTAAAAAGTCCTGTAATTTATATGACTCTTCCTGCATTTGTCCCATAACAAAAGAAAAAATATAAATATTATTAAGATACTATATGTATTAAATCAAATAATGAATATGAATATATGTAACCCTGGGGATGGCACATAGTAGGTATATAGCAATTGTAACATTAATGTATCAGAGATAAAAATTAAATACACCTATGAACAACAAAGCTAAATGTTCAGTATGAACCAGAAAAGAAATTGATTATGTTTCTTCTATTAACATTTATAAACCATATATCCTAAAATAATGCATATACATTTCTGGGTTCCAATTTCATAAACTAAAAATAAAAAATTATGTTTACCTTGAAAACCTTATAAAATTGATGTGACATAAAATTAAGTATTGATTTATTAATTCATTTATTCCTTCAGCATATTTATATTGGTATGTACTATTTTTTTTTTTTTTTTTATTGGTGTGTAGCTAGGAGCCCTGATGGCACAGTGCTTAAGAACTATGACTGTTATCCAAAAGATCAGCAGTTTTAATCTACCAGGCACACCTTGGAAACCCTATGGGGCAGTTTTACTCTACCCTATAGGGTTGCTGTGAGTTGGAATCAACTCGACAGCAATGGGTTTGTTTGGTATATAGTCCTGCTGATGCAACGGTTAAGAGCTATGGCTGCTAAACAAAAGGTCAGCAGTTGGAAATTACCAGCTGCTCCTTTGAAACCCTATGGAGCAGTTCTACTCCATCCTATAGGGTCTCCATAAGTTGGGATAGACTCGATGGCAATCTTTTTTTTTTTTTTTTAATTATTGGTATGTATGTACTTTGTTCTAGCTATGAATAAGTCTCTGGAAAGATAAAACGTTACCATAAAGAGAAGGCTGGTGTTTACTGATAGACTGAACATTCAAATGAGCAACGGCCAGGAAATATATAAAAACAGAACTCTGACCCAAAACCTCTGCAGCTACCAGTTCAGAAAACCAAAGCACAACCACTGTAATAATTGTACAAAAAATATCATGACTTAGTCAAAAATTTCCAGATTCTGTAGTTTTCACCATTTCCAACATAGGACCAACCAGAGAATTGCAAATATGCTCTATCAAAACAATTATCCAGGAAATCCTGCTTCTATTTAGCCCATCTACAGCTGCCTTGTGTCACCAACCTCCAATCTGAGCATAGCTAACACCTTCCTTTTGGTTTTTTTCACCACATGCTTTTCCACTCCTCTGCCTATCTTTCAATCTCTGCCAGATGTAAGTGTTGGTGGCTGGCTCCCTTGCTCTAGGAAGCTCTCAATAAACAGCCTCTGCTTGTACTCATTTTGGTGGTCTTTAGTTTCATAGTTTTTCTGGAGATCCCATTCCCACTGAGATTTAGTCTTCACTGCCTCTTGCTGTGAACCCCAGCCTACAACTAGTGTAGTATCCATGGAAAACCCTTGTGCTTTGATGCTCGCTGCTTGCTGAGTCCACAACAGTGTGATAAGTCAGCACTGGTGCTGAATTCTACTCTCTTTGAGTTGAGTTCCTTGTCTATTTTTCCTGATAAAAAAAAAACTCAGGCTTTATTACGGGTTTCCATTTGTTTCACATCCTTGCTAGAATCAGCTAATTCCTTTTCATCACTTTTTGCTCTGTTCTGTGTTACTGCTTTGTGTTGTGGTGCCTAAAAATGTAGTTTGTCATAAGAAAGATAATCATAGGGTATAACACATACATAGGCCTGTTGTTTGAGCTGGCTTCACAAACTGGTAAATTTGTGGTTCTTACCAGACCAGCATCTATTTGGACAAACTATTATGGCTCACCAATAAAACTGAATGAGGTTCTCCTGCTGTTCCCATTTTTTGTTCTGAGGGCTTAGCTTTGATACTGAGAGAGTGTTACCCCTGATTTTCTCCCTGCCACAGGCAGCAGATTATTGGCTGTGCATTTGGCAGCCAACCAACAGGTTCGTGGCTGAGACATGACAATTTCCAGCTCCCATGAGTCATCTAAGTTTAAATCTTAAATCTTCTTCAATTCCACCAAAATAAATCTTGCTTCTTATACGTTGTCTTATTACAACCTTAATTCTTGTGCTTATTTTTCTAAATGGCATAACTTCACTGGGATGACTTGGACCATCAATGGCCATTCTGGGAAATGTTTGACTTGAATAAAATAATAATTCATGAGGCTTCTTAGAAAAGAAAGGGAATAAGATTTATCAAGCTCATTGACAGCATTTTTGAACGCTATGCTCAGGTCCCCAAACGAATCTAAATCAAAAATCATTTCACTGACATAATCTTTGGCCAAAGTAATGAGAAATTTGACAAACATAAACAGCAACAAACTAATTTCCCCAGTAAACCTTCCCCTCCTTTTCCTCCAGTTGCTTCCCTATATGCAGTTCTCACTCTTTATTCTTCTTACTCTCTCTCTTTTTGCATTTCCATTGACTCCTTCATTCTCTTCCACCAGTCCAGAACCCCTACCTTTTTTGAACAACTTTCCAAAAATTCCAAAATGCCAGTTGTTTATAAAGATCTGTTGCTCTATGAGCCAGATAGACACACCACCATAGAATTTAAGCCTTGCCCTGAGCTGAGTAATGAACTGTAATTTAAAATTTCCCTAAACCCAGGCAAGACTAGTAAATATCCATAAAGGGATTTAGAAATTTTGGGGGTGCATATGACCCAGAATTTCCTTACATATATCAGCTTTTTTTTTTTAATCAACTTTGTCTTAGTCATCTAGTGCTATAACAGAAAAACCACAAATAGATGGCTTTGACAGAGATTTACTTTCTTACAATAAAATAGGCTAAAAGTCCAAACTCAGAGTGTCAGTTCAAGAAGACTTTTTCTTTCAGCTTTCTTTTCTTACAGTAAAGTAGGCTAAAAGTCCAAACTCAGAGTGTCAGTTCCAGAAGACTTTCTCTTTCAGCTTTCTCATCAATCTTCTCCCAGACTAGGAGATCCCTGCACAGGGACCCGGTCCAAAGGGTGAGCTCTGCTCTGGGCCCTGCTTTCTTGGTGGTATGAGATCCCCTTGTCTCTCTGCTTGCTTCTCTCTTTTATATCTCAAAAGATTGCCTCAAAATGCAACCCACCCTTGTAGATTAAGTCCTGGCTCACTAACACAACTACCACCCGTCCTCCCTCATTAACATCATAGAGGCAAGACTTAAAACGTGTAAAAAAAATCACACATTACTGGGAATCATGGCCTAGCCAAACTGATGCACACATTTTTGGGGGAACATAATTCAAACCACAACAAACTTGTATATATGTTGGTCAGTAACTTTGCTTGTAAATCCTATATGTTAAAAGCTGATTGGATTGAACTAGAAAAGGGACCTGTAAGATCCCTCTTTCCATAACAAACTTGAGGATAAAAAGTCTCATAAAGGAGGGAAAAGTTTCCTAATATCCATACTCAATGTATTCCTAATAAAAAATAGGCTGAACTATACTTCAATAATGTTAATAGATAAAAGGTAAAAATGTAGGAAGTTTTCAGAATAGACAAGAAAATATCTCTAATAGGATTCATCAATTAAAGAAAATGCTTAAGTAACAGCAGCCCTCTCGGCCCTTTCTCTCAATGGAGTTAAACCTGATATTTGAGACTTAATTTGAAACAGAAAATAGAATGTGAAAAAGCCCCTTTTACAATGGAAAATGGTCATTTTTACCTGAACTATGGAGTCCCTGGGCAATGCAAATGGGTAATGCACTCGGCTGGTAACTGAAAGATTGAAGGTGTGAGTCCACACAGAGGCTCCTTGCAAGAAAGTTCTGATAATCTACTTCCAAAAAAACCCACCCATTGAAAACCCTAGGGAGCATAGTTCTACGTTGACACACATGGGGCCACTATGAGTCAGAGCTGACTCGACAGCAACTGATTTCTACACAAACTACAGCACTTGGTAGAACATTTTAAAAGGGTTTTAGAACAAAAACAAAATAGGACCAAAAAGAAACTTGTGGCTCTACAGATCACATAGCTAAGTGGTCAATTTCTCAATCAATCACCTATTGAGAAGACCATTTATAGATATTTTAAACAGAAGGAACACTAGAAAAAAGATGGTTCCATATTATTAAAAAAAGAAAAATCCCTCAATTTAGTTCAATGATGTTGCTCCAAGGAAGGAAAAGCCCCGAAGTACTATGCCTTACCTATTCACACTCAAGGTGTATTAACTATAAACAAAGGTGGTCGATCTCATCAATTTCTGATAAATATGGGTGCTATTCTTTCTTCATCAAACCCTGCCATCTATGGCCCATCTCTTCTGGGAAATAAACTTACCATACAGTTGGGTGATATTTCAAATAACCCACTTATTTTCCCCATTTCCAATCCCTTAAGTATAACCCTTGGGTCCTTAACTTAAAAGCTTTTCTTTTTCCTACTCTGGCATACCATCCCTTCAAACTTAACGGGGAAATACTTACTTTGCAAATGACGTTGTAATATTAAATGCACACCAGGGGAGACTATTTCCTGAGGTTTCAGAGGACAACTGAATTCATAATCAAGTTGTGTCTGTTCTGGATATACATTTGCCTTCTCAGTTATATTTGATGCATATTTTAGATAAAGATTTTGACACTGTACCTGATACTCTATGGGCTAAAAATTCCACAGACATGGGGAGAATAATTGGATTATAGTCTACTAATATTCAGATGGTTCCTACCAAACCATTATCCAAACTTCCCCAAATATATCATATTCTACACTTGTCTTTGTAACACTTCTGTCCTGCCAGTGAAGAAACCAAAAAGGATAAAGATATTATTTTAAGACCTCAGGGCTATCAATAAAATTGTTGTCATTCTCTTCTGGGTTGTAACTAACCCAAATACCTGTCATCAGTTCCTCCAAATGTTATTTGATTCACGATAGCTGATCTTTGTTCTGCCTTTTATGGTGTATCTCTACACCGGAACAGACAACACATTTTTGCCTTTAACTGGAGAGGACAACAATATAGTCATTCTCAAAGATTCATTTGAAGCCTTCCCTATTTTTCTCATGTCTGCAATCAAGACTTAAAAATCTAAATTTCCCTTGTGATTTAGTTCTGGTACCATGTGTTGCTGATATCCTACTTTGTTCAGAGAACAAGAAAGCCTGTGAAAATAACTCTATTTACTTGCTTTCTGTCTTAACAGAAAAGATACATAAATATTACTATTTTTCCAAAACAATATCATTACTTAGGGCATGAAAAGTCTAAATACTGGCCAAACTTACACCCCTAACAAAATGACAATGGTAAGAAATTCTAAGTTTAACTAGATACTGAAGAAAATGGGCACCAAATTTTTCTGAAATTTATGAATCAACTAAGTCCTCAGTAAGACCATAAATAACTCTTGTTTGTTTTAATTTGGGTTATTTATATTTAATTTGTCATTGAACAAATAGGTACATTTTATATGAACAACTAAGAATTGTAATACATTCTGCTAAGTGGTAATTTGTCTAAGAAGTTTATGGGCACACATAATGGATAGTGTTTTTTACTGGGGGACTAAGGCGGGTTGCAACCTCAAACTTAGTTTAACTCCACTATCTTAGATGTCATCACTCTCAACCTTACAACATGCAAAATCTAGAAAAACCAAAAATTAACAATTTTTCTTGACCCATCAGAGAATTGAATTTTCAGGGCAAGCCACCATTCTCGATGTCTGGAGAAAAAAGTGCCTCTAGAGATATACACTACTCATAATTTGGTTACCTGGAGCTGAAGTTGCTAGATGTCATAAGCTGGTGGAAACCCTTAAATGTTAATTTTGGCCAATTTCTGGAGACTCGGTATGAATGACTGTGAGAATTAGAAACTCCTGGAGACCTACAGACTTAGAGCTCCACCAGGTTCTCAAGTGTGAATTAAAAAAGAGTTCCATGTGGCCCTGCCAGGGGCAGGAGAAAAACAACCATTGTATAAAAGTTCCCCTGAGTTTTCTTTATAACAAATGCTTACTCTTGAGGGAAAATAGCTTACCCAGAGCACAATTATGATATCTTATCCTAGCTGGGGTAAGGGAATTCCTCCCACTCCAGTTTCTTCTCACCTTCCTACATCATCTAAGGAATTAAACAATCACACCACAACAACACAAAGACAAAACTAGTCAAATGAAGTCAACCAAGAACAGGGCATCAAGGAAATAGATAGTAATGTTTCATCCAGGGGAGGGAGAAAAGGAACAAATGCTGTACCACCAGAGGAGGAACAAAAACACTTGCAAAGACAATACTTCTAAGACAAAGAACCATTAAGAAACTGAGAATTGGAAGATTATGGAATGTTCCCAACCCACACTTTATCACACCAATAGGGCTTCATTATAGTAATAGTAGTTTACAGCTGGTAGAACTATAAAACACAGACTCTGTGTAGCAGTACATAGGGAAGTCCAGAGCTGAGAGGGTAGAAAAAATCAAAAACATTAGAAAAATTTGAAGCTTCTTGCTCTTAAAACTCCAACAGATATACCTTGCCCAATACAAGACCATATTAACACATAAACTATTACACTAATGTTCCTGTCACCTGATACAAAATATCTAGCTTTCAGCAAAAAAGAAAACACAAAGCATGACTAAAGGAAGGAATTAAAAACAAACCAAAACAAACAAACAAATTAGACATTCAGAAGAGACAGAGAAATCATTAGAAACAGACTCAGATATGACAACAGATTTGTAGTTACCAGACATGGAATTTCAAATAACTATAATTAATATATTAAAATCTTTAATGGAAAGAAGTAAACAACTTTCAAAAACAAATGGATAGTGTAAGCAGGAAGGAGCCCTGGTGGTGCAGAGGTTAAGCTAGAACCCACCAGTTGCTCCATAACGTTTACAGCCCTGGAAACCATACAGGGTAGTTCTATTCCATTCTACACAGTACCTTTGAGTCAGAATTTACTTGCAGGCAATGCGTAATATAAGCAGAGGTATGGAAACTTTAAGAAAGAGTCAAAAAGAAATGCTGGAAATCAAAACTATGGTAACAATGAATATCTTTCATGGACTCACCAGTAGAGGTGATATGGACAAGAAAAAAGCCACTGAACATGAAGATAGTCAATAAAGACTTTCAAAACTGAAATACAAAGGAAAAACAACAACAACAACAAAAAACAGAACATGCAATAACTATGAAGCAATATGAAAAAATTTAGAAAGGTTTCATGGTAGGAATCAGACTATCAGACTGCCCCCAAGCCCTTTAAATGTGAGTAGACAGCTCTGAGTTCATTCACTAAAACTCCACCCAATATCACTGCCTCACTAAGGCATGCCATGATTTCTCTAAAGAGCTAATTATTCTCTTCAATGGGCTAACTCTGCATATGGTTTTCCTTCTATTTTCATACTTATTACACTGTCTTAAAATATAAGCCTGTATTTTTTTTATTCCCAAATAGACTGAACAAGTTGAACACATTCTCAGAATACATCATGGCACTTCAAAAAAAAAAAAAAGTTGGTCCTTAAAATATCGATTGAAAACAAATGATAAATATTTAAATAACATTGATACTAAATATTTTTCAATCATCTCATGAGCATGTGAAAGCTGAGCATTGAAAAATGAAGACAGAAGAAGAAGTGATGCATTAAAATTGTGGTGTTCTCCTTTTAGCGTACTGGACTGTGACAGAATAAACTTCTCTTTGTTAAAGAATATTGAATGTAACATGGACTGCCAGAAAAATGAACAAATCAGTCTTGAAAGAAATACATCCAGAATCCTCCTTAGAAGCAAGAATAGCTAGACTTTAACTCACTTACTTTGGATATATAATCAGGAAAGACCAATTGATATAAAAGGACATGACATTTGTTGAAGTAAAGAGAAAGAGAAAGTCAGAGAAAATGAAGGAAATAGTCAATGAAATGGATTGACATAACAATCACAATAATAGAGTCAAACATACCGATGATCAGGAAGAAGGCACAGGACTGGGCAATGTTCATTTTTGTTGCATGTAAATTCACCTTAAGTAGAAGGTGACTGAAAGGCAACTAACAACAACAATACATCTTTTAGTCATTATAATTTTTAGTTTGTTTGATTACAGACTGAAAAAGTAATCAGCTAGATGACTGGCACACAAATACAAGAGACACAGGACTGAATTAAAAATACAATCTCTTTTTTGGCATTTAGCTTCTAAAAGTAGGAATGTCATTAGATTTTTATGCTTTTTTTTTAGCATCATCATACACTTGACAGAATAATTCCTATGATGTAATATATTAATATACACAATTGCCAACATTCCAGCTGTTACTTCACCCTCTTCTTCAACTCAAGAAGACATATCAGAACACAAGTGAAAAATTGTAAGATTATTAAAAAATGTCATATCTGATATAATTTGTATTATATGATAAAAATGAATTATGAGAGAAATTTGGAAACTTAATAATGAATACTAACAAATAAGGAGTCCCTAGGTGATTCAAATAATTAACATGCACGGTTATTAATTGACAGTGGGTGGTGCAAGTTTCCCAAAGACACCTTGGAAGAAAGGCCTGAGGACCTATTTCCAAAAAATAAGAAAACCACATCGAGCACAGCTCTACTCTGACACACATGGGGTGGCTGGGGTGCAACGAATAGCTTTTATACGGCCTTTCTAGACACAGTCTTGTAAATCTCCCAACATGATTGGCTGGAGATCAATCTTGCAAGGAATTGGTCAGTTTATTATGCATATTGAGTAAGTTGCAGTCCCCTGAAGGGATTGGTCATTTTGGGTCCTAGTGTTAAGACATGCCTTGAAATCAACAAGGAGTAAGCTTATACAACGGTCTAAGACCAGATGAGTTGTGGGATGACATCAAGGGCATCATACATGAAGAAAGCAAGAGGCTCTTAAAAAGACAGGAAAGAAAGAAAAGACCAAAATGGATGTCAGAAGATTTTGAAACTTACTCTTGAATGTAGAGTAGCTAAAGCAAATGGAAGAAATGATCGCATAAAAGAGCTGAACAGAAACTTACAAACTGCAGCTCGAGAAAACGAAGTATTGTAATGAAATATGTGAAGACCTGGAGTTAGAAAATCAAAAGTGAAGAATATGCTTGGCATATTTCAAGATGAAAGAACTGAAGAAAAATTCAAGCTTCGACTCTCAATGTTGAAGGATTCTATGGACAAAATATTGAATGACACAGGAAATGTTAAAAGAAGATGAAGGGAAGATACACAGTAACTGTACCAAAAAGAATTGGTCAACATTCAACCATTTCAGGCGGTAGAATATGATCAAGAAACAATGGTATTGAAGGAAGAAGTTCAAGCTGCACTGAAGGTATTGGTGAAAAACAAGGCTCCAGGAACGGATGGAATACCTATTGAGATGTTTCAACAAATGAATGCAATGCTGGAAGAACTCTTGCATCTATGCTGAGAAATTTGGAAGACAGCTACCTTGCCAACCAACTAGAAGAGATCTATATTTGTGCCCATCCAAAAGAAAGGCATTCCAAAAGAATGCAGAAATTATTGAAAAGTATAATTTCATTTTACTTGGATCTACAATCAATGCCCATAAAAGCAGCAATGAAGAAATCAAACCGTGTATATCATTGTGCAAATCTGCTGCAAAAGATCTCTTTAAAATGTTCAAAAGCAAAGATGGCCCTTTGAGGACTGAGGTTCGCCTGACCCAAGTTATGGTATTTCCGATCACCTTATATGCATGTAAAAGCTGGACAATGAACAAGGAGGACTGAAGAAGATTGATGCCTTTGAATTACGGTGTTGGTGAAGAATATTTTTGAATATACCACGGACTGCCAGACAGGTGAACAAATCTGACTGGGAAGAAGTGCAGCCAGAGTGCTCCTTAGAAACAAGGACAGTGAGACTTCAAATAACATACTTTGGATATGTTATCAGGAGGGACCAGCCAGTCCCTGGAGAAGGACATCATGTATAGTAAAGTAGAGGGTCAGAGAAAAAAAGGAAGATCCTGAATGAGATAGATTGAGACAGTGACTGCAACAATGGGCTCAAACATACCAAAGATTCTGGGAGTGGTACAGGACCAGACAGTACTTTGTTCTGTTGTACATAGGGTTGCTGAGAGTTGAGGCTAACTGGGCACCTAAAAACAAAAACAACAACAATCCTACAGAGGTCCAAGAGGTCTCACTACTATCAAGAAGAGCCTGGAGTGGAGTGCATCCTTTGGACCTAGGTCCTGGGTCCCTGCTCTGGGAACCTCCCAGACCCTGAAGAAAGAGCTGTAGCACCAAAGACAGTGTAGGATGGGAAGAAATAGTGGTGGTGGGCGTGCTGGTTTACGGAGTGAAGTGGCTGCCATGGGCTTGGGCCCATGGAGGGAGGGGGCTGCTGCTCACAGAGTGAGAGCTAAGTGCCTTCTGACAGGAGTCTTGCTGACAGAACTAAAAGAGCTGCAAAACTTTCCCATGCAGAGCAGAGGCCTGAGCATGCTCCATGCAGGGCATTGGCTCAGAAGATCCTGTGTAGGGATCTTCCTACAGCTGGGTTGAGCCAGACGCCTCTGTGCTGGAGGCCTTGCCCTGTTCGAAAAATAAAATTCATTGCCATCAAGTGGATTTGGATTCATAGTGACCCTATGGGACAAAGTAGAGCTGCCCCATAGGATTTCCAAAGAGCGGCTGGTGGAGTCAAATTGCCAACATTTCGTTAGCAGCCAGAGCATACAGTAACTCTTAATCACTGCACTACCAGGACTCCAGGGAGGCTTGCCAATGGAACTAAAAGTGTCGTAACATTTGTGCAGGGCAAGAGAGACCTGAGTGTGTCCTGTGCAGAGGCTGCATGCCTCATACCCTGGACTGGGCGGGCCAGGGGAGCATGGCTGCAAGAGAGTCTTGGGTGGTGTGACAAGAGCTGGCTGTAGAGGCTTAGAAGAGCCCAGTGTCATAAGCTCAGATTTTGTGCAAGGGTCTTCCAGCTGACAGCAAGATTCAGCAAAGCCCAGCGGCAAAGCAGAAGCAGCCTCAGGAGCCACAAAGGCCCCCAGGGCAGTGTGGTGGTAGCCAGAGGCAGTGGTGACGGGAACACAACATATGACCTGAACCACAGCATGCCTGCCCAGTGACATAAAAATGGACATGTGTAATAACAGATTCCTAAAAGGGAAGAGTCCCCTTTAAGGAATCTGTTATTGGTTACCATCTGCTTTCTATAAATAATAATAATGACTTTGACTTTGCCAACACCGTGTAAGTGTCTCCAGTGTCTGGCTCTACCACAGATGAATGTAGCACCCACAGAATGGTTAATGTCAGTGGGTGTATGTGTCCCATTCCTGGCAGTCTTATGGCTACCTGGAAATTTGAAGCACAGCCTGTCTGTACGTGCGATACAGATAGATAGACATGCATGAGTTGCAATCAATGGCAACTGGTAGCAAAAACTAAAGGTGTAGTACAATTTGTAGTACAAAGGTAGTACAATTTAAGGTGACACCACTAGAATATAATAACATCATTCTTGAAAATCTCTACATTAGAGTACTTTCTGTTTAATACTACAAGAACTGTAAATATTATAAACACTAACTGTAAATAGGACATTCATTATCTGTAAAAACAGAATAATAATAGACCCTTTCAACCTCATAATATTGTTGTATTAAATGAAGTAATTCATGTACAATGTTTTTCAAATCCCTGGTACACTGAGTGATTTGTAAGTATTTACTATTACAATTAATTGCTATAGAAACAACAGGTACTTTATGAAGTGCTTTTATATGCACTATTTCAACTGAAAGTGATAGGTAGGATATGGTGGATTTTTATCCTAGACTTATTTATAAGGAAATGGAAGGTAAAAAAAAAAAAAAACTTCATGTATAGAGACAGCACAGCACAGTGGTAAATTATAACTCACTCTAAAGTTGGATTGTCAAGTTCCCCAGCACAGACACTCATTGGAGGTGTATTCTTGGCTATTTTACTTAATCACTTTATTCCTGAGGATCCTCATGGAATGAGTTAATATTTATAAAGTACTTTTGATAGTTCCTGATGATAATTGTTCATTTACTTGTTTTGTTAAATAAATGAAATAGAGATAAAATTGATTAATTTTAGACAAACTTATTGTGTAATCAAATTCCCTTCTTGCCTGAACTTATTTTTGATCCTGCTTCCTCTGCATTGTCATAACAAACATTGCCTCTTTTTAATAACTGATGCTATGGCTCTGTCCTGAAACTACGCAGAACTCATTATTGTCAAAGTCTCAGAGATACAGATTGAAAGTAGCACAAGTCAGGAACACTTCGAGTTTCCATGAGACCTAATATGGGAATAATAACCATCTAAAAGACCACATTCCCAGGAAAAACCTATAAAGATTCTGAGCTTCCCTGAGAATCTCTAGTACAATATCCTTCGTGCAGCTTAGTCCGGGAAATGCACAATCAGCCTGGTCAATATAAAATCAACTAGATTCACAGGCAAATTGCTTCCCATATTCAGGGATGTATCATTCTTTGTGTAATGTCATCATAATCTGTATCTTAATTTTTAGTTATTTTCTTAGTGATAATCACTATGGATCTAAGAAGTACATTTTAAAAACATCATCACTTTAATTTTGCCCAAATCTCACCTTTATCTCCAAGGTATTACAAATATTAGATCTCCTTTTTTAATGCAATACTTAGTCATTCCTCTCAATATTATTTATTGCCCTACATAACTGTTAAGACTGACTAGTGAAATTTTTGACTCAGCTGCAATGGGTTTAGTGATATAGCCACGAACAAGTGCAATAGGCACACTTTGGCAAAAGATTTTCTGACAAAATTGGACATTCAGAACAGATTTAGAATCAGGAAAAGGGGGCATTGTGAACATCTTTTTTGATGAAAGGGAGAAGAAAAAGTGGAGACGTAAGGATTAAAGTTCTGTAAACATAAGCAATGAGGGTCATGAATTTGGTAATTCTATTCAGTCCCACCCCCATGTGCCTGTCAGTTTGTTGTACAGAGGGGGCTTGCGTGTTGCTGTGCCACCCGTATTCAAATACCAACAGGGTCACCCATGGAGGACAGGTTTCAGTTGAGCTGCCTCTAAAACAGACTAGGAAAAGGGACCCGGCAGTCTACTTCTACAAGAATTAGCCAGTGAAAACCTTATAAATAGCAGTGGAACGTTGTCTGATATAGTGCCAGAAGATAAGCCCCCCGGCTTGGAAGGCACTCAAAATCCAACTGCGGATGAACTGGCTCCTCAAAGTAGAGTCGACCTTAATGATGTGGCTGGAGTCAAGCTTTTGGGGCCTTTATTTGTTGATGAGGCACAACTCAAAAACAGAAGAAACAGCTGCAATCATTAATAATCAGAACCTGGAATGTATGAAGTATGAATCTAGGAAAATTTAAAGTCGTCAAAAGTGAAATGGAACTCATAAACATCGATATCCTAGGCATTAGTAAGCTGAAATGGACTGGTATTGGTTATTTTAAATTGGACAATCATACGGTCTTCTATGCCGGTAATGAGAGCTTAAAGAGGAATGGAGTTGCATTCATCATCAAAAAGAACATTTCAAGATCTATCCTGAAGTACAACGCTGTCAGTGATAGGCTAATAAATAAATATAACACATACAAGGAAGACCAGTTAATACGACTATCATTCAAATTTAGGCACCAACCACTAGGGCCAAAGATGAATAAATAGAGTATTTTTATCAACTTCTGCAGACTGAAATTGATTGAACATGCAATCAAGATGCATTGATAATTACTACTGATTGGGATGAGAAAGTCGGAAACAATGAAGAAGGGTCAGTAGTTGGAAAATATGGCTTTTGGTGATAGAAACAATGCCAGAGATCACATCATAGAATTTTGCAAGACCAATGACTTCTTCATTGCAAATACCTTTTTTCACCAACATAAATGGTGACTATACACATGTACCTCGTCTGATGGAATGAAATTGACTACATCTGTGGAAAGAGACAATGGAAAGTTCAATCAACAATCAGAACAAGGCCAGGGGTCGACTTCGGAACGGGCCACCAATTGCTCATATGCAAGTTCAAGATGAAGCTGAAAAAAAATCAGAACAAGTTAGTGAGAGCCAAAGTATGACCTTCAGTGTATCCCACCTGAATTTAGAGACCATCTAAAGAATAGATTTGATGTGTGGAACACTAACGATGGAAGACCAGACAAGTTGTGGAATAACAACAAGGATATACATAAAGAAAGCAAGAGGTCATTGAAAAGACAGGAAAGAAAGAAAAGACCAAAATGGGTGTCAGAAGAGGCTCTGAAACTTGCTCTTGAAAGTCAGATAGTTAAAGCAAAAAATGATGAAGTAAAAGAACTGAACAGAAGATTTCAAAGGGTGGCTCGAAAAGACAAAATAAAGTATTATAATGACATGCGCAAAGAACTGGAGATAGGAAACCAAAAGCAACGGACATGCTCAGCATTTCTCAAGCTAAAAGAACGAAAGAAAAAATTCAATCTTTAAGTTGCAATAGTGAAGGATTTTAAGGGAAAAATATGAAAAGGCACAGGAAACATGAAAAGAAGATGAAAGAAATACACAGAGCCTCTGTAACAAGAAGAATTGGTCTACTTTCAAACATTTCAGATGGTAGCATATGATCAGGAACGAATGGTAATGAAGAAAGAAGTCCAAGCTGCACTGAAGGCATTGGAGAAAAACAAGGCTCCAGGAATTGATGAAATATCAATTGAGATGTTTGAACAATCAGTTGCAATGCTGGAAGTACTCACTTGTCTATGCCTAGAAATTTGGAAGACAGCTACCTGGCCAACCAACTGGAAGAGATCCATATTTATGCCTATTCCAAAGGATGGCAATCCAACCGTGAGTGGAAATTTTCTAACAATATCATAAATACCACACACAGGTAAAATTTTGCTGAAGATCATTCAAAAGTGGCTGCAGCAGTATATCCACGTGGAAATGCTAGAAAGTAAAGCCGGATTCAGAAGAGGACATGGAACCAGGGATATCATTGCTGATGTCAGGTGGATCCTGGCTGAAAGCAGAGGTTACCAGAAAGATGTTTATCTGTGTTTTATGGACTATACAAAGGCATCCAACTGTGTGGATCATAACAAATTATGGATAATATTGCAAAGACTGGAAATTCCGCAACATTAATTGTGCTCATGAGGAACCTATAATAGACCAAGAGGCAGTCATTCTAACTAAGAGGATACTACATGGATTAATGTTAGGAAAAGTGTGTGTCAGTGTTGTATCTTTTCACCATACCTATTCAATCCCTATGCTGATAAAAAAATCTGAGAAGTTAGAGTCTATGAAGAAGAATGGGCATTAAGATTGGAGGAACACTCTTTAATGACCTTTGTTTTGCAGATAATACAACCTTGCTTGCTGAAAGTGAAGAGGACTTGAAGCACTTACTGATGAAGATCAAAGACCACACCACTTAGTATGGATTACAACTCAACATAAAGAAAACAAAAATCCTCACAACAAGACCAATAAGCAACATCATGATAAATGGAGAAAAGATTGCAGTTGTCAATGGTTTCATTTTACTTGTATCCACAATCAACAGCCATGGAAGCAGCAGTCAAGAAATCAAAAGATGCATTGTATTGGGGAAACCTGCTGCAAAAGATCTCTTTAAAGTGTTGAAAAGCAAAGATGTCATCTTGAAGATTAAGGTGCATCTGACCCAGGCCAAGGTGTTTTCAATCACTTTATATGCATGTGAAAGCTGGACGATGAGTAAGGAAGACAGAAGAATTGACACCTTTGAATTGTGGTGCTGGCAAAGAATGTTGAATATACCATGGACTGCCAAAAGAATGAATAAATCTGTCTTGGAAGAAGTACAGTCAGAATGCTCCTTAGAAGGAAGGATGGCAAGACTAAGTCTCACATACTTTGGACATGTTATCAGAAATGACCAGTTCCTGGAGAAGGACATCATGCTTAGTAAAGGGTCAGTGAAAAAGAGGAAGACCCTCAAACAGATGGCTTAACACAGTGGCTGCAACAATGGGCTCAAGCATAACAATTGTGAGGATGGCACACGATTGGGCAGTATTTCATTCTGTTGTACATAGGATCTCTGTGAGTTGGAACCAACTTGAGGGCACCTAAAACACAACAATTCATCACCAACAAAATCAGTAATTTTAACTAAGTTTGGGCAATTAAAATTTCTATATTATGTTTAATGGTTTGTTCCAAAAAGATCATGTTTCAATTATCCAAAAGAATACCCTGTAAAACATGTATATTCATATTATCATAACAATTAAATAATGAGTTAATGCAGTACTAGCTAAGCATAATTTTAACAGACAAAAAAAGGTATAGAATAAACTATACTCTTTACTTTTAAAAATGTGATTACGATGTACTATTCCTAAGTTTTAAAACTTTTCAGCTTTCCTGTATAGGCAAGAATAATTCTTATTTTATGATGATGTTACTAGCTAACGTCAGTCTATCCCTTCACTATATCAGTTTGTAAAAATGTTCTAAGAACTTCATCTATATTATAAAAGAGTTACTCTACTTTGCATCTTCTTAACTGCAATGGAGTTATTCAGAACCATTTAGTAATGTCAGGAAGGCAGATTAAATGTACTAATAAGAATATGAAGGAAATGTACTAATGTTGGTATCTGTCCTTCATTAGAGACAAATTTCAAGATTTTGGAAATAAAGTTACATTTTATATTGGGATTAGTGAAACTAACCCCTGTTTCCTTTGTGGGATCCAGATCAGATAATTGCATTCTTTTTCCTTATATCCCCATAGCAGTTTTAGTTGGGTAGTATCTCACATTCTTGTCCTAATTTTTTTTTTTTTTTCTGGTTTCTATACATCTGGTGATCAAACTTAAGAAGAATCAGCTCACCTTTGATTCATCTTTGCTTTCTTCTGTGTAGGCAGGGATTTATCTGGTCAAGTGGGAGTTATATTAAGTAACAGTATTCTGCTTTTTTTTTCTCATAGCATTAGAAATTACACACTAAAATAGTGAGCAAAAGACCAAAGAAGGAGTGTTTTTTGATAATCAAGGCAATAACAAAACCTACTCCCTGAGAAATTTCTATTCAGCATGTACTTTCTAATAATAATGAACACAGCAAGAAATTGTATTAAAAACCAAGATTACAACTCAAGACAAACAATTCAAACTTTATAGCTGGTTGTCAGTTATGTCACGCATTGCACTAGAGCACCAAATAAACCCATCGACTTATTTTTGTTATTTGTATAATGATAGCAAGAAGGCACTCAAGGCAGTGAATTCTTGAGTCATTATTGCAATTATTGTAAGATATAGTCACTTTTTCTTCTGACTTCTGCCTTACAAATTCACCAGAGGCATGCTATAATCACCTCGACATGCATCGCCAATTGTGTCTTATTGTTGTATAATATAATAGGAAGCAACAACTGAACAATCTGATGAGCTAATTAGAGTTCTGAAGAGCTCAGTTAATGCTTATAATCTCCTTTGTCACTTGGAGTCATACTTGCCTCTGGGCCCAAAGGTTGAAGATTCACATCTTACAACCTTACGTTGAGTCCCATTATGTTTACCGTCAATGTAAGAGTTTAACCTGTTCTGCATCATTTATAATTGTTTTACTTTTGTGTGGAAATGTTTATAAAATTTCAAGTAATACATAAAATAAATTCAAGCATACTAATGTAAGTGTTTTCTCGTTTGATAAAATTCATATACTATTTTCAACATTATTCATTAGGAAACCCTAAACATCACTGTTGCGGGGAGTAACTTGAACTGTTTGGAACTTAAATCTTGCCTCTGATTCATTTAGAATGTGTTGTATTGCTCTATTTTAATAAAGATTGCTTGTTAGTTGTCACTAATATTTTGGTGAAATAATTGTAACAAGTGTCCAAATTCTGAAATGTTAAATGAGGAAAGGGACAGCAACAGGGATCAATGAAAGGAGAGAGTTGAATCAGTTCTCAATTCCTGTGTACCTAGTTACCTTCATTTTATTATTTATTTCCTTCTCTGGGTATCACTGCCATCAGAGACTGTGGTATTGACACTTGAGAAACAGAACTATCTATAGAATACTAGGTCTAGAGTATTTATTAAACTTGACATATTCTCTGTTAGTACATTTTTCAAGTTTGTGAAATATTAAACTTTTGATGAGCATAAATCCTACACTGAATAAGCGATTGCTTTTATATTTACTATCCACCACCTCTTATTTCTCCCTACTTACTTTCATATCGGAAACCCTGGTAGTGTAGTGGTTAAGAGCTACGGCTGCTAAACAAAAGGTTGACAGTTTGAATCCACCAGGTGCTCCGTGGAAACCCTATGGGGCAGCTCTACTCTGTCCTATAGGGTGGCTATGAGTCAGAACTGACTCCACAGCAAAGGGTTTTACTTTCATACCAATTTATAATTATATTGCAAGAAAATTTTTCTACACATACCCTTTCTTATCCGTCCAGAATGAATAAAAGTAAGAAAAGTAAAAATACAACGTTTAATGCATATTTGTCTGGATTATCAGCCGTCAACCTTTTAAATTTAATATCCTACTTACCCTGGTGGTATACTGGTTAAGAGCTATGGCGAGCTATAGCTGCTAACAAAAAGGTTGAGAGTTTGAATTCACCAGCAGCTCCTTGGAAACCCTATGGGGCAGTTCTACTGTGTCCTATAGAGACACTAAGAATTGAAATCGCCTGGATGGCAACGGGTCATACACAGTTTGAGTGTTAGACAATTCTCTCTTTTTCTTTCTCCCTCTCTCCCTTTCTCTCTGCAAATATGTGCGTGTGTGTGTACAGTTAGTCCAGCCCTAAATTAAAGAACTTGGTCTTTTGATTTAGAATGTCTTGTCACAACCCTGACTCCCAACCTCTGGGTTTTTGACAGCTTCAGTTTTTCTTAAAAAGTGATTTTAATAGTACAATCTACAGCACCAAGCTTCTCTAGTGGTTAAATAAAATACTGCATGTTTACCACAGCTCGAAGGACTCCTAGTGTAAGTATTGTATAATGATTATGCACATAGTTAATAGATATGATTGATAGCAATTTTATGTTGATGTTAAGTTCTTTCATGAAGATAATAAATATCCATATGATTACACTTTTATTAAAATTTCAAGATGAAATTAAATTAAAAAAATCATTGTGTTTACTTTGACTTCATTAGATAAAAATTGTTGTTTAAAAATTACATAATCTACAGTGCTAAACAAACTCTCAGAAGGTTAAAAAATATACATATTTGATACTTGCCTTTAAACAATTTATAATGTAGTGATGAATAAATTTTATACGTAAGCACACACACACTCCATACCTAATAATATCAGAAATCAAAACAAGCACACAGTAATGATTTAAAAAATAAGTAAAAAATAACTATTAAACAAACTATATAAAGAGGGATTAGTTGAGGAAGGAAGCTCTTGAATAATTGAATGACAATATTGTTTCCAACTAGATACTTCATGCTCACTCTAGGATTCTCTTCATGCCAGGTGAAACACTTAGAAAAGTGACACCAACTATGTTTTCAACAGGGAACCATTAAATATTTTTGGTTCAGTGCTCTTTATTATTGGACACCAGACTAAAGACTTTGGGGCATCTGTACTGGTTTGTGTGGAGATGAAATGCTCTTTTTCCATATTGAAAGGTCATGGAAGGCAGTGTTGACAAAGGTACCCCATTCTCAGTGAAACTTTCAAGTAAGATACCTAAATCCTCCCTCTTGCTCCCCTCTTTTAAACTCATCTAGGGTAAGAGACAGTGAAATTATTTGAAGTTCAATATCCTTTCAGTGGTTCTGAAATAGAGTACATATGAATCCAATTTAGTATTTATCATTCAACCATTTACCTTTTATTTAGGTATGGGCCTTGAATTTGAGAACTAACTTCTTGACTAGTACCACTGAAGTTATGAGGTCACAATACAAATGTGAATTAAGTTCCTAATTTTTTCTAAACTCTCTCATAGATTACCAAAATAAAGAGATGCATAAAACAAGACTTCTGGCTTTAGTAAAAGTTAAGAGTTTACTATTGTTGTTACTTGTCATCGAGTCAGCTCCAGCCCATGATGACCTTATGTATAACAGAAGGAAAAAAAACACACTTAATTTAATGAATTTCATGGGCAATGAAGACTAAATATTCATAGTCATTGTAATTTGTTGCCATGGTATAAAAAATAAGCGATACAAATAGCAGATTATTTCATGATATTATATTAATTTTTAGTCTCAAGCAATGGAACAGAAATTAAAGCTAATGGAATCCTAGATTAACTTCTAAAATACCAAACTAAGGGCGATCAGAAATATGTAACTTATTTATAAAAAAATTGATTAGGGTTTGGATTATAGAATATAGAAATTTCCAATTTGAAGGAACCTTGAAAGTTATGAAGCTCAAATTTTATCTAGTGTATTAAGTAGTGGAAAAAAGTTGGGGTTTTGGAACAGTTATGCATTGAATTGTGTCCCCTAAAAGAAAATGTGGAAGTTCTAACCCCTGTACCTGTAAATATGGCCCTGCTTGGAAATAGGAGTTTTCTTTTGTTATATTAATGAGACCATGGCTTTGTAGAGTGGTTCCTAAATCTAACCATTTCCAAGTGGTGCCTTATAAAAATGGCAGAATAAACACAGCAGCACACACGTGGGAAAGGCAGACACTAAGAAACAAAAAAAGAATACCAAGGAATTCCATGGCACACCAATTCCATGGTCTACCAACAAGGAAGGGCCTTCTCCCTAGAGCTGCTGCATTATTTGGACTGCTAGCCCCCAAAACTGTGAAACAATAAATTGCTGTTCTTTACAGCCACCGGCTGGTGATACTTGCATTTTAGCAGCATTACGAAGGAGTCAATATAGAACCAATCTAGGCGGAAATCCCAGCTCCATCTCTTACATTCATTTTGGCCTTTGGAAAACACCTAACTTCATTTTCTCCTTTTTTAAATGGATGAAATTCCTTCCTCAAAAACTGGTTTTATTTTTTAATTTAATATATTGGCAAATATAATGATAAAACCACCAAAAATAGTGACTCACAGATAATAATCAATAAAACTTTGATACCATGAAAATATAAGGATCATTTCATTTTTGGCAAGGTATGAAAATTTTTTCTGTGAATGATCAGATCGTAAGTATTTCAGACTTTGCAGGCCATATGATCTCTGTCCAAAGAACTCCACTCTAACATTGCAGGGCAATAAACAATATGTAAGTGAATAGTTGTGGCTGTTTTACAATAAAACTTTATGAATACTGGAATATAATTCATAAAATTTCATGTGTCACAAAATATTTTTCTTCTATTGATTTTATTTAAACCATTTAAAAGTGTAAAAAACATAGCGTACGGACTGTGGTTTATTGACCTTTCTTTATTGTTTGATATAAGCTTCTTGTTCTCTTTGAATTTTGTTGCCTTACTTATATAATGAGGATTTAGAGTTTCCTTACCTGATTTGAAGTCCTGGTGGTGCAGTGGATAAGAACTTGGCTGCTAATCAAAAGCTTGGCTGTTCGAATACACCAGACTCCTTGGAAACCCTATGGGGCAGTTCTACTCTGTCTTATAGGGTCACTACGGATCAGAATCAACTTCATGGTAGTGGATTTTTTTTTTAACCTGATTTAAAGGAGTTACAGTATGGTATTGGAATACATGCTACAGATGTATAATAAGTTAACTTAAACAGATAAAGATGTTATTTTAAAATTGCAAAACTAAGCCAGGAAGACTTACATTAAAAATATATATATCCAGTTTTTTTCTCATTTGTAATAACCATAACACTTGTAATTAGCAAATGAATGTCTCTTTCACTGAACTGTAAGCTCCATGAAGGCAGGGTATCTGACTATTCTACTTACCCTGGTTTTTAGTATCTACGAGAGTGCCTGGCACATTGTAGGGTAACCCAACTGAAAAACTGAATAGATGAATAGATTGAATGAATTATACTTTTGTGAATACTTTTCTAATATATCAGAAATATTCCCTGATTAATCCTATCCATTCTACTTTCTAGTTGTTTAAACTTAGTGAGATTAAAGTAAGTGGAAGAAAGCTCATTTTAGGATATTTAGGTATAATAATACGTACTAGTCCCTTCAAGATCATGTATTGACATGTTTATTGGCCATGATCTTCAGTATGTGACTCTTGTATAACTTCCTCAGAGGTCCACTAACCAACTTCTTCGTTTTCCATTCTCCATAGAGTTTCCAAGGAGTGCCTGGTGAATTTGAACAGCCAACCTTTTGGTTAGCAGCTGTAGCTCTTAACCACTATGCCACCAGGATTTCCTTTCCATTTTCAGACACTGTCAATTATTATTTCAATTTTTATGTAAGCTTATTGCTGAATCCCAACAAATACTCTTGAATACTTTCTTTTTCGAAAGTATACCTATATTTTATAAAAGATGACCATATGAACACATCTGGAATCTGACAGGTTATAAATTACACAAATTCAAGAATAGAGTTACAGCACTATATAGTTTTTTGGAGGTATTTTAGACAAAAAGTTAGCAGGTTGTTTTGTGATCATTTAAAAATTTTTCTCCTCTTTTCCCTCTACTTCAATTTTCCAAGTCTCTAAGTGATATCTTGACTATTTGTTCTACATTTTTTTTCAGAAACCGTTTTTCTAAAGATTAAGTTTATATATTTTCCTCTTCTAACATTTTTCACTTTCTGTCTTCTAATAGATCCTCTTTATTGCCTACCTGTCTGAGATACTGTTGACAGATTCTCACTCTTATTAAACCACTTATGTTCCTGAAGCCTCAGGTAGCAACCTCAGATATGATCTGTTCAAAAAAAAAAAAGGAAAATGAGATTCCAAACTTTTTCTTATATGCAACAAAAAGAGAAAAGTTTCTTCTTATTTGCAGTACTCACAATCATCTGGCATTTCCTATAGATTTGCAATAGGAAAGTGATTGGAACTTCCATCAATGTAATCCCCAGAGCTCCTTGTAGAAAGAGTAAAGAGCTTTGAGGGTGTGAGATCACTTCCAACATCTCTTTAACTTTCCCATTTTTTCCCACTAGATTCATCATTGCTATCTCAGATGGAAGGAAGAGTCTCATTTTCTATGCTTTTACTCTACTACAGTGTCCTCAAGGGAGTAATTTGTGGGAATATGGGCTCCAGAGTGCCTTTAAATTTTCTAGCAAAGTACATTTAGCACACCCACTGGAAACATACCGTATTTTGCTACACCAGAGGTTAGACAGTTGGCATTGTGCCATTTGCTTAACACACTAGGCCTGAGGTCATACAAAGAAATCTATTTTCTGTCATTTCTTATTCTTAGGTTATATACTTCTATCATGTTGCCTTTACTTGCAAGCCACCATCATATTTAAATGTTTATTCTATACATTTGTTCTTGATGAAAATGAATCTGAGAATAGGTTTCTCACATTTACAAAATGCTTGAGTTGAATTACAAACAATATTTTGAATTATACTTCCTTTTATTCCACAAATAAAATGGCATGAAATGTCAGTGTGATATATTCATAGTCAATTTTTAGACTATTTAATCTAGATCTCAATTTATAGACTTGTGTTTTAATAGCACTGTTATGCCCATTAGCATGTATCACTACAGAACACTCTAGGGATTTATTGCATTTGGTATCCATTTTTTTTCATTGCATGACTATGTAAGTGTCATAGGTCTAGGGTTACACTAAGATGAAGTTACGACTGCAAAGTATCAGCAGAAAGGATAAAATTCAACATGATTAACAGTCTATGTAATATGGACGATTCCAATAAGCAAAAGACATACGAGTTACTCTTTATTTTGCATAGTGACTTGTGTTTTTATTTCAAAGGGTCCACATTCAAAGAAACCCTTTTAACAATATACACGTCAATGTTAGCATTTAATCCATATCACCAATTTCAAATGAATATTTTCATTAATAATCAGTTTGAAATTACACGGTCTAGTGAAAATCAACTAAATTTATTGATTCCAAATCTGTTTTTAGGAAATTTACATTCTTAGTGGCACAGATTTATTTCAATACTCTGTCATTCAAGGCCAGTAGCCTGTTTTTATAAACTTTACACATGGGGTCATAGAATGTTTATACTCTCAATGTCACAATGTGGTCTCAGGTTTCTTGTCTGTTGGCATGCTTTCTTATTTCTAATTGATCTGCCTATCTCTCTCGCTCTCTCTCTCTAACACACACAAAATCATGCATACACACATACATGCATACTGCTACCAGCTCTCCCTTGCCAATTGTTTCTACCTTTCATACTTTATCATTTATCTAAGATTATTGTTGTTATTCCTTGCCACTGGCTCAGCTCCAACTCATGATGACCTTATGTATTGTTTCCTTGTCCAGTGCTTAATTAAAAACTGATTATTCATAAGTTTGATTCCATTGCTGTGGCTGTCTTAACAATCCATCTCACTGAGGGTTTTCCTCATTTTTTTTTTTTTTTTTTTGCTGACCCTCTACTTTCCCAATGATGATTTCCATTTCTAGTAATTGGTGTTCCCTGATGACATGTCCAAACTAAGTGAACAAAAAGCTTGCCATCTCTGCTTCTAAAGAGCATTCTGGTTATATTTCTTTTAAAGCTAACTTATTACTTCTTCTGAGAGTCCACAATACACTCAGCATTCTTTGCCAACAACAGGGTTCAAATGCATTAATTCTTTTTCTTATTCTTTTTGATTGTACAGCTTTCACATGCATATGAGGCTATTGTTGAAAAGCAATAGTAGAATGAAAAAAGGGAGCGAGAAAGAGACTGATGTTTGTTATTGCATCCTAATTTGATTTCCTTTAAGGGCTTTAATGCAAAAAGTTTCTTATCATTACTGGTGGGCCTAAGTTTATCTGGTTAAAAAAACAAAAAAAACAAACCCAGTGCCATAGAGTCGATTCCGACTCATAGCGACCCTAAAGAACAGAGGAGAACTGTCCCATAGAGTTTCCAAAGAGCGCCTGGTGGATTCAAACTGCTGACCCTTTGGTTTGCAGCCATAGCACTTAACCAGTACGCCACCAAGGTTTCCTTATCTGGTTATAATTGTACATTTTGAAAGTCGAGGTGATCAGCAGGATAAAATATGGCCACAGGTGAAATGATACTATGATATAATAAAATGGAAAAGACAGAATTCATATTTTATGTTCTCAAAAAGAGTGGGAGTGGAGGGAAGGCTTGTCACCCTATCCCTTCATAATCAAAATTGAACAAATCAATGTGATATGTTGTGAACATAGTCCCTGACTCAGTTATGATCATTCTAGTATATAGCTAGTCTCCAACTAAATTATCAAAATATCTACTCTGAGAAACTCATTACATTTCCTTGGTTGTTAACATACTCAGCTGCTGCAAATTACCTCATATTTTAATAAGTTGTTTTCATTTCTCAGTAAAGTTTGAAAACTCTCTTCATCTTTTGTAATGAAACCAACCCAGCACAACACACAGAAATTCACATTTAAACATCTATTTTGTGTTGAGCTTATCTGTAGAGATGTTTAGCTCTAATTTTAAACACAGTTTTGATGGTTTTTACAGATCTCTGTTTGCAGGTTACAGAAATTAACTTAAGAAAAATAAATAATAATTGAGAGTTTATTAAGAGAAACCGCAAACGTTTCACAGAGTATCTCAAAATACATCCAGGATTAATGCAGCTGGAAAGAGAACTAGAATGCTGACAGGCGAAAGAGATGTCACTTTTCTTTTGTCTCTGCTTCTCTCTAGTCACGTGCTTCATTCTCTTTTCCTGCAAACGGGCTTCCCTCTGCTTTTCTGCCTTTGAAACTGGCTCATTTGTGCTCCCTAACTTTCCATGTTCCCTGTTTCTCTTCCACTCTTTCCTTTACTGCTTTTCATTGCTAATACCTAAATGTCAGGTGCTGATTATTCCAGTTTGGACTAGGTTGCCATCCATGGTCCTATTAACAGTGCAGAAGGAGGTGGGCAGGATTACTTTGCTCAGAATGGCTGTGGGGTCTATACTATGGATATATGGTTGCTGTTGTTAGTTGCTGTTGAGTTGATTTTCCTCTCAGAGTGACTCAATGTGACAGAATAGAATGGCCCCATATGGTTTTCTAGGCTGTAATCTTTAAAGGAACAGATCACCGGGCATTTTCTCCAGGGGAGTTACTGGGTGGGTTCACACTGCCATCCTTTTGATTAGCAGTAGAAAGCTAAAGCTTTGTATCACCAGGACTCCTATACTATGGATAAAACAACAACAACAAAAATTCCGTTGCCCTGGAGTTGACCCTATAGGACAGAGTAGAACTGCCCTTTTTGTTTCCAAAGAGTGGCTGGTAGATTTGAACTGCTGACGTTTTTGTTAGCAGCCAAATGCTTAGCCACTGCGCCACTAGGATAAGGAGGCACAAAAACGAAGGGTCATTATGAGCTCTGAAGCCAGTTCAAAAGATAGCCACTACACATCAGGTGTGCTTCATTCCACTTGAGTTCTTATAATCAGGATTTACACATCTGAGCTACCCTTTAGTTAGAAATATCAATATCCTCTTCAATAATTAGTTTAAGGACTGACTAATTTCAAGTAAGGAAGTGTATTTTGGATACAAGGTTACTCAGAGCTTACAAATTACTTTAGTATACATTTTTAAAACTGAAGTTATATCCCAGGTAACGTCACTATTTATAAAAATGTATTCATGGGAAAAGATTGAGAAGGAAAGGTTACTTTCTTAAGTATATCCATGGAAAGGAGATTAGTACATTAATTTAAAAAAAAAAAAGAAAGATTTAAGAAGTAAAAGTTGTACCTCAGTTTCAAACATTTGGTAAATAAAAAAGGAAAATGATCATCACCTTTAGCAATGTATTCCACATGTCCTATGCAGATATTTTTAAGATCTTAATAAAACTTATTTAAGATCTTATCCAAAACTACTGGTTTAGAAGTAAGCAGAGAGTGTTTCATGATTTTTGGTGAGCAGAAAATGAGATGTTTCTAGTGGAAACACAATATGTGGAAGGAAATGAAAATGCAAATATCCAGTATCCTTGTCTTTTGCTTATAGATTTCCCTGAGATTTAACTAAGTGTATGGCTGCTCAACTAAAATAAAAACATCATCTATAGCCTTTTGCAATCTAGTATGGCCTAGTTGCTGTGACTTAGCTTAAATAATATAAACAAAATGATACATGCAATTTGCTGATTACCATCTACTTCAAAATCCCCTCTCCCTGATAGCAGTGATGTGATGACATTTGGAGCTGCTGCTTTTGACTCAGGGATGTAAGCCATGTGCTAAGGAGTCACTACAACCCTAATATTTCTCATCAGCTTAGTTTTGGACTGCTTCTTGCCAGAGAAACTCACTTTCATCTTATCTAAGCCACTGTATATTGACACCTCTTTGTGACAGCAGCATAGACTTTCACTTAACTAACCTGCTTGGAGAATGAGCTCATTATGATTTAAGACTGAGGAGTAAAGCACCTTCAGTGGAAAGTCTGAAAGCATATTTTGTTTACAATAAGATCGGGATCCTGACAGCACCAGGAAAAAGCAGTTAGAAGATGATATTTGAAGAAAGCACTGATATATAAGCGAAAAGAAAAGAAAAGAAAAGTTGACACAGCTTTGTAGATTTTAGGTAATAGAGAAGAAACGCATATTTAGAAACATGGTGGGGTTTATTAGCCACACTATTTTTTTGCTGGAACATTGAAGTGTCATCTTTACATCTTAAGGGAGGGTAATTGATAGTATCCAATGTTTCTAATATTTGATATGATCAGCAATTGACATCATTCATTAGATTTCTGAGAATTATGAACTGGGGTACAGGATGTGGCGTGGTTAGGTTCAAGTGAGGATTTAAGGTGCTAATGCTTGATACGATAAACTATATTGAGTAAGTATTGAATTTCCCTCAAATTAATATCAATTCCCAAATAAAAGAGTAGGAATTATGTTGTGATGGTTAATTTTATGTGTAAACTTGGCTAGGCTATGATGTCAAGCTATTTGTTCACATACTACCCTAGATGTTGTTATGAAGTAGTTACATATGATTAAATCATGTGGCCTTAAGTAAAGAAGATTACCCTCCATGAGTGGGTAGGCATAATCCAATCCTTTGAGGAATATGAGAGAATAACAGGTTTTCTAAGAAGGGATTGTCTATAGTCTGGAGACATTTTACTACATTCCCTTTGTTCCTCACCACCTTACCCACCAATTATGACGCATAAGACTGCCGGAACTCCTAGCCTATCACCTGATATACAGATTATAGACTTTGGAAGTTGTGATTTTGTGCCAGCCATCACAATTGCATGAGCCAATTTCTCAAAATCAATCTCTCTCTTTTAATATGTATATGTAAAACCCGATGGCACTGAGTTGATTTTGACTCACAGCAACCCTAAAGGATAACATAGAACTGCCCCACAGGTTTTCCATAGAGTGGCTGGTGGATTCAAACTGTTGACCTTTTCACCACTTAAGCTCTTAACCACCATACCACCAGGGCTCCATATATGTATATATAATACTAATTCTATTTCTCTAGAGAATCCAGTCTAAGATGAAATATGGTACTGAGAAATGGGGTTCTAAGGTAACCAAAATCCAAAAACCACTGCTGTAGAGTCAAGCCCAACTCACAGTGACCCTATAGGACAGAGTAGAACTGCCCTATAGGGTTTCCAAGGCTCTGAATCTTTATGGAAGCTGACTGCCACACCTTTCCCTTACCTAGAGGCTGGTGGGTTCGAATCACCAACCTTTGGGTTAATAGCTGAGCATTTTAACCACTGCACCATCAGGGCTCCTTGATAATCTAACAAATACAAGAAAATATGCAATGTACTTTGGAATTTGGTAATAGGAGGAATTGGGTAATGGATAGAGGCTGGAAGAGTTTTCAGGTACTTAATATTAAAAGCGAAAATTGTCTTGAGGAGACCATTGCTAGAATTATGGACATTAAGGGGGAGTTTGATGATGTTTCCAAAAGAAATGAGACTGTGGAGAAAGCGCCTAATATCATGAACAGAATGTTGCTAGAAATGTGGACTTTAAGATGCTTCTTACAAAAGAAATGATGAGCATGTAATTATACACTGTAAGGAAGTCAATCCTTGTTATAAAGTGGCAAAGAACTTGTCAAAATTATGTTTGAATTTTTTACGAGTAGAACATGCAAGTAATAAACTTGCATATTTAGTTGAGGACATTTCTAAATGAAATCTTAAAGGTATAGTGTAATTTGTCCTTGATACTTATAGTAAAATGCAGAAGGAAATCATGATTGAGAAAAGAACTGTAAAACAAAAACACCTGAACTTGAAGATAGGTTTGTGACCAATGAATCCAATAAACTGTCTTGGCAGAAATATTCCCAGTTTAGACCAAAAGGGACAGCAATGGAATAAAATGAAGGAAAGTTGTCCCATTCCTGGAATTCTACAGGCAGGAAATAGGGCAATGTAGCTATTTGACTTCCGGCATCTTCAGTCTTCTAAGAAAAGAAAAGGAGGATACTGGGAGCAGTTCAGAGTCCAGAAAAACTCCTCGAAGGTGCATAGAGGGCAGGGCCACTGCTTCCTGGGTTTCAAATTGTGGGGCTACCATCAATTTTTCAAAGGGTGAAACTTCCATTTTGGTTCTGGAGGGTAAGCTGTCATGCTGGTGGGCCAGGAGAATAGGGCCACCCAGGGCTGAGGGGGTAGAGCCACCAACTGGATGTGGCTGGGAGAATGGGGATTTCACCTGAAGGCAAGGGGGTGGGGCTGCCACCCAAGGCCATGGGCCCTTACCCAGATTCCAGAGGTGGGGCCAATGCCCATATGTGCCTGGAGAATCAGAAGATTCTTATGAAGTCTTGAGATATAATGAAATACATCCTCCTGGATTTTAGACTTACTTAGTACCTGTGACCTCTTTTTCTCTCCATTTTTTTTTTTCCTTTTGAAGTATGAATATGTGTCTTATGCATGTCATCATTGTACTTGGGAAGCAGAAAACTAGTACCTCAATTTCCATAGATCTCCAGATGGAGAGGCATTTTGTCCAGGGTGAGCCATACCCATATGTACTTTAGAAGATTCAGAAGATGAGATTTGGGACTTACAGTGGAAGCTGGAATTGGTTAAGGCCTTTGGGGATGATGAGATGGGGAGGGGGATGTATTTTGCACATGTGAAAAACATAAATTTGGAGGTGGCCAGATGGTAGAGCGTAATGGATTTAATCATGTCCTCCAAAATTATAAGTTGAAGTCCCAACCCCTGTACCTATAAATGTGACTTTGCTTGAGAATAGGATTTTTCTTTTTTTATGATTATGAGGTTATACTAGAGTAAGGTGGGCCCTAAACCTAATGTCTTCTGAGTAGCATCTTTTTAAAGAGGAAAAACAGACACGTAGGAGAAAAACATGCAGGAGGATGACACCGTATGAAGGTCTGTCTAAAAACCAAGTAAATTCAAAAAACGCCCAGGGCTGCAATTAGCTAAAAAGAAGAGGAATTATCTTTTCCTAGAGCATACAGAGGAAACCCTGGTGGCATAGTGGTTAAGTGCTATGGCTGCTAACCAAAGGGTCAGCAGTTCGAATCCACCAGGCGCTCCTTGGAAACTCTATGGGGCAGTTCTACTTTGTCCTATAGGGTCGTTATGAGTCGGAATCGACTTGGCAGCACTGGGTTTGATTTTTTTCTTGGTAGAGCATACAGAACACAGCTCTGCCAACACAATGAATTCAGACTTCTTGCCTTCAAATCTGTGAGACAATAAATTATTGTACTTTAATTCTATCCACTTATGGTGTTTTTTTTTAATGGCAGCATTAGAAATCTAAGACATATGTTTTTATAGCTTGAATAAAACCAATGAACATGCTTGAAAAGGTTAAGTGGAGAATTGCTTGTGCCCAGAAAGACTTGTAGATAAGTAAGTATGTTTGGAATTAGGCTACTAAAAGCAATGAAAGTCAAAAGAATTCCAAGAGAAAAACAAATGACATGACAAAAACCTGAAAGATGGGAAAAGAGGGTATATAAGAATATTCTGTAAATCAGATTGAAGTGTGTGGCAACTAAAACAAAGGATAATAAAGCTAAATCAGAATATTAAAGAAGCTATCAGTGAAATCCTTCGTATAAGATAAATCTAGAAGCTAAGGGAATAGAATTTATTTGGTTAAGGTCACATATTAAATTAGGGTTAGATTCGCTATTAGAATTCTTGGTCTGTTTGGTTTCAGATCGTAAACATGAGCACACGATAGCATTATACGTGTGTGTGGAGCAGGGCAAGCATACATACCTTTGCATGTTTTAGTGACAAGTACTTGTTTTG
Organism: Elephas maximus indicus; assembly: GCF_024166365.1. Classification (NCBI taxonomy): domain Eukaryota; kingdom Metazoa; phylum Chordata; class Mammalia; order Proboscidea; family Elephantidae; genus Elephas; species Elephas maximus. Next base: position 132,499,472 of record NC_064823.1, on the reverse strand, counting down.
GACAAGAAATTTTTGGAGAAAGAATAAAAATTTTCATCTTATAATTTTTAATATACAATTGTTTTCTATAGGAACCTCTTAAGGAGTTTCACGTATTCTAACAATATAAAAATTTGTTGATACCTGTAGGATTCTTTTTTTTTTTTATTTAACAAATAATGTGTATAGTAAAGAAACTAACATCTGGAGAGGTGAAAGATTTCCCCTGGATTCAATATGAACTGGAATAGACTCAATGGCAACTTGTTTGATTTTGAATAACAGGTTAGTGTCAATGCCTAGATTAGACACTAAATAAAATTAAAACTTTTGCAGTGGTTTGAAAAGAACCTCAAAATAAGATTCATTTAGTTGCTGAGAATGTAAGAGTACAGAACATTTATAACTAAAGAGTGAACGGAGAGATAGTATAAACCTTGTGGACTACAGTCATGGGACTTACAGTTCTACTTGTTTATCTAAAACATATCTTTCAATATTTACCAATGTAAACTAGCACCAACCCTGCACTAATTCTATAATTGACCTACCTTTCTAACCACTTGGCAAGACTCACTCTCCATGCTTTTAGTAGAGGCAATGGAATTTCTTTTAATGCAGCTGGCATCTAGTCAGTGATTTCTCCATCCAACAGAGAAGTGTTAAGTTGCTTGTCAGTACGTATATAAAGGCACAAAGGAAGATCCTGGAGTCTACTGGCACATGCTTACCAAACAAATTATTTATTTTTTCTCTTCTTTTCCTGTCCTTTTCTTTTTCCTTCCTTCTTCTCTTCCTTTCCTTCCTCCCTTCTTTGGGCTTCCCTCCCTCCCTCCCTCCCTCCCTCTTTCCTTTCTTCCTTCCTGCTTTCGTTCCTTCCTTTCCTTCTTTCCGCACTTCCTTTTGCCTTCTCTCTTCCTTCTTTTCTCCTGTCTGCCTTCCCTCCATCCCTCCCTCCCCCTCCCCTCCCTCCCCTCCCCTCCCTCCCCCTTCCCCCTTCCCCCTTCCCCCCTTCCCCCCTTCCCCCCTTCCTCCCTTCCTTCCTTCTTTCCTTCCCAAGCTTTAATCAGCAATCAGTGACCAAGCCATACCTCAAAGAACACATCTAGGCAACCAGGTTAAGTGCTCTGCTTTGTAACAGGACTTTACCACAGATGTAATTGAAAGTATGTAAGAGACATCATTACCGTAAAGGGCAGCCGAGATGTAGAGGGAAGAAAAACGTGCAGAATTGAAACTATGCCCAACAGGGAAGTGTTGTTTGCCTGAAGGCCAGCAGCAAAACACTGCTGTATACCCTTCAAAATCACACAATCGTACTGTTACTGACCCTGGATTTGCTTACTTCTTTCTACTCTACTTATCAGTTTCCTAAGAGAGAAGTAAAATAGTTTGGGAAGAACTACGACAAAGGAACTCAGAAAGGGACCAAACTATGATTTAGAAATGGACTCTCTTTCTGAAATACATGATAAATAAAAAAAGCAGAACCAGTCAGATTCTACCTACATGAATATTACACATTTATATCCAATGTCTTATGACCCTTACTTCTTAAAGCTGTCTTTTGAAAAGATGAGAATCAGACTATTTTATTTGACCAGTATCTCTCATTAAATGTGGGACTACTGAGTGACCAATTAATTGCAGTGGTTCATTTAAAATAATGTGGAAACCATTATTTGTTGACAATATAAGTATTATTACTTGCTTGAAACAATGCAATCTCATTTTGTTCCATTTTGCGTGCTTAAGTGTTCCCTATTGTATTTCTCTGTATGCTTACAGATTTGAAATATGATGAGCTCCTTTGTATGCTGAAGTACCACAAGGCAGACACATCTTCCAAACAAGGGTTTGTGCACTTCAACAGCTCGGCAGGAAACAGGTTTTTCAATAAATACCGTTCCTGAATAGTCTTGCTCATTAATGATTTTTATTGCCTTCTGAACGTGTGCCAAATCCCTTGTGGAATTCAATTACTTTTTGAGAACGAAAAGCACAATGCATGGAAACACTGAAATCTTATAAAAGGCAAGCTTTTTTTTTTTCTTTCTTTTTTTTCTTCCTCCCACTGAGGCACTTTAGAATATAGAACCATAATGTCTCCTGCTTCACGCATCAACCCATGATGTAATGTAAAATACAGAGTGATTGAGAGCAAGTGAAATGCAGTTGCTGGGTCTCTAAAAGTGTTCTAAAAAAGGGAAAAAAATAACAAAGTAGGATTGCAGCCTCTGAGTTTAACCCTTTGTTTATATATGAAGAAGGAAGGAATTCTTGTCAATTTTTTTTTTACTTGGTTTTTCTTCTCTCTGGAGAGAACAAAGTTATTGGATAACAGGTTATCCTTCAGCCAGCATCAGCACAGCTATACATCTACAATGTAGGAAATCAAAAGAATTTATTACTTGCCATTGAATATGAGGTTTAGGAATCTCTGTGGAGGAAATATCAAACTCTACGTTACTGGTGACTGGTGTTACTCCATGCCTATTCTCTATAGTATTTTTTCTTTTTCTTTTGTAAGCACTTTAGGGGCAACAAGTGCATATATTACAGAATGCATCTTTCTAAGAATGATATGGGTTTGTAAGAAATATTAAATAACATTAATCAGAAGAACCAGGAAGTAAAATCTCACCTTAATTTAAAAGCCAGAAATATAAGAGAAATTCTCACCTGATCTGTTTAGCCTTCAAAACAAAGACAAAAAAAAAAAAAAAAAAAATGACAATGGGAAGTGACAACGGGAACAGAGTCTATAAACAATGGAAGATTAACATTGTTCAAATCATATTTACGACACTGTGTAAATGAAAATCTGCATATGTTTGTGTGTTAATTATGCCAGATACATTTTGATCACAGAGGTTAAAACTAGCAACATAAACCAGTGGGTATGAAGTTACTGATAAATTGCCTCATAATAAACCAAAAACCAAATCCATTGTCATCTAGTTGATTCTGACTCATGGTAGCCCTGTAGCAACCCTATCTGAGAAACTCACACATCACAGCAATGCAAAGCATAGTTCTGGAAGATAAAGACAATGGTGATGATTATGGCGATGACCATGATGATGATGAAGATACCTTGTAAAATAAGTGGCATTAAGTTCTTCAGAACTAAAAGGAATCACTAAGGCATTTTTCTACCGATATGTATGAAAAGCTTATTGGAGGTTCTGACTTTCAAGCTGGTTCTTAAATCAAATAACTACATTTTTAAATATTATTATTGTGGTGAAAATATACACACCAAAACATTTGCCATCACAACTTCCACACTTACAATTCAAAGAAATTGATTATTTTTTCCACATTGTGCTACCTTTATCACTATATTTCTCCAAAATATTCCACCACCATTAACATAATCTCAATGGGATGCAAACAAAAAAACACCTCCTTTCTCACTCTCTCCCAACCCAGGTAACCACTAACATTCTTGGATTTCTATGTATTTACTTATTTCATATAAGTGAGACCATAGAGTATTTGTCCTTTTGGGACCAAATTATTTTTCTTATAATGTTTTCCAGGTTCATCAATGTTGACGCACACATCAGGCCTTCATTTCATTTTTGGTTCCCTAATACTCCATTGTATGTATGTATAGTACTTTTGTTTATCCCTTCAACTGTTCATGGACATTTCGGTTGTTTCCTCATTTTGGGTATTGTGAAAAGTGCTGCCGTGAACATTGGTGTGCAGGTTTCTGTCTGCCTCACTGCATGCACTTCTTCTGGATATATACCTAGGATCTAGATTGCTGGGTCGTATGGTAATTCTATATTAGACTTTTTGAGGAACCTCCAAACTTGTTTTCCTCAATGGCTATACCGTTCTACCCTGCCATCAGCAACAGACAAGGGTTCCAGTGTCTCCACAACCGCACCAATTGTTGTTTTCCTTTTTTGATTGTTGCCATTCTAATGGGAGTGAGATGCTATCTTGCTGTGGTTTTGAGTTGCTTCTATCTAATGGCTAATGAGGAGCTCTGGTGGTGCAGTGGTTACGTGTTTGTCTGCTAACTAAAAGTTCCGCAGTTTGAATCCACCAGCCACTCCTCGGAAACCTTATGGGGCAGTTCTACTCTGTCCTAAACGGTAACTATGAGTCAGAATTGACTCTATGCCAAGAGATTTTTGTTTGTTTTAATGGCTAATGATGTTGAGCATGTTATTATGTGCTTGTTGGCTACTCGAATATCCTCTTGGGTGAACTGCCTATTCAAGACTTTTTCCTATTTTTTGATGAAGTTGTTTGTCTTTTTGTTGTTAATTGGTAGACGTTCTATGTATTTGGGGCCCTGATGGTATAGTGGTTAAAGAGCTCAACCTGCTAACCAGAAGGTCAGTGTCATTTTGTTGTTAACTGGAAGATATACTGTATATTTAAGATATTAGGATCTTTACGAAACATTGTTCTCAAATTTTTTCTCCCAATATGTAAGTTATCATCTCACTTTGTCCTTTGATGTACAAAAATAATTAATTTTTATGAGGGCCCATTTATTTGGTTTATCTTTGCTACTCCAGTTTTTATCATATCTGATAATGTACTTAAATATTAAGCCCCAAACACTCATCCCTACATTTTCCTCTAAGAATTTTATGATTTTAGTTTCTTATTTAAGTCCTTAATCCATTTCGAATGGATTTTTCTGTATGGTGTGAGGCATGGATCCTGATTAATTCTTCTGCGTGTGGAAATCCAGTTTTCTCAGAACCAGTTTATTGAAGAGATGATTTTTTTTTCCATGAATGGGCTTAGCATTCTTGCCAAAAATTTGTTGACCACAAATGTATACATTTATTTCTGTACTCACAGTTCTATTCCACTGATGTATAACAATCAAACCAAACCTGTTGCTGTCAAGTTGATTCCTACTCATAGCAACCCTATAGGATAGAGTGGAACTGCCCCCACAGGTTTCCAAGGAGCAGCTGGTGGATTCGAACTGCCAACCTTTTGGTTAGTAGACAAGCTATTAGCCACTGCACCACCATGTCTAACATTACACCAATGTGATTGTTAAGATTGTGTGTCAACTTGGCTGGGCCATGATTCTCAGTGTTTTGGCAGTTGTATAATGTGATCTCTTCCCTGTTGAAATTTGTTAAGTAATCACCCCCACGATGGAATCTGCTGAGTGATCGAGCAGGGGTGGGGCCTGTGGTGGCTCATCGCCCCCTCAGCCTTCATCTCTTTGCCTGCCTCTTCCTACTTCCTTCCTGGTCACCTTGGCAAGGTTTTGCTTGTTCTAGATTCTGCAGCTCATCCTGTATGTCTGACCTCACAGCTTGCTACTGCTTGCCTTCCAGCCTGCCGATCTTGGATTTGCCAGACCCTGTGGCTATGTGAGCCCCAGAAGTTTGTAACATCACTGCTTTCTGGCCTGCTAATATGGGTTTTCTAGCCCCTGCAGCTGCTTGAATCAGGAGAATTTTCTTTTCTGCCAAGCCTCTAAGAACCATGTGAACGATTTCCTTAATATAAATCTCTCTCATCTCTCATTCTCTCTCTCTATATATATACACTTTACTGGTTTTGTTTCTCTAGAGAACCCAGCCTAAGATAACCAGTTTTAGTCTATTTTGTAGTATGTTTTGAAATCAGGCAGTGTGAGTCCTCTTATTACTTTTTTCTTCTTTTTCAAGATTGCTTAACTATTCTGTTTCCCTTGCTATTTCATATAAACTTGAGGATTGGCTTTTCCGTATCTGCAAAAAATACTGTTGGAATTTTGATGAGGGTTACATTGAACCTATAGATTGCTTTAGATAGTATTATTATCTGAACTGTATAAAATCTTCTATTCCACAAATAAGGGCACAATTTTAATATACCAGAAAACTCAGGCTTCCGTATGGCTTGAACATATCTACAGATTACATAGAGTGATATAAAGAAAAGCAACCTATTAATTTGGCTTGAATAACTAATCTTAATATATTGGCTTAATGATAGACAAAACTCTATTCTTATAACTGATTGGAGAAAGAGTTGAGTTTTGGTGAATATGTATATGTATGCATGTATTGTGCATTTATTAAATTTTGAATAAAGGAAATTCTATTTGTCTTATCACAAGGGAACTGGTGTATTGTCTAGAGCAAGTTGATTTAGATTTTTGTAATCTAAGTCAAGGGTTCTTATACACAATCATTCCAGACATTTTGTGATTAAAAAAAAGGAATAAAAAATTAGGGAACTACATAATGATACATAAGGATTTGTATTTTTTCAGTCTATTTAATATGTGCTCATTATCAGTTACAGAACATTTTAACACAACTTTAAATTTTTCATACTTGTACTATTTTTTAAGTATCGTCAACAGTAAATTTCTAAACAGGAAGCTGCATCAAGGAAAGACCAAGACTGACTTGCTCATCAGCATAAGACTAGTGCTTATCACATAAAAGCAACTCAGCACATGTGTTTAATGAACAAAGGATGTGATGAATACTAATTTAATGAACGTTGCCGATATGCATTTTGAAGATATTTTCTAAACTGATATCCTCCAAATACTATTGATCATGTATCCTTTAAAATATTGCCGAAACTCTGTAATATTATGAAATAATATTGTCTTAGTTACCTAGTGCTGTTTTAACAGAAATACCACAAGTAGATGGCTTTAAACAAAGAGAAATTTATTCGCTCACAGTCTAGGAGGCAAGAAATCTGAACGCAGGGTGCCAGGTCCATGGCAAGACTTTCTCTGTTGGTTCTGAGGAAATTCCTTGTTATCAGTCTTCCCCTAGTCTAGGAGCTTCTCAGCGTGTTGACTCTGGGTCCAAAGGAAGTGCTCCCCTCTTTGTTCTTCATTCTTGGTGGCATGAGATCCCCCCTCCTCCTTGCTCGGTTCCTTCTTTTATATCTCAAAAGTGGTTGACTCAATATGCAACCTAATCTTGTAGATTGAGTCCTGCCTCATTAACATAACTGCCTCTGATCCTGCCTCATTAACATCAAAGAAGTAGGATTTACAACACATAGGAAAATCATATCAGATGACAAAATGGTAGACAATCACAAAATACTCAAAATCATGGCCTATCCAAGTTGACATATATTTTGGGAGGACACAGTTCAATCCATAACATGTATATATATATATATATATATATATATATATACTTTTTAGTTAGATGTGCAATTTTCGGCATATATTTAAATAATTGCATAGGATATAACTTCTGCTATAGAATAAATATTGACATTTTAATGTAAAACTAATACATCATCTTAAAATATATATCAGATGGAATATAAACACCAGAGTGATTTAAAAAACATGAAAATATATTGCAAATATATTTTTATTTTACTCAGTAATTTTGTAAACAATCTTTTCTTTTTAACTGCACATTGATTCATTTTTTGAAAAAGAAGTTACTGAGTACCTGAAGTGAAGTAATCCTTGTTCTAGGCACTTGGAATACATCACTGACGAAATGTAATAGAGATACTTGACATCATGTTCTCATATCTGTATAGCTTAATCCACTGTCTTCTAGACATTGTATTTGTTTTAGACTGTGTTCTGTAGAGAAGAAAAACCAGTGAAGTACGTATTTGTTGTTATTGTTAGGTGTTGTCGAGTCAGTTCCAACTCATAGTGACCCTATGTACAACAAAACAAAACACTTCCTGGTCCTGTGCCATCCTTATAATCATTGTTATGCTTGAGTTCATTCTTGCAGCTGCTGAGTCAATCTACTTCATTGAGGATCTTCCTCTTTCCCCTGACCCTGTACTTTGCCAATCATGATGTCCTTCTCCAGAGACTGAGCCAGCCTGACAACATGTTCAAAGTATGTAAGATTCAGTCTCTTTCTGTATATATAGAGAGAGACAGACAGAGAGAGACAGAGAGATTTATCTCAAGGAAATTGCTCACATGGTTGTAAAGTCTGCCAAGTCCCAAGTCCATGAATCAGAGGTCAGGCTGGAAGCTTCTCCTGACTCCTGTAGCTGCAGGGACTGATGAACTCAAGATCAGTGGAAAAGATGGCAGGCTGCTGGCTCACAGGCTGTGGAGGCCAAAATATTCCAAGATTGGCAAGTAAGACGATAGGCTACAGGTCACAGTCCGGACAGGCTGGACAGGTTGAGGGATCTCAAGTTTGGCAGGCAATATGGAGGCCACTGGGTCAAGTCCAAAGAACTGGGGGTCAGATGATGATGAGCCTGATACAGTATCCCAAGCAAGCAAGTAAGCTTTGTCAAAATGTTAATATATATATACACACATGTACTGGATGCAGGCCACACTCCTGAGGAAACGCCCCTTAAAACTGATTGGCTGATCATATTAGATCACATCATGGATGATGACTACACCGTTACATAACTGTCAAATTACATAGTTACACGACTGCCAAACTACCTCATTACATACTGCCAAACAACATCATTATATAACATAAGGTTGACACACAACATGAACCATCACACTGTTTAAGAGAACCAGAAAACATGTTTCTATGAGTCCTGATAGAGTGTTTTTAATTAGGCTATTTTTTAATTAAAAATTGATCCATTTTAACTGAGACGTTGGCAAATGATATTGAACATAATATTTACTGCCAGAAAAAATGAACTAATCCGTCTTAGAAGAAATGCAACTGGAATTCTCCTTAGAAGTAAGGATGGTTAGAGTTCATCCTGCTTACATTGGACACGTCATCAGGAAAGACCAATAGCTAGAAAAGAACATCAAATTTCATAAAGTAGAGGGTCAGCAAAAATGAATAAAGCCTTCAATGAGATGATTGACACAATAACCTCAGCAACAGGCTCAAAAGTAACAAAGACCGTGTAGGTAGTGCAGAACCAGACAAGGTTTCATTCTGTTACACTTAAGGTTGCCATGACATAGAGGTGACGCAACAGCAACTAACAATAACTTTTTCTAAAAAAACACAAGCCCAAATATCAGTATTTTCATCCAATTAATTAAAGAGCCTTTATCATTTCAGACTTAGCTCAGCAAGAGCTACGGATTTTATTTTTGTTCTAATCTTTCGTCTTCATTTTTTTTTCTTTATTCAGGTACAGTTTTGCCAGTCTGAGTTTCACATCACTAATGGGGGAGGGGTATACTCTGGGCACATAGGAAAGCAACCGTTTCATGGTTAAGCTCATCTTTGTCATTAGGGTCTTAGGGTTAGAATTGCTTATATGGACACTTGCTGTTTAAAGTATCTCGCATAATTTGGAGGATAATAACTGAATATTCTCAGTGCTGTCAACTTTAAACTTTTTCTTAGTTTTCATGTGCATTTTGAAGTTAACTTGGTACAGCTAGTGAAGGCATTTCTTAAGCAACATTCCAGATCCTTTCCATTTCATTTTAGGGCTCTTGGCTACTTCTTCCACTCCATATAGTATTTCAATGACCCATTCTGTATGGGCTCTTACATTGCCTCTCAAGGGAACAAGCACTTCACTCACCTCATGTCTGTTCACTGTCTGATGCACCATCCCATTTGGAGAGTCACCCTAGCGGCTAAACCATGTGTATCCAGTAAATGTGGGGAATTAACAAACAGTGGGAAGAAACTTTAGCCAGTAATTAATGGAAAATCAGAAACACAGCTTTACTTATTTCTCCTGATGTAGGATATGTATTTCATTGCAATTACCTTTTTTCAACAACATACAAACAGTGACTATAAGCATGGCTCTCACCAGATGGAATACACAGGAATCATATTGACTGTATCTGTGGAAAGAGACCATGCAAAAGCTAAATATTATCAGTAAGAATAAGGCCAGGGGTGGACTGTGGAATAGACCATCAGTTGCTCATATGCAAATTCAAGTTGAAACTGCAGAAAATTAGAAGCCCAGAAGAGCAAAAGTACCACCTTGAGTATATCCCACCTGAATTTAGAGACCTTCTCAAGAATAGATTTCACAAGTTAAGCACTAATGACTGAAGACCAAACAAGTTGTGGAATGACATCAACCACATCATACATGAAGAAAGCAAGAGATCATTAAAAAGACAGGAAAGAAAGAAAAGAACAAAAGGGATGTCATAAGACACTCTGAAACTTGCTGTAGAACATCGAGTAGTAAAGTGAAAGGAAAAAATGATGAAGCAAAAGAGCTGAGCAGAAGATATTAAAGGGTAGCTCAAGAAGCCAAAGTGTTATAATGACATATACAAAGACCTGGATGGAGAAAGAAAATGAAAAGTGTAGAACATGCCTGGCATTTCTCAAGCTGGAAGAACTGAAGAAAAAATTCAAGTGTTGAGTTGTGAAATTGAAAGATTTTATGGGGAAAAGACTAAAGGACTCAGGAGGCATCAAAAGGAGATGGAAGGAATGCACAAAGTCACTATAGCAAAGAGAATTGGTCCATGTTTACCCGTTTTAGGAGGGTAGCAGGTGATCAGGAATCAATGGTACTGAAGTAAGAAGTCCAAGCTTCACTGAAGGCATTAATGAAAAACAAGGCTCCAGGAATTGAATGAATACCAGTTAAGATGTTTCAAATAAACAGATGCAGTGTTGAAATGCTCACTTATCTATACCAAGAAATTTGGAAGACAGCTACCTGATTAACCAACAGGAAGAGATTCACATTTATGCCTATTCCCAAGAAAGATGATCCAACCAAATGTGGAAATTATCTAACAATATCATTAATATCACACACAAGTAAAATTTTGCTGAAGATCATTCAAAAACAGCTGCAGAGGTATATCAAAAGTGAACTGCCAGAAATTCAAGCCAGGTTCAGAAGAGGGCGTGGAACCAGGGATACTGCTGATGTCAGATGGATCCTGGCTAAAAGCAGAGAATACCAGAAAGATGTTTACCTAAGTTTTATTGACTTTGCAAAGGCACCCAACTGTGTGGATCATAACAAATTATGGATAACATTGTGAAGAATGGGAATTCCTGAACACTTAATTGTGCTCATGAAGAACCTTTACATAGATCAAGAAGCACTCATTCCAACACAACAAGGGGATACTGTGTGGTTTAAAGGCAGAAAGGTGTGCATCAAGGTGTCATCCTTTCACCATACTTATTCAATGTGTATGTTAAGCAAATAATCCAAGAATGAACTTTATATGAAGAAGAACAGGACATCAGGATTGGAGGAAGATTCATTAACAACCTGCATTATGCAGGTGGCACAACCTTGATTGCTGAAAGTGGAGAGGACTTGAAGTTCTTACTGATGAAGATTAAAGACCACAGCCTTCAGTATGGATTACACCTCAACATAAAGAAAACAAAAATCCTCACATCTGGACCAATATGCAATATCATGATTAGGGAGAAAAGTTTGAAGTTTTCAAGGATTTCATTTTCCTTGGATCCACAATCCACACTCATAGAAGCAGCAGTCAAGAAATCAATAGATGCATTGCATTGGGCAAATCTGCTCCAAAAGTCCTTTGTAAAGTGTTGAAAGCAAAGATGTCACCTTGAAGACTAAGGTGTGCATGACCCAAGCCATGGTATTTTCAATCACATCATATGCATGAGAAACCTGGAGAATTAATAAGGAAAACAGAAGAAGAATTGAAGCCTTTGGATTGTGTTGGAGAAGAATATTGAATATACCGTGTACTGCCAAAAGAACAAATACATCTGTCTTGGAAGAAGGATGAGCAGAATGCTCCTTGGAAGCAAGGATGGTGAGACTAGTTTCACATACTTTGGACATGTTATCAGGAGGGATCAGTTCCTGGAGAAGAACATCAAGTTTGGTAGACTGTCAGTGAAAAAGAGGAAGACCCTCAGTGTGATGGATTGACACAGTGGCTGCAACTATGGGCTTAAGCATAACAACTATTGTGAGAATGACTCAGGACCAGGCAGTGTTTCATTCTGTTGTACATAATGTTGCTATGACTCGGAATTGGCTGGACAGCATCTAACAACAGCAGTGTATTTCATACAGCATCTTGGAAAAGGAATCCATAGGCAGAATCATTTGTTCTTGACATCAAGTGGTAGCCAACTCTATAATACTCCCTTATGTTTGTTCTACCTTCTTCCCTCACTCAACTGTCTTTCCTTTCAGTTCTCCAGTATGATTCTTCTCCCAAAGAAAATACACAAAGTTTTTGCCTCAGGCTCTTCAGAAAGGAGGTAGATTCCCAATAATTTTATAGATTTTTTTTTTTTTTTTTTTAGTTTAGACTTGAAGATGGTTTATAGTAAATGAGTCAGGATGCCAGAGCTTTATTGGTTCAGTGTCACAAAAGCAATTGCTATGGATTACATTGCATCCCCCCAAAAGATATGATGAAGGCTTAACCCATCATACTTGTGAACATGACCTTATTTGGAAATAAGATGTTTGAAGATGTTCTCACTTAACACAAAGCCATACTGGAGGAGGCTGAGCCCTAATCCAATATGAATATCATCTTTATAAAAGAGAAGACCAGACACAGAGAGACAGGCAGAGAAAACAAGATCGTGTGAAAATGCATCTACACCCCAAGGCATGCCTTGGGCTACCAGAAGCTGAGAGAGAGAGATCTTTCCCTAGCTACTTCAGAGAGAACATGGCCTTGACAACACCTTCATTTTGTAATACTAGCTTATGGAAAAGTGAAACAATAAATTTTTGTCTAAAGACAGCTACTTTGTGGTGTTTCGTTACTGTTGCATTAGGAAACTAAAACACAAAAGGCACAAAGATGTGGAATTGTTTGAATGGTTTTATTATGTAAGATCTGAGAGTTTAGCACTTGACAACTTTCCCTTGAAGGTTCAAAAGTGGTTCTTTCATTAAAGCTATAAGCAGTGCTTTGCTGATGGTACTGGCAGCTGTGAGAAGGTCAGTAGTCCTTGTCTTCCGTGGCTGAGGTTGATACTGCTAGATGGTATTGTAGATATTATTGAGAATTGTGGGATTGCAGAATGGCACAGACAAGATGGCCACATTTAACCATGGACAGTAAAGTTTACAAAAGTTTCTGTAAGAGAAAGGAAACCTGGAAATGCAATCAAGGTATATCATCTTGCAGGGATCTATAGCTAAGACATTGCAGTATTCCTAAAGAAGAAATGGACAGAGGACACAGTAATATGTACCTTAACTTGAATAATTAAAAGAAAACTAAATTATATAATAAAAAAACTAGAATCTCTAGCACACTTTCAAGTACTAAGACAGTTCATAGAAACAGAATTAATTGATTGAAAATTAGGGCTGTTCATCTTGGGGAAGGACTCTGCAACACGACTAAAATAATTTGTCATGACATATTTTTTCCCTAAAGGACCTGTAGATATTCATAAGGGAAACTAAATATTGGAAACCCTGGTGGTGCAGTGGTTAAGAACTACGGCTGCTAACCAAGAGGTCAACAGTTCAAATCTACTAGGTACTCCTTGGAAACTCTATGGGGGCAGTTCTACTCTATCCTATAGGGTCACTGTGAGTCGGAATCGACTCAACGGCAATGAGTTTAGAAATATTGGTGTCAGTTTGTTGTACTGTGGTGGGTTGTGTGTTGCTGTGATGTTGAAGCTTAGCCAGTAAACCAAACCCAGTGCCATCGAGTTGATTCCGACTCATAGCAACCCTGTAGGACAAAGTAGAACTGCCCCATAGAGTTTCCAAGGAGTGCCTGGCTGATTCAAACTGCCAGCTCTTTGGTTAGCAGCCATAGCACTTAACCACTACTCCACCAGGGTTTCCTATTGAAGGTTATGCCACCAGTTTTTCAAGTACCAGAATCATCACCCATGGTGAGCAGGTTTCAGTGGAGCTGAAATTAAGACAGACTAGGAAGAAGGCCTGGCAAGCTACTTCTAAAAAAGTTTGCCAGTGAAAACATTAAGAATAGCAGTGGATCATTGCCTGATGTAGTGCTGTAAAATGAGACTGAGTTTGGAAGACACTCAAAATATGATTGAGGTAGGGCTGCTTCCTCAAAGTAGAGTCCACCTTAATGACATGGATGGAGTAAAGCTTTCAGGACCTTCATTTGCTGATGTGGCACAACTCAAAATGAGAAGAAACAGCAGCACACATCTATTAGTAATCAGAACATGGAATGTATGAAGTATGAATATAGGAAAACTGGAAGTTGTTGTAAGTAAAAGGGAACTTGAGAAGACAGATATCTTAAGCATTATGGAGCTGAAATGGACTGATATTGGCCATACTGAATCAGACAGTCATCTGGTCTACTATGCCAGGAATGACAAATTGAAGAGGAGCAGTATCACATTCACTGTCAAAAAGAATATTTCGAGACCTATTCTGAAGCACAACACTGTCAATGACAGGATAATTTCAATAGAGGAAGGCCAGGTAATATTAACATTATTCAAATTTACACACCAACCACTAAGGCCAAAAATGAAGAAACTGAAGATTTTTATCAAGTTCTGCAGTCTGAAATTGATCAAACATGCAATCAAGATACACTGATAAACCGGTGATTGGAATGTGAATGTTGGAAACAAAGAAGAATCAGCAATTGGAAAATATGGCCTTGGTGATAGAAATGATGCCAGAGACCATGTCATAGAATTTTGCAAGACCAATGAACTACTCATTGAAAATGTCTTTTTCAACAATGTAAATAGTGACTATATACGTGGACCTTGCCAGAAGGAATACACAGGAATCAAATGTACTATATCTGTGTAAAGAGACAATGGATAAGCTCAAGATTGTCATTCAGAACAAGGCTAGTGGCTAACTGCACCACTGACCATGAAGTGATTTTATGAAAGTTCAAGTTGAAGCTAAAGAAAATTAAAACAAGTACATGACAAAGTAGAACCTTGAGTATATCTCACCTGAATTTAGAAACCATCTCAAGAATTAATTTGACACATTGACCAGTAATGACCGAAAACCAAGTGAGTTGTGGGATGATATCAAGGACATCATACATGACAAAAACAAAAGGCCCCTAAAAGGAAAGAAAAGACCATATTGAAGACTATAAAAGAAACTCTGAAATTTGCTCTCGAACGTCGAGTAGCTAGAGCTAATGGAAGGAATGATGAAGCAAAACAGCTGAACAGAAGATTTCAAAGGGGGACTGAAGAAGACAAAGTAAATTTTGACAACAATGTGTACCAATACCTGGAGTTAGACAAGCACAAGGGCAGAGCAGGTTTGGCATTCCTCATGCTGAAAGAACTGAAGAAAAAATTCAATCCTCTAGTTGCAATATTGAAAGATTCGTTGGGCAAAATATTGAACTATACAAGAAGCATCAAAAGAACATGGAAAGAATAAACAGAGTCACTGTACCAAAAAGAATTGGTCAACATTCAAACATTTCAGGAGGTAGCATATGACCAGGAACTGATGGTATTGAAGAAAGAAGTCCAAATTGCACTGAAGGCATTCAAAAAAACAAGAATTGAGCCTGTACCGACTAAGATGTTTCAACAAATGGGTACAATGTTGGAAACACCCACTTGCGTATGCCAAGAAATTTGAAATTTGGAAGACAGCCACCTGGCCAACCAACTGGAAGAGATCCACATCTGGACCCATTCCAAAGAGACGTTATCCAACAGAATGCAGAAATTATCAAACAATATCATTAATATTACATGCAAGAAACTTTTGCTGAAGATTATTCAAAAATGGCTGCAGCAGTACATTGACAGAGAACAGCCAGAAATTCTAGCCAGGTTCAGAAGAGGACAAGAAACTAGGGATCTCATTTCTGATGTCAGATGGATCTTGGCTGAAAGCAGAGAACACCAGAAAGACGTTTACCTGTGTTTTATTGACTAACCAAAGGCATTCGACTCTGTGGATCATAACAAGTTATGGATAATATTTTGAAGAATGGAGATTCTAGCATACTGAATAGTGCTCCTGGGAAACCTGTACACAGACCAAGAGGCAGTCGTTCCAACAGAATAAGGAGATATTTCATGGTTTAAAATCAGGAATAGTGTGCTTCAGGGTTGTATCCTTTTACCATACTTATTCAATCTGTATACTGTGCACATAATCCAAGAAGCTGAATATAAGAAGAGTAACGCAGGTTTGGAGGAAGTCTGTTTTACAACCTGTAATATGCAGATGACATAACCTTGCTTGCCAAAAGTGAAGAGGACGTTAAGAACTTACTGATGAATGTGAAAGACCACAGCCTTCAGTATGGATCGTACCTCAACATAAAGAAAACAGAAATCTTCACAATTGAACCAATAAGCAAAATCATGATAAATAGAGAAAAGCCTGACCTTTTCAAGGATTTCTTTTTACTTGGATTCACAATCAAGCCCGTGGAAGCAGCAGTCGAGAAATCAAAGACATATTGCATTGGGCAAATATGCTGCAAAAGACCTCTTTAAAGTGTTAAAAAGGAAAGATGTCACTTTGAGGACTGTCATGGATTGAACTATGTCCCCCAAAATATGTGTCTACTTGGCTAGGCCATGGTTACCAGTATCGTGTGATTGTCTACCATTTTGTTATCTGATGTGGTTTTCCTAAGAGCTGTAAATCCTACCTCTATTATATTAATGAGGCAGGATTTGAGGCAGTTACGTTAATGCAGCAGGACTCAATCTACAAGATTAAGTTGTGTCTTAAGCAAATCTCTTGCGAGATATAAAAGAGAGAAGCCAGCAGAGAGACAGGGGGACCTCATATCAAAAAGAAAGCAGTGCCAGGAGCTGAGTGTGTGCTTTGGACCCTGGGTTATCTCTGCTGAGAATCTCCTAGTCCTGGGGAAGTTTGATGACAGAGCTAATAGAGAGAGAAAGCCTTCCCCTAGAGCTGGTACCTTGAATTTGGACTTCTAACGTCCTAAAATGTGAGAAAACAAATTTCTCTTTGTTAAAGCCATCCACTTGTGGTATATGTTATAGCAGTGAGTCATGGATTGAATTATGTCCCCCACAAAATATGTGTCAACGTGGTTAGACCACGATTCCCAGTATTGTGCTGTTGTCCTCCATTTTGTGATTGTAATTTTATGTTAAGAGGATTTGGGTGGGATTGTAATGCCAGTCTTACTCAGGCCACTTCCCTGATCCAGTGTAAAGAGAGATTTCCTGGGGTGTGGCCTGCACCACCTTTTACCTCTCAAGGACATCCGGAGCAGAGCGCGTCCCCTGGTCCCCTGGACCCAGAGTCCTTGCGCCTGAGAAGCTCCTTAACCAAGGGAAGATTGAGGCCAAGGACCTTTCTCCAGAGCGAACACAGAAAGAAAGCCTTCCACTGGAGCCAGTGCCCTAAATTTGGACTTTTAGCCTACTTTACTGTGAGGAAATAAATTTCTCTTTGTTAAAACCATCCACTTGTGGTATTTCTGTTATGGCAGCACTAAATAACCAAGACACAGCTCTAGATGACTAAGACAGAATTTGCTACTGGGAGTGGGCAGCTGCTCTGACAGATACCTAAAATGTGGAAGCAGTTTTGAAATTGTGAATGGGTAGAGGCTGGAAGTGTTTTAAAGTGCCTAATAGTGAAAGCTTAGATTTCCTTGAAGAAACTGTTGGAATTATGGATGTCAAAGACACTTCTGGTGAGGACTCAGAGGGAAGTGAGGAAAGCTGCTACACTGAAGAGGGTGCATACAGCAAGAAGCAGCATAGAAGTGGCCAAGCAGAGGTACAGCAGCCGCAGAACAAGGAAACCGGCTCGAGACAGCACTGGGGCCCAACCACGGAGAGAGCCGAGTGCCTTTGCTAAGGAGGCTTCCTGGCCCAGTGGGGCACCTTCAGTCATTTATTGATTATGGTGTTGGTGAAGAATATTGAATATACCATGGACTACTAGAAAAATGAGCACATCTGTCTCAGAGAAAAATACAGCCAGAAAGCAAGGATGGTGAATTTTTGTCTCAGGAATTTTTGACATGTTATCAGGAGAGACCAGTCCCTAGAAAAGGACATCATGCTTGGTAAAGTAAACATGTAGAAAAAAAGAGGAAAACCCTCAACAAGGTAGATTGATGCAGTGGCTGCAACAATGGCTTCAAGCATAGCAGTGACTGTGAGGATGGCTCAGAACCCAGCAGTGTTTCTCTCTGTTGTATAAAGGGTCATTACGAGTCTGAACAGACTTGATGACACCTAATGAACGTATGTTGGGTAAACTGATAAAACCATATTTCTACTACTTTTTAAAATTATTATTTTGAAATAATCCCCTATTTAAAGTCAGGACAGTTCATTAGAAAGATGGGACTGCAAGATGAGTATTTATACTTCTGCTTCATACCATGGGATAGTTAGGTCAGTACATGCATTCTTGTTTACTGTCTATTGTTCCTACTTCCCTTTGCCCTTGCTCGTGTTTCTGAAATTACATCCCTAATAAAGTTAAGGCTGTAAGACTTTATACCAAGCTGTGCTCTGAGTAGAAGATGGATTAAGGTAGTCCACCCATCTATACACTGAAAAACCAGTCACAGGGATGCATTTTTTCTGTGCTTTTGCTTTGTAAGTCAACACTTATACACTAAGGATTATTTAGAAATAAACTTTGCTTATAATAAACATTATATTTCTGTAGAGCCAGTCTTGGTACCTCTATTTCCTCCCTTTCACATTTGGGGAGTAATTATAGTTAGAAACATTCCCTCAGTAAAAGAAATCTCACAGCTGCCAAGGGATTTAAAAGTCTTAGATGATACCTGAGATAGCTATCCTGTTTTTATATTTTACATCAATCACTCAATTTATAATAACAGTCTCTTCCTTATAAGATAGGCTCAATGTACAAATGACAGACAATTACACAAATACACTCCATTCTTCTTTTTGTTTACGTTACTTTGAACATACTATGTTTAGTGTAAACGTCAAGCTCATAGAGAGTTGACTATAGCTTTCTGTCTGCATCTACATCTCATTTAAACACTGGGCAATTAAACTGTTTTGCAGTTATATTTTAAGTTTTTCTTCCAGGGAATATATACTCTCTCCTCCCAAAAGCTTACTGTTTTTTTTTTTTTTCCTATTCAAGTCATGTTTCAGTTTTATATATTCCAAATATTGTAAAAAAAAAAAAAAAAGAATATATATATATTATATAAAAGAATATATATACATAGGGCCCTAGTGATGCAGTGGTTAAGCGTTTGATTGCTAACCAAAAGGTCGACAGTTCACATCCACCAGCTGCTGTCTGGAAACCCTATGGGGCAGTTCTACTTTGTCCCATAGGGTCGCTATGAGTCAGAATTGACTCAATGACAATGGGTTTAGATATATATATATATATCCACTGCTGTCGAGTCTGACTCATAGCGACCCTATAGAATAAAATTCAATCCTTCACCATTACCCAACCCCTCAAGCTCATACATATACTTCAACTTCTTCATATTTTGATGGTTTGTTTGAAATTATTTCCATGGCTCTGACTCTCAGCTGAATAGCTCAAATATATTTTTCATTCTCTATAAGCATTTTTTTTTTTTTATAAGCATATTCTTTTTTGTGTCACTGAGCATGAATATAAAAACTGTGTTAAGGTCTTTGTCTGATAATGTTCCTGTCTGGGCCATACAAAAATTGGTCTCCTTAAATGTCTTTTATGTTTTTTTTTGGAAATAATAATATTGCCTTTTTTTTTAACTATGTTCAGTGATTTTTTTTTATTATTAATTATTTACTGAGCATTGTAATTGTTATATTGGGGAGACTGACTTCTGTTATATTGTTCTGAAGTGTGTTGATTTTGTTTGTTTTAGCAGGAAATTAACTTGGTTGGACACTCTCTCAGGTGGTGGCTCAAATTCTAGTTTAGTTGTTTTATTCATCACTAAGATACTCGTAGTCTTCTTTGGGACTTAACTGATTTGGGAGTCAACCAGATATTTGGGCAGATTTGTATACAGAATTTGAAGTTCTTGCTCTCTGGCTCTCTTCTTTATAAAATTCCCCTTACACTTTGCATCTTCTATTGTTACCCTGAACTCTGAGCAAGATTATCCTCTTATTGTGTCCTGGCACCCAGATAGGTCAGGAAGAGAGAGCAACGGAAGGAAGGGACCAAGTATTCTAAGCATTAACTGAATGGTGACCACATTTTTATGATGTGCACATAGTCATCATGACTTATTTTTTTTGTTGTTGTTATTATAACACAATCCATGTAAATCATATGGAGTATTGTTTCCCAACCACACCTTCACCACCTTATTTCTCTTGAAATAGCAGGTCTCCTTGTGTTGCCATATGGCACTGGGTAAAAGACAATCTGCATCATTGGACGTGTTCTTGTTGCAGCTTCAAAAATGCTTATTGGGATTGCTGTGAACGAGATTCAAGAATTACAATGGGGGGAGAGGACGAGAATGTTGCTGTATATAATCTTTGATGTCAGTCTGATTTTGAGGCAGAACCCTGGTGGTACAATGGTAAAGAGCTTGGCTGCTAACCAAAAGTTCAGTAGTTTGAATCTACCAGCTGCTCCTGGGAAACCGGCAGTTCTACTCTTTCTTATAGGGTCACTTTGAGTCAGAATCATCTCAGTGGCAACCGTTTTATTTTTTTTTTTAGTTTGTGGCAATCCTAATTTGAGGTATTATAATTGAAAGAATTAATTTGTCCATTAGTGGACAGGAGGGCATTCTTTTTTTATGTCAGATTACCTACAAGGAAGCTGGGGGAGGTGTTAAATTATACGATAAATGTAAATATTATACTAAAATATCCAGAGGCATGTACATCTTATAAATGGTCTCTATTCAATGCCAGACAGCTTTAGTGCCTCTTCTGATCAGCAATTCTTGTTTACTTGCCCTACAACTTGCTTTGCATCATGACTGCTGTTGCCTTAGCCTACTCCGGATGTAAGACAGAGTCATTCTGCCTCAAACTTAGTGTTACTGTTGGAACAGTGGCACAATCTTGAGAGTTTCTTTTCTCTTGGAAAGGAAGTAACTTTCTTCAGTTCTGATGATTTGTTCTGTCTCTGAAGCTGCCCTGGGCTTGAGACTCAGAATACCAAAGAAGGAATTTTATACTGTCTCCCTAAGGGCAGCCTGAGGACCATAGTTTAATTTAAATCATTTAAACTGTAATGATTAGAAACTGCAGGGGGCTAATACAATTTATTAGGTCTGCATACCTGTGAAGCAGAAATGTCTGAATTGTGAAATGTAAGCCCCAAGTAAGGAAGTGTGATTTGAATTGTTTGAAATGAAATGGAAGGAGTCAATAACGGCAGGCTAGGAAAAATATACCAGTTATAAAGAAAGCGAAGTCCTTAAAAGACTAGGAAAATAGGAAGGAAGGAAGGAAGGAAGGAAGGAAGGAAGGAAGGAAGGAAGGAAGGAAGGAAGGAAGGAAGGAAGGAAGGAAGGAAGGAAGGAAGGAAGGAAGGAAGGAAGGAAGGAAGGAAGGAAGGAAGGAAGGAAGGAAGGAAGGAAGGAAGGAAGGAAGGAAGGAAGGAAGGAAGGAAGGAAGGAAGGAGATATTGACTATTGTTTATAAAACAATCACAAACATACACACACGATCACACACTCACACACCATGTCATACCCACGTGACCTCATAGATTCAAATTACAGCTTGGTCACAGGTTTTTTTTTTTTCTTATCATTTACAGATAACTTGACTTTCATGTCCTTCCTTTTCCTTCTCAAAATATCTAGTGACATATACTCTATAAAACAATTATTTCATAAGAAGATAGATGGGAAGAAGCCAAGATGACCACAGAAATTGAATATTTAATTTTTTTTTTATTTTGGTCAAATAAAGATACATCATTTCAACAATTTCTACATGTAAAATTCAATGACACTGATTACATTCTTCAAACTGTACTACCATTCTTGCTATCCTGTTCCAAATTATTTCACCACCATTATCTTAAACTACTTCCCTCAAAGCTTCCCATCCAACCTTTCAAGTTGCTGTTGTCAATTTAATCGCACATAAATAATTCTTTAAAAGAGCACAATGCTGAAAGAAGACATAGTTAACTAATTAACATAAATTATTTTTTAATTTAATTTTGTTTCAAAGGAGACTTCGGGGAATAGTTTAGTTTTAAGGTTTAAATTTTAAATATTATCTTAGGGTAATATAGTTTGGCGGGCTTATCTAGCCTCAGTGGCTCTACAAAATCTGGATTTCATGAGAATTTAAAATTCTCTTCAGCATTTTCTTACTTTTTGATCATGATTCTTCCATAGATTTTTTGATCTAAACACTCTGTAATAGAGTTGGGCACTATCCAGTTCTTCTAGTTTCATGGCCAAGGAAGTTGTTTATGGAAGCAACCAGGTATGCACTTGCTTTCCTCCTCTGATTCCTGACTCTCCTACTCCTCTGTTGGTTCAGGTGAACGGAGACCAATTTTTGTATCTTGGATCACTACTTGCTTACATTGAAGACCCCAGTCACTGTCCAACAAATTAAAAGGTAAATCAGTATTAGACCAATTATTTGAGATGTCCCTTGAAATCAAGACATTAAACCTCAAAATCAAGAAAACAAATCCCGTGACTGGTTTTACATAAATGGCCTCAATAGCTTTTTTTTTTTTTTTGTAAAAAGGATATATAACACAACAAGGGAATGAATTTTGAGAAAAATGACCTGTAGAATATTCAGACAAGATAGAACAACAGTCTTAGAAATTATGGTAATTAATGACTACTAATCTATACCAAGGGAAACCGTGGTGGCGTAGTAGTTAAGTGCTACGGCTGCTAACAAAAGGGTTGGCAATTTGAATCTGCCAGGTGCTCCTTGGAAACTCTATGGGACAGTTCTACTCTGCCCTATAGGGTCGCTATGAGTAGGAATCGACTCTATGGTACTGGGTTTGGTTTTCAGGTTTTGGATCTATACTAAGAAGCAACAGTTCCTGGGAAATAGGACCAAAAATGAAGACCTGAAGCTTTGTTGGGTTCAGCTCACTGAGTGAGTAAGGAATAGTTAATAAAGGGAGAGAGAATGGAAAAATCAGCAAATCCCTTTCAGAGAGAGATCCATCTAAATGGACATGCTTCAGTTTCTATTGATAGGCCTAGTATATTTTGAAGTAAATGGTCATCTTAGGAAAGTAAAGTTCTAAACCATTGTTTGGAATGCAGGCTGGTTTTCTTGGCTATAAATGTATTTGTTATGAATTTAATAATCTGTCTCTCGGAGACTGCCAAGTGCTTTTGGTTTTATGCACCATTGAAGAGAAACTTTGGGGTTGTTACAAAAAGGGCATAAACAGAGTCCTACATAGTTTGCTAGAAAAGTTTTAGGTTAAAGGGCAAAGTTACATAATTAATACAACGAAAGTAATCTTGGGATTCCTCTTACAAATGGGGAAGTTCCAATTGTCAATACTTAATCTAATATTTATAATGGATTCTTTATACTCTTATAACTTCAATGCGATTATGACAAAATTACATTTACCAAAAAGCAAACCAAACCAAACCTGTTACCATCAAGTCGATTCTGACTCGGCAACCCTATAAGGCAGAGCAGAACTGCCCCATGTGGTTTCCAAGGAGCACCTGGTGGATTCCAACTGCTGACTTTTTGGTTAGCAGCCTTAGCTTTTAAGCACTATGCCACCAGGATTTCCCTATTTACCAAAAGATACACAAAAATAAAGTAATTATTACAGGGGCTTAAGTGACATTTAATATCATTCTAATATCATGACGCATTACCTCAAATCACGTATCTGTTGCAAACAAAATCCCACTGCAAGTCATAGATATTATTTGATTATAGGCGAGATAGTATTTTGAAAAAATGAACTTTCATAACTACATTATCATCAAAAATGTTTTTTTGATGGAATATTTTTATATATTGTATACTTTCGTTCATGTGACATGTGAGTGAAAAAGCTCTCACTATTTGGTGACAAAGTAACATGTATTTTCAAGAATCCTCTTTTTTTTTTCTTGCTTCTAAGAGCTCCCAACAGGCAGCTAATTGTGCTTGTTCTTTTTAAATACTGTATTGTTTGAGGACTTTGACAAATCGTGTAATGAAGGGTTTACTCCCCAGTAATGAATGTCACAATCCTAACAATAAGATCCAACAGACAATTAGAAGCGATGAAGAGAATGCTGACTTTGTGGTAGAGTACACACCGAGCCTGAGTGGTCTAAATAATTACCGGAGTTTGGCAGAGATACTGTATACACAGCCCTCTGTGATGGCACCTACTGAGACTTTGCATTCTTTTGAAAAATAATAGGTTCTTCCAAGAGCGTGAATGCATTATAGTACAGTAATTGAATGCAGACATCAATACGCTTGCTTTCCTTGTGTTCTGGAGTATCTCGTTATTTTAGGGTTTTGTTTTGTCAGCCATGTTATATTTTAAGAATTGCCCTGTAGTCTCAGAAATATTATTTCTTGAATCCCTTCAAAGGAGAATCAGTAATAGACATTTTGGGAGATACATTTGCAAAGGATAAAGAAGTGCTTCTAAGAAAATATGTTTTTTTCCTACAGTTTTGATCGTCTACCTCTTTTGCATTTTATGCTGACTTTCCTTTCTAAATTGAGCATATCCTAGTTCTAGACAAAAATGTTGTATAAATAGTTGCAGTGGATAAATGATCAGGGGAGCCATAACTAGACTGCTGGAAGGAACTAAATAATCTTTTTTTTCTGTTGTTTTGTTTTTCTCCATTTATTGATGGACTAAGAAGGCCACAGGAAAGCTTCTTTTACTTTAAGCCATAGGTTTGAGAGATTAAAATTCCTGATAGGACCCCAGGTACTGTCCCTGCTGGGTTGTTGTTGGACGTTTGAATGAATTAGACCTCTGGAATTTGGCAGAGATAGCAATAGACTTGACTTTTTAAGAGATAGTGTCTTCCTGTGGTTCCCAAAGTGTGATTCATTTTTAATTACATCGCCTGATCTGAAACAAGAGGACACAAAGTTGGCATGCTTTATTATTCAGATGGTGATGACTAGGTCAGATCTAGGTCTTTTAGGAAGTTGTAGGAGAATGTCTGTGAAAGCAGAAGATTGCTGTGAGATCTGAGACCTGAGTTAGAACATTTGAGCCCATCATTAAAGAACCGAGGGATCCAGGACAATTTTGAATTCATTGAATTATTTTTCATGCCAAGCTCTTCACTCTACTTTTTACTTGCCAACTGTCTTCTTTGCCTCTCAGATTTTGAAACTCTTGGGCTTTCGTTAAGGCTCTTGTATTCTCAGGAGTGAGTGAACTATTTGTTGGAGTTAGGCATGCCACATAGCCAAATAGCCAGAGGAATTTTTTTTCTCTGTTTCTTGAGTACAAAAGTGTCGCAATTCTCCTCCAAAGTATTGCCATTATTTGCAGGAAAGCAATACAGTGAAAGCTATCAGCTGGAAATCTTCTCTAACGCCACTATTGTGCATTTCCTCACAGCTCATGATTCATTGAAACACGACAGAAAGCAGGCCTGTGTTGTCATTAACCACCAGCGCAGCTTTCATTTTTATTTTCAGTTTCCCCCCAAGTGTTGGACCCTTTAGATACAGACAAAACATTCTAGTATTTAATTAGTCAGAGCAATTATTCAACCTCACAAGTAAAACCTCATTTAAACAAACAGGTCTACTAAAGAGCAAATTTATAGATTCATAAAATTGAACATTGGCTCTTTTTGAGATCATTAATCCTTGAATTTATAGCTTGTTGAGTAAAAACATACTGTGTTTGGTAGCATCCAAGTAAAAAACTGGCTTTTTCGTAGAAAAATGAAGGGAGTTAGAGTGTATATGGCAGAGAGTCCATATTATTTATTAGTCAGGAGTTCTTACAATAATAAAAAATGAAAAGATAAATTATCAATTAAATATAGGCAGTGCACATATGTATACAATAATGGCATTTATAATGATTCTTAAATGCCATGACGAGCCCTGTGGCACAGTGATTAAGAGTTTGGCTGCTAGCCAAAAGGTTGGCAGTTCAAGTCCACCAGTCCCTCCTTGGAAACTCTATGAAGCAGTTCTACTCTGTCCTACATGGTCGCAACACGTCCAAATTGACTCAAAGGCCATGGATTTGGTTTTCGGTTTGGTTATTTTTCTATCATCTATCTATCTATCTATCTATCTATCTATCTATCTATCTATCTATCTATCTATCTATCTATCTATCTATCTATCTATCATCTATCTATCTATCTATCTATCTATCTATCTATCTATCTATCTATCTATCTATCTATCTATCTATCTATCTATCATCTACCTATCTACCTATCTACCTACCTATCTATCTATCTATCTATCTATCTATCTATCTATCTATCTATCTATCTATCTATCTATCTCTCATCTATCTATCTATCTCTCATCTATCTATCTATCTATCTCTCATCTATCTATCTCTCATGTATCTATCTCTCTATCTATCTATCTATCTATCTATCTCTCATCTATCTATCTATCTCTCATCTATCTCTCTATCTCTCTCTCTATCTATCTATCTCTCATCTATCATCTATCTATCTATCTCTCATCTATCTATCTCTCATCTATCTATCTATCTATCTATCATCTATCTATCTATCTATCTATCTATCTATCTATCTATCTATCTATCTATCTATCTATCTATCTATCATCTATCTATCTATCATCTATCTATCTATCTATCTATCTATCTATCTATCTATCATCTATCTATCTACCTAGGTACCTACCTGGAGAGAGAGTGATTTAGTCCTCATTTTTTAAAACCTCTAGTACATCTTGGAAAAAAGAGGCGTGTACCAGTTATGTAACTTGGCCAAGGTCACACAACTGGGAATTGTCTGTCCACAAATTTGAACCAATACAGTCTGTTGCCATTGCCCAGGCTTTTAAATATTATGCCATATTGTGTCTCAGGAGAAATAGAAAATTTCAATAGGTATATTTTAAAATTTTTAAATCTCATTAATATCCAAATTTATCCAAGTTTTATTATTCATACTGAAAGAATGATATGCCTATATGCATATCAAAATGTTTTTAAATGACATTATCCAATGACAGAAAATGTCCAATAATATAGGTCATTTTTATATATTAAAAGAGATTTCTAATTTGGTTCAATATTTTTGGAGTATGAAGCAGCAGTATGTGCAAAGATCCTTTAGGTATATTCATTGTGTGTAAATAATAAGACTTCTAATATTATTCTCCAAGAAAATACATGTAAAAAAATTTGTGTGAGCCCCTTACAAAGATATTTTCTGTTTTTCTTCCCTGCTCTGCTCATTTACTAGGACAGTATAAGAAGAATTACATTGTCTGGATACAGTGGAAAATAGACAAATTTTCTAATGTCTACCTACCTTACAGTTTTGGAGGATGTGGATTGAAAAGACAGGGCTAAATATCATACTGAACAATACAATTGTGTGTTTTGTAACCTTCAACACATATCATTTAACAGACCCACCAAAAGTGAAAAAATCGTAAATTGAAACGTATATAGCCCTTCTCTTTATGTATGAAAGCATATGCCTCTGAATACATGTCATTATATAGCTTTTACAGTTGAAAATCTACCTCTATATATACTTAGTGAATATGTTCTGTGTGATTAAAACTACAGTCTACAAATAAAGGTGAACTTTGTTTCTGGAGCATTGTTTTATTATTAATTTAATTCATGGATTTGCTCTACTATCAACAGTAGTGTTTAATTTTCTTTGTGACAAGGGACATCATTTGTGAAAATAGTTATTCCTTATTTACATAGTTTAGAAAACGTGGTAACTGGATAGGTTTACTAGTATAAATTGTAAAGAGATTTTTGCTAAATTAAAGAGGATTTTTGAACTATCATTTCAACTTGAAAGAATGAATAAATATCATTTCATAGAAGGTATAGGACCTTGTGCAAAACACAGAGATGTACCAACAAGAAAATATTAAGCTATAATCACACTATCCAGAAATACCATGTATTCATTTTTTTCTAGTTTTGTAAATTTTATCAATAAATAGAAAATCAAATATGCCAAATGAAACTTCCTCTGCTTTCATATATGAAGCTTAATATTTACTTTGAATTCCAAGTCAGCTGGAGGGAACCTTAACGAGTTTTAGTAGCTGTGAGTTTGTCGACACAAAAGCCTCAGTGAGTAGTAAAGTCTTGTCCGCAGGTCAGCATGTAACTATGAGGTCCACACCCACCCTCTGCATTTTCCTCATAGGCCCTGTCTCAGCTGAGTTTTCTACCCTATTTAAGGCTGGTGCTCATCCCACTGTGCTGGAGCTTTGGAAAATATGAAAGACTGTGTCAGACCCCCCCTGACCCTCTGTACACACCACATCACCAATCCTAGATTACTTTTCCCATTCTGTGGTGGTACAAAGAACTCTGTAGACATGCTGCCTCTAAAGGCTCCAAAAGGGAAGTGATGCAAGGATCACTTCACCACATCTCTCTGGGAGTCTTCTCATTTTTGCCAGCCACACCCAGAGCTCAATCCGAGAGAGTAAGAACAAGGACTTTTCTCAGAAATCAATTGAAAACTTCTTTTTAGTTTGGGTGTCCTTATTCTCTCCTTGTGCTTCTCACCCCCATCTCAAAGGCTTTTTTGTCTGACATGGAGGTGAAAAAATCAAACTTCTTCCATCTCATAGGTGGTCATGGTTTTTGAAGCTCAGCAGCTTTAAATAGGATTCTCTCATTTTCTCAGACAGAGAGCAAGCATGTGTGTGTGAGAAAGAGAGCCTGTGTTCCTGTGTATATGTGTGTGTGTGTGTCTGTGTGTGTGTGAGTGAGAGAGAGAGAGAGATTGAAAACTCTCCTACCTTACAGTCTGAATACATTTTATCCAACAGAACCACAGAGGTAAACGGATTTGGGGCGTTGGGAGAGGACCTGCATTGCTTAGTCATTCCTAATATGACCTCCAAATATATTTGATCTAGTAAAGGTATTCATTGTCATCACAATATGCTCGCATACACACACACTTAGACACACAATTTGATATTATGATATAAACATATATTAAGAGTTTTTTATTTTATATTATTATATATTTTTCATTTGCAATTTGAATTTTCAAGTTCATTCCAATCACTATGCTTCCATATTGTTAAAGTCTATATAATTTATACAAGCTTTAATTTATATAATCACATGTTTGGGGGAAATTTTGTGCACACGTCTAGGCCTGCATTTCTTACTATTTACTTAGACTATTTCTGACAGGTGAATTTGTAGGATAAAAATATACGTACTTTCTAGGTTCCTGAGCTCTGTTGGAAAGTAACTTTTCACAAAATTTGCTAAGTTAACCAAAGTGTATACAAGTATTTGTTTCAGTACACCCCAGTTTCCCTGGTATGCCTCCTTAAAAGTGTTTATGATAAACTTCTTGCAAATAAATCATTCTCCACATCAATTTGTTCATAAAGAAAATCTACACAAATACAATGAACCAGAGATTACAAATGCCATATTTCAAGAAAGGAAAACTTGCACATTCAAAAAGAAAATACAGTTGTGCTGAAATGTGAAACTCAACACTGTGGACCAGGGTCAACCTCATTGGGAAGCCCCACGTTCCTCCGTTCCAGTGAAGGTTCTCAGGTGGAACAAAAGCCAATCCAAGTGATCACTCAGTTGTCCAAAACATTTCCTATGAAAAAACATCAGGGTCAGCCAGAGGTAAGGGTCACTCTAAAATTTCTTTATAGGACAGCTTTGGAATGGCAAGCTGGTAGGGTGGGGGTGGGAGTGAAACGCCTAATACTGCACCTGTACAGCATTTTACAGAAAATTGTGACCAAGTCAATTTTCCGTATAACAACATTGGAGAGGGAGGCTGGATGAAGTTGCCTAATGCCCCTTAACTTCCCACATTGGTCCCACTGCTGTCTAGAGACAGAATCTGGAACTCTCTCTTAGTCTGGGACTCTCCAATCTTCTTATTATTGTGGTCCCCCTCATAGTGCTTAATAATATATTCATTATTTAGGACTATATTTCAACCTCTATTGTCAACCAAAAACTTATTAGTTTAGGTATTAGCACCTTTATTACTTGTGTAAGTGTCATTAATACTTGTTAACTGCATACACACAGCAGTCAGCATTCCCAAACTTTTAAGGATGATTAGAAACGTAAAGAGCCTCACTGTGAGCCATGAGTGAGGGTCCTTCCTAAATGGCAAACTGTCCTTTTATTAAGGAAGGAGTTCCCAACACCAGTGGACTTTGGGCAGTTCTGATTTTGGGTAGTTTTGGCTTTAGCTGTGATTTAAACAGTGACCTGGGCAAGAGGCAGTGTTTTCTAACCTACTATCCTCCCACCGGCTTCTTTTGCTTATCAGGAGACAGCCAGTGAAGATTTCTTCTGTAGCCTTTTCATTCTCATCTCTGTTATGTCCCTTCCTTCCTTGGCTGAGGGAGGGTGAGGACAGTGGCAACGGCAGCCTGGCATCACTGTTCTCCTGTTTCTCCTTGTCCCTCTAACTGGGTCTCTGGTCATGTTTGGCCACTCATTGAGTCCACAGTTCTACCAAATACAACCTGCTCAGATTTGAGAGTGGGGTTAATGGCGGAGTCTGACTGGTGGGCTTAGAAGCCAGTATTGGTTTCTATACCAGTGTAATTTATTTGCTGACCTGTGATCTAGAGCCAGGATTTAGCTGCTCTCTGATACGAGCCCTGGTTGAACTACAGGAGGCAAGCAGCTGGAAGGGCTTTCAGCAGAGTCCTTCTGATAGACAGGGCTTGCTTCTTCTTTTGGGTGAGGGATGGATCATACTTGAGGGTCACACCCTCCCTCTCTTACGTGCCAAGTGTGCTCCCTAGGGTAGGTGGCTCCTTATCAGCATTGTGTCCTGTGCTGTTGGGATCCTCAGCACTTCCTTATGTTCCTCTTTGGCTTCCTGCCTTCTCTACTCCTCCATTTCCTTTCACTTTTTCAGCTTTTCCAGTCACCGTGCCACCTCTCCCTGCCATCTTTGCTTCTCCAGTTTCTCCTGTGTTTTGGAATGCCCTCATGTCACCAAAGCAATGTTGAATTTTTGTGTTCACATGCTCATTGGTGCACCTTGGTATGTAGGTTACCTCACCATCGAATTTACACACACACACAAACACAAAACTGTGCTGAGTGCAATTTTTTTATGCAATAGAACACCTAGTTAATCAAAGTTTAATGAAATCTAAAGATGTTCATATATTATCATGAAAATAATTTTACTATGTTGTTGTTAGGTGTCATTGAGTCAGTTCCAACTCATGGTAAACCTATGTACAACAAAACTAAACATTGCCCTTTTCTGCACAGTCCTCACAATTGTTGTTATGCTTGAGCCCACTGTTTCAGCCACTGTGTCAATCCATCTCATTGGAGATTTTTCTCTATTACACTAACCCTCTACTTTACCAAGTATGATGTCCCTTTCCAGGGACTGGTTCCTTCTGATAACGTGTCAAAAGTATGTGAGACATAGTCTCACCATCCTTGCTTCTAAGGAGCATCTGTTCCTTCTTCTGGCAGTCCATGGTATATTCAATATTTTTCTCCAAAACCATAATTCAAAGGCATCAATTCTTCTTAGATCTTCCTTATTTGCTGTACAGCTTTCTCATTCATATGACATGATGGAAAATACCATGGCTTGGATTAAGCACACCTTAGTCCTTAAAGTGACATCTTTGCTTTTTAACATTTTAAAGAGGGCTTTTGCAGCATATTTGCCCAATGCCATGCATCATTTGATTTCTAATTTATCCAGAAACTTTTGAGAATCTACTACAGGCCAGGAACTGTTCTGGATAGATAAAGCATTAAAAATATAAACAAAGTCCCTATTTTTATGGAATCTATTCTCCAGTGGTGCAGTGGTTAAGCGTTTGACTGCTAACCAAAAGTACGGCAGTTTCAACTCACCAGCTACTCCTTGGGAAAAAGATGTGGCAGTTTGTGGCTACATGGCTGGCATTCTTCAAAAAAACAGAATAATAAATGTTGGAGAGGTTGTGGAGAGACTGGAACACTTACACACTACTGGTGGGAAAGTAAAATGTTACAACCACTTTGGAAATCGTTTTGGCACTTCCTTAAAAAGCTAGAAATAGAACTACCATAAGATCCAGCAATCTCACTCCTTGGCATATATCATAGAGAAATAAGAGCCTTTACAAGAACAGATACATGCACACCCATATTCATTGCAGCACTGTTTACAATAGCAAAAAGATGGAAGCAACCAAGGTGCCCATCAACAGATGAATAGACAAATTGATTATGGAATATTCACACAATGGAATACTGTGCATCAATAAAGAACAGTGATGAATCTGTGAAACATTTCATAACATGAAGGAACCTGGAAGGCATTATGCTGAGTGAAATTAGTCAGTTACAAAAGGACCAATACTGGTATAAGACCACTATATAAGAACTCGAGAAATAGTTTAAACAGAGAAGCAATTATTCTTTGGTGGTTATGAGAAGAGGGAGGGAGAGAGGGAGGCAGATGGGTATTCCCTAATTAGATAGTAGATAAGAACTATTTTAGATGAAGGGAAAGACAACACACAGTGCAGGAGAGGTCAGCACAACTGGGCTAAACCAAAAGCAAAGACGTTTCCTGAATAAACTGAATGCTTTGAAGGCCAGCGTAGCAGGGACGGTGGTTTGGGGACCATGGTTTTAGGAGACATTTAAGTCAATTGGCATAATAAAATCTATGAAGTAAACATTCTGCATCCCACTTTGGAGAGTGGCATCTGGGGTCTTAAACGCTAGCAAGCGCCCATCTAAGATGCATCAATTGGTCTCAACCCACCAGAAGCAAAGGAGAATGAAGAACACCAAAGACACAAGGTAATTACGAGCCCAGGAGACAGAAAGGGCCACATAAACCAGAGACTATGTCCGCCTGAGATCAGAAGAACTAGATGGTCCCCAGCTACAACTGATGACTGCCCTGACAGGGAACACACCAGAGAAACCCTGAGGGAGCAGAAGAGCAGTGGGATGCAGACCCCGATTTCACATTACATACCAGACTTAATGGTCTGACTGAGACTAGAAGGACCCCAGTGGTCATGGTCCAGACCTTCTGTTAGTCCAAGACAGGAACCATTTCCAAAGCCAACTCTTCAGACAGGGCTTGGACTGGACAATGGGATAGAAAATGATACTGGTGAAGAATGAGCTTCTTGGATCAAGTAGACACATGAGACTATGTTCGCATCTCCTATCTGGAGGGGAGATGAGAGGGCAGAGGGGGTCAGAAGCTGGTTGAATGGACACAAAAAGAGAGAGTGGAGGGAAGGAGTGTGCTGTCTCGTTAGGGGGAGAGCAGTTAGGAGTATATAGCAATGTGTGTATAAATTTTTATAGGAGAGACTAACTTGATTTGTAAACTTTCACTTAAAGCACAATAAATATAAAAAACAAAAAATAAACCAAAAAAGAAGTAGATTTCAAGAAGGTGAGGAAACAATCCATGTACATATTTAGGGGGACATTGCAACTTACATGACATCACATAACTGTTGGGTAATCATCTGTTATTTTATTTCTCATCACCATTTTTTAAATGTGGATACCTATGCAATATTTAAAATGTGAAATATCTGTTTCAAACAACCACACCCTAAATCTTCAAATGAAAAATGTGCTATAAAAGTTTAATTTTATAACATTTGCTGTTTTCAATTTAGCATGACTTTGGTGTAAAATTTCTTCTACTTTAGGAAGCCACCCTTTCTTAGGCTGGGTTCTTTAGAAAGAAAAACCAGTGAAGCACACACACATATTTATATAGATAGATAGAGAGAGAGATGTATCTTAAGGAAATGGCTCAGGAGATTATAAAGGCCGGCAAGTCCCAAGTCCATGGGTCAGGTATCAGGTGTCAGGCTCGAGGTTTCTCCTGACTCATACAGCTGCAGGTGCTGAAGAACCCAAGAACCACAGGTCAGAGGGCAGATTGCTGGCTCACTGCAGCAAAGGCCTTTAAATCCAAGATCAGCAGGCAAGACGGTGGGCCACCGACGCAAGTCCCAGGAAACAGGGCAAATGCCCACAAGCTGAATGCAGAATCCAGAGCAAAACAAAAGTGGGCAAGCTTTGCCAGAAAGTCTACACATGTTTGATGCAGGCCACACCCTCAAGAAAACTCTTTCAACTGATTGGCTACTCATAGCAGATCCCATCATGGAGGTGATCATATTATATCAGGCCTTATCATAGCAGTGATTACATCATTATACGACTGCCAAACTACATCATAAGTGCCAAACCACTGAGAATCACAGCCCAGTAAAGTTGGCACACAACCTTAACAATCACACACCACTCTCTAATTTTTGATCATGGGTTCAAATGACTTACTCCACTCCATCTCTAATACTGAGATTATTCACATGTAAGACAATCAGAATGGAAATTTTTGGCTATAATATTTAATTTGTTATTATTTTTTATTTCTCCAAAATGACATATTGATAAGCTTTTTAGAGCATTCTGAAATTTACTTTCCTTACTTAAGAATGATATTGAACATCTATTGATGTCAATATGTGTAGTTCAAAATCTTTCTTTTGAATAGCTGCAAAATAGATAATACTATTCATGTGCTTGCATTTATTGAACTAATTTCCTGTTGATAGTTGACCAGGTCGTTTAACTTTTTCTCACTATAATACTCTAATAAAATTTGTTTTTGGAAATTATTACAGCAATTACTCTGCTTCATATTCAACAAATACACTCTCTCTTCACTTATCAGTATGGTTAGGTTTCAAAGACGAGGTCATTATGAGCAACCAGGGTTATGTGAAAATAAAAGATGACCACATCAGATCACAAAATGAAGGATGACTACATCATTTACCTAATTGTCATGTTACATCACTATGTAATTGTCAAGTTACATCATTACATAACTGCCAAGTCACTGAGGAACATGGACCAGTCAAGTTGATGCATAACCTTAACCATCAAATCCAGCATTACTCTTGACTCATACCTCGGCATTCCCTACTACCAGAGGTATGTCATTAATGTGTAAAATAGTGAATAGATTTTGTACTATATTATTTTAAATGCAAAATCTTGGGTAACAAGATTGCCAATAAGTGAGGAAAATGTGTATTTCTTTCCTAAAATTGAATGAATTTTTAATTTTGATAGATATGACCAGATTACATTCCAAAATTGTTACAAATTACTATTATGTAACACTGACTCGATGGCAGTGGGGTTGGGGAACGTTGACTGTATTTATTTCTACACTTCTTCATCAATATATAATTCCGTGTGTGTGTGTGTATATATATATATTTATATATATGTATAAATATATATATATAGCCCTGGTGGCCCAGTGGTTAAGAGTTTGGCTGCTAACCAAGAGGCTGGCTATTCAAATCCACCAGCCACTCCTCAGAAACTCCATGGTGCAGTTCTACCCTGTCCTATAGGGTTGCTATGAGTTGGAATCAACCCAATAGCAGTGGGTATGGTATATATACACACATACACACACATATATATGTATATATACACACACACACAAATATATATACACATATATGGTGTGTGTATTTATATATCTAAATATATGTTTATACTCTTGGGGTGGCTTCAAATCTACCTATTGTCACTCTTACCTACTCGTCTCCTAGAAAGTTTTGGAATGAGTCTGAACAGTGCGTTTGTTCAATCCTCTCCAAATCATGCTGAATACAGATCTAAGTATTCACTAGATATTATTATTTTCCAATTTAAAATATTTCCACCCAAGAAGTCCTACATAATCTGTCATAAACTGTACCATGAAATCAAATGTCAACCTTGTTGTTGTTGTTGTTAGGGGCAGGCGAGTCAGTTCCAACTCATAGTGATCCTATGTATAACAGAATAATGCCCAGTCCTGTGCCATTCTCATAATCATTGCTATGCTTGAGCCCATTGTCTCATCCACTGTGTCAACCCATCTCGTTGAAGGTCTTCCTCTTTTTTGCTGACCCTCTACTTTACCAAACACGATGTACTTCTACAGGGACTGATCCCTCCTAATAACATATCCAAAGTATGTGAGATATAATCTGACCATTCTTGCTTCTAAAGAGCATTCTGGCTGTACTTCTCCCAGGCAGATTTGTTCCTTCTTTTGGCGATCCACGGGATATTCAATATTCTTTGCCGATGCTGCAATTCAAAGGTGTAAATTCTTCTTTGGTCCTCCTTATTCGTGGTTCAGCTTTCATACGTATATGAGGTGATTGAAAACACCATGGCTTGGGTCAGGTGCAACTTAGTCTTCAAGGTGACTTCTTTGCCTTTTAACACTTTAAAGACAACTTTTGCAGCAGATTTGGCAAAGCAATGGGTCTTTTGATTTCTTGATTGCTCCTTCCATGGGTGTTGATTGTTGATCCAAGTAAAATGAAATCCTTGACAACTTCAATCTTTTCTCCAGTTATCATGATGTTACTTATTGGTCCAGAGGTGAAGATTATTGTTTTCTTTACGTTGAGGCATAATGCATAGTGAAGGCTGTGGTCTTTGATCTTCATCAATAAGTACTTCAAGTGCTCTTCACTCCCAGCAAGCAAGACTGTGTCACTTGCATAACACAAGTTGTTAATTAGTCTTTCTCCATTCCTAATGTATTCGTCTTCGTATGGTCCAGCTTCTCAGATGATTTGCTCAGTACACAAATTAAATAAGTAAGGTGAAAGGATATAATCCTGATGCACACCTTTCCTGACTTTAAACCACGCAGTATCCCATTGTTCTGTGGGAATGACTGCCTCTCGATCTATGTACAGGTTCCACATGAACACAATTAAGCTTTCTGGAAATCCCAATCTTCACAAAATTATCCGTAATTTGTCATGATCCACACACTCGAATGCCTTTGCATAGTAAACAAAACAAGGTAAACATCTTTCTGGTATTCTCTGCTTTCAGCCAGGCTCCATCTGACATCAGCAATGATATCACTGGTTCCAGGTACTTATCTGAATGCAGCTTGAATTTTTGGCAGTTCCCTGCTGTAGCCACTTTTGAATGATCTTCAGCAAAATGTTACTTGTGTGTGATATTAATGATATTGTTTGATAATTTCCACATTCAGTTGGATCCCCTTTCTCGGGAATAGACATAAATACGAATCTCTTCTTGTTGGTCGGCCAGGAAACTGTCTTCCAAATTTCTTAGCATAGTTGAGTGAGCACGTCCAGCACCTTATCTGTTTATTGAACCATCTCAATTGGTATTCTGTCAGTTCCTAGAGCCTTGTTTTTTCCAATGCCTTCAATGAAGCTTGGACTTCTTCCTTCAGTACTGTTGGTTTCCGGTTATATGTGTCCTTTTGAAATGATTGAACGTCGACCTATTCTTTTTGGTATAGTGCCTCTGTGTATTCCTTCCATTTGCTTTTGATAATTCCTGTGTCCTTTAACATTTTCCCCATAGAATCCTTCAATATTATAACTTGGGGCTTGAATTTTTTCTTCATTTATTTCAGGTTGAGAAATGCCGAGCATGTTCTTCTTGTTTGGTTTTCTATCTCACCCAGGTCCTTGCACATGTCATTAAAATACTTCTCCAGTTGCCCTTTGAAATCTTCCGTTCAGTTTTTTTACTTCATCATTTCTTTCTTTTGCTTTAGGTACTCAGTGTTCAAGAGCA
This sequence comes from Elephas maximus indicus, assembly GCF_024166365.1. Classification (NCBI taxonomy): domain Eukaryota; kingdom Metazoa; phylum Chordata; class Mammalia; order Proboscidea; family Elephantidae; genus Elephas; species Elephas maximus. The sequence goes on along the minus strand of NC_064823.1, from coordinate 132,461,879 downwards.
AGTTTCAGAGTCTCTTCTGACATCTATTTTGGTATTTTCTTTTTTTCTGTCTTTTTAATGACCTCTTTCTTTCTTCATTTATGATGTCCTTGATGTCATGCCACAGCTCTTCTGGTCTTCAGCCATTAGTGTCAATACATTAAATTTATTTTGGTCAAATCTATTTTGAGATGTTTTCTAAATCCAGGTGGGATATACTTAAGGTTGTACTTTGGCTCTCCTGGACTTGCTCTAATTTTCTTCAGTTTCAGCTCAAACTTGCTCAAAATTGATGGTCTGTTCTGCATTTGGCCCCTTGCCTTGTTCTGACTGATGATATTGAGCTTTTCCATCATTTTTGTCCACAGGTGTAGTTGATTTGATTCCTGTGCATTTCATCTGGTGAGGTCCACATGTTAGCTGCTGTTTATGTTGGTGAAAAAATGTATTTACAATGAAGAAGTAGTCTTGCAAAATTCTATCTTGCGATCTCCAGCATTGTTACTATCAGCAAGGCCATATTTTCCAACTACAGATCCTTTTTCTTTGTTTCTAACTTTAGCATTCCAATCACCAATAATTACCAATGGAACCTGATTGTATCTTTGATCAATTTCAGATTGCCTTAGTGGTTTGGCCTTAGTGGTTGATATGTAAACTTGAATAGTAGTCGTATTAACTGGCCTTCCCTGCAGGCTTATGGATATTATCCTGTCACTGACAGCATCGCACTTGAAGATAGATCTTGAAATGTTCTTTTTGAGGATGAATGCATTGTCATTCCTCTTCAATAGTTGTCATTCCCAACATAGTAGATTGTCCAGTTCAAAATGTTTGATACCAATCCACTTCAGCTCACTAATGCCTAGGATATTGATGTTTATGCATTCCATTTCATTTTTGATGATTTCTAGTTTTGCTAGATTCATACTTTGTACATTACACATTCTGTTTATTAATGGATGTTTGCAGCTGTTTTTCCTCATTTTGAGTCATGCTACATCAGTAAATGTAGGTCCCCAAAGCTTGACTTCATCCATGTCATTAAGATCAACTATACTCTGAGGAGGCAGCTCTTTCCCAGTTGTCTTTTGAGTGCCTTCCAAACTGAGGGGTTCATCTTCTGGTACTCTATCAGACAATGTTCCACTGCTATTCATAAGGTTTTCACTGGCTAATTATTTTCAGTAGTAGACTGCCAGATCCTTTTTTCCTAGTCTGTCTTTGTCTGGAAGCTCATCTGAAACCTGTCTGCCTTTAGCAACACAACACACAAGCCCCCACAGTATGACAAACTAACAGATGGGTGGGGGAAAAGTGATCCTTAAGGTGCTCCAATATAAAATACATAATTACTTCAATAATAAAATTCAAGCAACATAGAGATGTTTCTAGTATGAATATAAACTATTCCCATTATAAAATTCTCAGTGATATTTTTAGGCCTGAATATTTAATCCTCTCATAAATTTTAGTCCAGAAAAATTGAATTCCTGAGAAAATCTATTCTAACATTAAATTCTCTAGCCATTTTGAATTAATGACTCCAGTCAAAATTAAGGCTTATCCAATTTACTTAGGTTGAGCAGCATTATTTTAGAAACTGCAGCCTGAACTGACTTCTACTGGAATGGTAGCCATTATTCCAACGTCAGAAGTAGAATTAGATCACTTTCGAGCCTCTACTAAGCCTTGCTTTTCAAATATCAAAAAAGTTGTAGAACTGACAGGTTATTCACACCTTATCTCAATTCTTACCTAATTTAGAAAATAAGAGAACCTGTAATCCTTCGTCAGACGTATTCCAAAACCAAAACCCATTGTCGTCAAATCGATTCCTACTCACAGAGACCCTATAGGACAGAGTAGAACTGACCCATAGGGTTTCAAGTCTGTAAATCTTTATGGGAACAGACTGCCACATCTTCCTCCTGGGGAGCAGCTCGTGGGTTTAATCACCAATCTTATTCTTAGCAACCAATGGCTTAACTACTGCACCACCAGGGCTCCTTGAAAACAAACATATTAGGACAATATTATTTCCCCAGGGCTTAGCACTTTGTATTTCCAAAGTCAACAGCAGAAGCTCAGTGTTATCCAAGTGAAACAGAGTGTTAAAATAAGAAAAACAAACAAAACTGGATTTTAACTTCATCATGATATCAGTGCATAGAATTGTGAAATTTATTTTTAATTTTTCACACCATGCATTTACAATATCTGAGTGAAAACTCCCCTAATACATTTTACATCTTCTCATAGGCATTAAACTACAAGGAAGCCGAGAGGACAGCCATCAAATCATACTGTATTTTCATAACATACTATCTAACTTTCCTAGGTGACTATATTATACTGCTTCCTCTCTCCTAAAGCCTTTAATTTCGACCTACCTTTCACATGATGATCTCAATTCCAATTTCACTGAGATAGTTGAAGCAGTCAAAAGAAATCTTCAACAACCGTTCACCATCATCCTTACCCTTGTTCTTGCACCTGTACCCATGTACTTTACTGTCATTACCCATTGTTTGATAATCTGTATATCCCTAATTAGTACACCTCTCCTAGATCTTTCCCATGAGCACATGAGTAAGCTGTTTTACCTACTATCTTAAAGACAGTTTGCTAATTCAATTTCCCCACGATCTCCTTTCTCTTCTTCCATTATTAGCAAAATATTTCCAAAGGATTGTCTATAATTATTTTCTCCTATTACATGTGTATCCCATTCTCACTTGGACAGCCTTAAACAAGCTTCTGTCCACAACCCTCCACAAAAACTTCTCTTAATAAGGCTACTACTGAATTCTACATTGGTAAATACAACAGTTAATTCTCAAGCCTCATCTAATTTAGCTATAAGCAGTACTTGACATGTTTGCTTACTTTCCTTTTTGAAATACTTTTTTTTCATTTGGTTACTGGCCACCACACATTCCTGATTTTTCTCCTACTCCACTGTGCTCTTACAGAATTTTCGTTGTTAAATGACTTCTTATTTTCAGAGGGATCCAAGACACTATGTCTTTACAATCATTCTCTCTCTCTGTATTTCTCCCCCCTTCTCTTTCTTTCCCCCTCTACCTTCATGATGAGCCTATCTAGCGTCATAGATATGCTGATACAGTCTAAATTTGTATCTCTTTCCCAGATCTCCTATCCTCTAACATGTAACATCATTTACAAACATTTCTCTATCTCCACTTTAAAATTTAGCATACTCAAAAAAGGGGCAAAATTACTGGCCAAAAACAAACGATTCCCTGTTTTTACTGAAATTTTGATGTTCCCCCTCTACCTTCATGATGAGCCTATCTAGCGTCACTAATATGCTGATACAGTCTAAATTTGTATCTCTTTCCCAGATCTCCTATCCTCTAACATGTAACATCATTTACAAACATTTCTCTATCTCCACTTTAAAATTTAGCATACTCAAAAAAGGGGCAAAATTACTGGCCAAAAACAAACGATTCCCTGTTTTTACTGAAATTTTGATGTTCTGTTAAAAAAAAAAAAAAAGCTTGGACTTTTTTTTTTTGCATTAATTTTGATTTTTTAAATATTTCGTTAAAATATTATTTCTTGAAACAATAATGTGTGCAAAACTGAGCGCCTCATCTCCCAAACCCCAAGCCTGCATTTCCTACTTTTCAGATAATGGAAATGACCTCCTTTGCTTCATGCTAATCTAAATTTATAAAATTTAATTCAGTTAAGTCACTCTCTATTTGAGATTACCCAACAGCTTCTGCTCTCAAGGTAAAATTCAGCATAACTTTTTAATCTTATTTCTTAGAACCTACTGTCTTAGCCCTAAAAGAAATATTTTCCAATATATTCCAAAAAATTTTGTTATGAACTGTTAGTAATCTTGAGAAATATTTAAAAAAGCTAAAAAATGGTCTGCCAAAAGTATTCGTTTTTCAAACAAATCTGTCCAACTTTATCATCTAAATTTAAAAAACTACTACGAAGGCACTATTCTTCAATTAGTCCAATTTTTTCTTATCATGTCTGTTATATTTTGTTATCATGTATGTTGATAACCATAAGAAGACCCCGGAAACTTAGCTGAAAGATACATCTATTAACAGGGTTTCTTGTGATATCGATTCAGTCATGTTTGATGATTTCCTTACACAAGCCTCTCCATTTTACAACTGAAATGAAACTAGTTTGTCTAACAGCTTTTGTTTCGTACAATATAGTTTATAAAAAGATTATTAAGACGTAACAAGAAAGTATAATTCAGTAACTTAGTTTTACTATTTCTGAAGTTACTGCCATTACATTACTGTTGTTAGTTGCCTTAAAGTCAGTTCTGATTTGTGGCAACCCCATGTGTGCAGAGCTGAACTGCTCCATAGGGTTTTCAAGGTTACAACCTTTCTGATTGCCTTGCCTGTCTTCTGAGGCACCTCTGAATGGGTTCAAACTGACAAACTTTTGGCTTGTGGTTGACCAGGGGAATCATCAAAAAGACTTGAGGAAATCATTCAACTTTCAGTCAAGGAAAAAGAAAATCTATATATTATGTGTTGCTTTGAAGTGTCAACCTACCTTCACACAGTGTTAAAACTAAAGAAAACTGAAGCCACTTGCTAACTTAAACCATGGAAACCCTTTAAGTGTCAAGTAAGAAAGATTATCAGGCAATTCGGATATGGAGGTGAACACTGCTACATAGGATATCTAGGTAATATAATCAATACTTATAAACTAATAGATATAATGGAGAAATAATATGAAGAAGGAACATTATGATTTTATTAATGAGAAAGTATATGATACTATTTGTATGTCAATTAAACACAGGTGAGTCTATCACTTCTGGTTTTTTGTCCAAAATTTTAACCCTGATCTGAATTTATCACCAGCATGGTTCATTTTGCTTTAAATTTTAATTTTTCTATTGAGTTTTATTTTTTATGCGTAATTTTATTTATTTATTTTTGAACATTTTATTGTGGTTTAGGTGAAAGTTTACAGAGTAAATTAGTTCCCCATTCTACAATTTATACAGCTTGTTTCTTGACATTGGTTGCAATTCCCTCAGTGTGTCTGCACTCTCCCCCCTTCCTCTCTGGGTTCCCTGTTTCCAGTCACCCATCTTTCCTGCCCCTACTTGCTTTCTGAGCTTTACTTTGGGAAAATGGCACCCTTTTGGTCTTGTATAGTTGATTTCTCTGAGGTACACCATCATCACGGATGTTATTGTTCCCTTTATAGGCCCGTTATCATTTGTCTGAGAGGGATCTCTGGGGGTGGGTTCAGTTTCAAGTTTGAAGAGTATGTAAGGCTCATAGTCTTGGGGGTTTCACAGTCTCTATCAGACCAGTATATCTGGTCTTCTTCACGAATTTGAATTTTGTTCTACATTTTTCTCCTGCTCTGATCGGAATTTTCTATTTTGATCCCAGTCAGAGCGGTCAATAGTGGTAGTGGTCACCATCTAATTCTGAACTCAGTCTAACCCAGACTGTGGTTCATGTCTGACTTTTAAACTAATGGTTTCTTTGAGACTGGTTTTCTTTGTTCTTCCTTGGTCTGGAAGGAAAGTGATCAATAGTTGTATCTTAGATGATTAAGACCCCAATCAATTCTCAGTAAGGTAGGTTGTAGAAAATTGTCTTTATGGACTATGTTATCCCAGGTGACCTAGATGTCCCCTGAGACTATGATCCTAAGCCCTCAAATCTAATGTTTCAGTACCTCGAAGTGTTTGATTATGGCTAAGAACTTTTCATGACTGTGATCCCTGTGTGCTCTATTATACACATGTATATATTTTCAGTATTTTAAAAAGAAATGTAGGTAGAAATGTTCACTGCCAAACCTATATAGGTCTGTGAGTATACTCCTATGCCATCCCACACCTGTTTAGCTTACATATCTGCCTGTGTATCTACTTGTAAATAGTTGCCTGTTATTAGTGTTGTTGCAGAATTGTAATAGTGTTTACCATCACTGCCTATTAATCTTGTGTACCTCTCAGTGTCTTTCTTTGCTTTAGTCATTGTCATGGATTGAATTATGTCCTCCAAAAAATGTGTGTATCAATTTGGCTGGGTCAAGATTCCTGGTATTGTGTGATTTTCCTATGTGTTGTAAACCCTGCCGCTATGATGTTAACGAGGGAGGATGGGTGGCAGTTGTGTTAGTGAGGCAGAACTCAATCTGCAAGATTGGATTGTGTCTTGAGGCAATTTCTTGAGATATAAAAGAAAGAAGCAAGCAGAGAGACAGGGGGACCTCATACTACCAAGAAAGCAGTGCTGGGAGCACAGCATGTACTTTGGACCTGGGGTTTCTGTGCAGAGAAGCTCCTAGACTGGTGGAAGATTGATGAGAAGGCTGGCAGAGAGAAAGCCTTCCCCTGGAGCAGCTGCCCTGAATTTGGACTTTCAGCCCCCTTTAAAGTGAACAAATAAATTTCTTTTTGTTAAAGCCATCCACTTGTGGTATTTGCTATAGCAGCACTAGATAACTAAGACAGTCATGTTATGCTGACTCTCCCCATATTGTGTACTGTCTTTCACTTCACCAAAGTTAATATGTGTCTACTATCTAGTTAGTGATTTTCCCTCTTTTCCCCTTCCATTCCTGGTAATCATCAAATAATTTTTTTTTTTTTCTGTGTGTGTACTGATTTATTTATGTTATACTTCTTTGTATTTTATTTTAGTGGTTATTATAGGTATTTCGATAAACAAAATTTCATAGTCTGCATAAAGGAAATATTGCGGTAGTTTACATAAAATATAGAAACCATATACTGTACAGGTTTATTAATTGTAACTGCCCAGGCCCAGGCCCTTAAAGCCCCTCCTACTCTCTATGCAAGATTTATACTATGTATTACACCTACATATGTTAAAAGAACACAGGATAACATTATAATTTTTGCTTTAAACAGCCATAGGCTTTTTTTTAGAAACCAGAACATAGAAATCAGTTTACGTGTATCTGGGCATTTTCCATTTTCAATATATTCCTTCCTGAACACCTGAGTTTCAAACATGTCATTTCCCTTTAGTCTGAAGAAAATCTTTTAGCATTCCTTACAGTTTGTAAGAAACTCTTTTAGCTTTCTTTTATCTGAAGACATCTTTATTTTGCCTTTATTCTTGAATTATAGTTTTTGTTTACTATAGAGTTAAAGGTTATTATTTTTTTTTCTTTTAGCACTTTAAAGCTGTTGTTAAATTGTCTCATGCCTTCACTTTTTCCTGATAGTCAGTGTTCATTCTATGTTTGTTTGACCTCAAAATATTATTTTATTTTGTTTTTGATACTTAGTATCTTGGTGATGAATTGCCTTGACATGTTTTTCTTCTACTTATCTTGTTTGAGATTTACTGAACTTCTTAAATCTGTGAATATATAACTTTTACCAAATTTGGAAAAATTCTGGCAACATTTTTTCTAATATGTTACTGCCACATTTTATTTATCTTTTCCTGTTGTGGCACCAGTTATACAATTTAGATATTTTGATGGACTCTTACAGATCTGAATCTTATTTTTTCCCTTTTTTCACTTTTGTTCTTCAAATTAGATACTAGAAATGATCTATTTTTAAATTCATTGAATTTTTTCTGTTATTTCACTTTTGCTGTTAAGTCCATCCAGTTTTTTTTTCAGATATCATAATTTCAATTTCTAAAAATTCCCGTGTGATAATGTTAGTTGTCATTATGAGCATTTTTTTTTCTTTAATCATTGAACATAATTGTAATAGATGCTTTGCAATTGTTGTCTGCTGATCTCAACATTTATGTCACTTCAGGGTTGGCAATTTATTGGTTTTGTCTTGAGAATGAGTCATACATTTCTAATTTTTTTATGTCAAATAATTTTGGGATATACCCTGGCCAGTGTGAAAATTGTCTTATGTACAATGTGAATCCTGTTATGGCACTCTGGAAAGCAATGGTCTTTTTTTCTTTGTTGTTATTTTAGCTGTTAATTGACTCAGATTCAAGCTGCAAGTTCTATTCCTTGGGGAGTAACTGACTTTTAATTTCAATTATTTTATCCTTACTTAAGTGTCTAATTTCTGAGATGCTCTCATGCATATGTATTTTAGCTGTTGAACAAGAGATATGGGCAGATGATTTCACAAAATTTTGGACTTCCTCTTTATAACTCTTTTCAGTATTCTCCCCTCATTGCTCATGGATATTGTCACTCCAGACTCTGTTTACTAGTATTTCAAGCTACACAGTTTGAAAGTTTTCTGCCAGAGTTTTAGACTCCTTTCACAGAACAGATAGGGTCTTTCTTCAAGACAGAAGGATAACTTGCCCATTGTCCATTTCCTTTTTCATTCTGCTTGATAATCTTCCTAACCGATGAGTTAATTCTCCTGCCTTTAGGTAGGATGTTCCTCTTCCTGACCAAAGAGTTATAGCTGTTATCTTCAGGAATGTCAGTTTAAAAGAAGCTTACACAGTCATCACTGGAAACAAAACATTCCTCATTTCTTTAAAAAAAATATTTCCATCCATGGGCTTCCTACTATGCTAATTAAATCAGAACAATTGTTGCTGCTGGAAAGAACAAAAGATATTTTCTAGAGAGTTACATTCTTTCAAGGAGTTGACTGTTGTGTGCTACAGAAATGTAAACATTGTCAAAATTTATGTAAATTCATAATTAAAATTCATGTATTTTGCTTTATATAAGTATACGTCACGCACTGGGTTTTGGGTTATGTCACTAAGAAAAAACAATCACTGCCTCAACCATGGCCGAATAAATAATTATGCTGGCATATTTCAATGTCAATCTACCTATACCAAAAACCAAACAAACAACCCAAACCCATTGCCTGTAGAGAGTTGATTCTGACTCATATCCACCCCATGTGTTACAGAGTAGAACTGAAATCAATAGGTTTTCTTGGCTGCAATCAGATCGCAAGATCTTACTTCTGCAGTGTCACTGGGTGGGTCCAAACTCCCAATCTCTTGGTTGGTAGCTGAGTTCAAACTATCTGCACCAACCATAGGCTTAAGCTACTTGCACATGTTGTTGTTGTTAGGTGCCATCAAGTCAGTTCCGACTCATAGCGACCCTATATACAACAGAACGAAATACTGCCTGGTCTTGCACCATCCTTGCAACTGTCATTATGCTTGAGCTCTTTGTTGCAGCCACTGTGTCAATCCACCTCATTGAGGGTCTCCCTCTTTTCCTCTGACCCTGTACTTTGCCAAGCATGATGTCCTTCTCCAGGGACTGATCCCTCCTGACAACATATCAAAGTATGTAAGACATGGTCTCACCATCCTTGCTTCTAGGGAACATTCTGGTTGTACTTCTTCTAAGATAGATTTGTTCATTCTTTACTAGTCCTTGGTATATTCAATATTCTTTGCCAACACCACAATTCAAAGGCATCAGTTCTTCTTTGGTCTTCCTTAGTCACTGTCCAGCTTTCACATACATATGATACAATTGAAAATACCATGGCTTGGGTCAGGCACACCTTAGTCTTCAAGGTGGTGTCTTTGCTCTTCAACACTTTAAAGAGGTCCTTTGCAGCAGATTTACCCAGTGCAGTGTGTCTCTTGATCTCTTGACTGCTGCTTCTATGGCTGTTGATTATGGATCCAAGTAAAATGAAATCCTTGACAACTTCAATCTTTTCTCCATTTATCATGATGTTGTTCATTGGTCCACTTGGGAGGATTTTTGTTTTCTTTATGTTGAGGTGTAATCCATACCGAAGGCTGTGGTCTTTGATCTTCATTAGTAAGTGCTTCAAGTCCTTTTCACTTTCAGCAAGCAAGGTTGTGTCATTTGCATAACACAGGTTGTTAATGAGTCTTCCTCCAATCCTGATGCCCATTCTTCTTCATATAGTCCAGCTTCTTGTATTATTTGCTCAGCATACAGATTGAATAGGTACGGTGAAAGAATACAACCCTGACACACACCTTTCCTGACTTTAAACCAATCAGTGTCCCCTTGTTCTGTCTGAACAACTGCCTCTTGATCTGTGTAAAGTTTCCTCATGAGCACAATTAAGTGTTCTGGAATTCCCTTTTTCGCAGTGTTATCCATAATTTGTTATGATCCACACAGTCAAATGCCTTTGCATAGTCAATAAAACACAGGTAAACATATTTCTGGTATTCTCCGCTTTCAGCCAGGATCCATCTGACATCAGCAATGATATCCCTGGTTTCATGTCCTCTTCTGAAACTGGCCTGTTTCTAGTACTTCCCTGTCGATATACCACTGTAGCCATTTCTGAATGATCTTCAGCAAAATTCTGCTTGTGTGTGATATTAATAATATTGTTGTATAATTTCCACATTTGGTTGGATCACCTTTCTTGGGAGTAGGCATAAATATGGATCTCTTCCAGTCAGTTGGCCAGGAAGCTGTCTTCCATATTTCTTGGCACAGACGATTGAGCACGTCCAGTGCTGCATCTTTTTATTGAAACATCTCAATTGATATTCCATCAATTCCTGGAGCCTTGTTTTTCACCAATGCCTTCAGAGCAGCTTGGACTTCTTCCTTCAGTACCATTGGTTCCTGATCAAATGCCACCTCTTGAAATGGATGAACACTGACTAATTCTTTTTGTTTTAATGACAGTGTATTCTTTCCATCTTCTTTTGATGCTTCCTGGTCGTTTAATATTTGCCCCATAGAATCCTTCACTATTACAACTCGAGGCTTGAATTTTTTCTTCAGTTTTTTCAGCTTGAGAAACACCGAACATGTTCTTCCCTTTTGGTTTTCCATCTCTAGCTCTTTGCACCTGTCATTATAATACTTTGTCTTCTTGAGAGGTCCTTTGAAATCTTCTGTTCAGTTCTTTTACTTCATCAATTCTTCCTTTTGCTTTAGCTGCTCGATGCTCAAGAGCAAGTTTCAGAGTCTCCTCTGACATCCATCTTGGTCTTTTCTTTCTCTCCTCTCTTTTCAATGACCTCTTGCTTTCTTCATGTATGATGTCCTTGATGTCATTCTACAACTCGTCTGGTCTTTGGTCACTAGTGTTCAATGTGTCATATCTATTCTTTAGGTGGTCTTTAAATTCAGGTGGGATGTGCTCAAGGTCATATTTTGGCTCTCGTGGGCTTGCTGTGATTTTCTTCAGTTTCAGCTTGAGCTTGCATATGAGCAATTGATGGTCTGTTCCACAGTCAGCCCCTGGCCTTGTTCTGGCTGGTGATATTGAGATTTTCCATTGCCTCTTTCCACAGATGTAGTCAGTTTGATTTCTGTGTGTTTCATCTAGTGAGGTCCATGTATATAGTTGCCATGTACGTTGGTGAAAAATGGTACTTGCAGTGAAGAAGTCGTTGGTCTTGCAAAATTCTATCATTCTGTCTCTGGTGTTGTTTCTATCATCAATGCCATATTTTCAACTTCTGATCCTTATTCTTTGTTTCCAATATTCGCGTTTCAATCACCAGTATTTATCAATGCATCTTGATTGTAAGTTCGATCAATTTCAGACTGCAGAAGCTGATAAGAATCTTCTATTTCTTCATCTTTGGCCCTAGTGGTTGGTGTGTAAATCTGAATAATAGTCATATTAACTGGTTTTCCTTGTAGGCATATGGATATTATCCTATCACTGACTGCATTGTACTTCAGGATAGGCTATGTAAAATTACTGAGGCTGTTTTAGATCTTGAAACTTACCTGCCTTTACTGTAGCTTGAGGTGTCGCTAAGCCTCTCAGTTATGTTGAAAATACTGTATACAGATCTACCTCAATGGAAATATACAATGCATTTTTTTAATTTTTTACTTCTGGCAAGTCCACCCTGACCTGCAGCAACCCATTATGGTTGAAATTCTTAAAAAGAATACTTGGATTCTAAGCACATGTGTTCAAGTAACAAAAGTTAAAGTACAAGTATGAAAACAATGCAATGTTCCTAGTATAACATGACAGGTAGCAACAAGCCATGACTTCTGCTACAATACTTTAAAAAAGGGAAATATTTAAAAATCATAAATTTAAAGACATTGGAAATCTGCAGGAAACAAGATGACAGGTTAGAATATCAAAGAGGAAAGATCCCTATCTAGCTAAGTTGAGATTTGTTTCCTTCTTATCATTATTTGATGAGACTTGCCCTCTGTTAAAATTTTTGTTTGTCATAGCAGAGGAGTTTTACTAGAGAAAAAGAAGAATCAGCATGACCTGGCCTGACATAATACTTCTATAATGCTGCCTAATGTACTGTTATTTTACCTTCCTGGAATATTTTTTGAGTACTTGGGTAGTCCAAAAGGCTGGAAGTGTGAAATGAAAAGGTAGATTGAATCTTTTACTAACTTGCAGAGGTTGAAAGGTAAATCACGCTAGAGGGATGCCTCACCTCATGACCTTTGTCGTATTTGAACTTATTTGAGGTGAGATTTTCAAGAGCTAAGCTATAAATCTCTGAAAAGCACCCCTTTCAGGATAGAAAATAAAGACATTTCTCAGAATCTTAATTAATCAAATGTTTGAGCAAAGCACATCTTAGTAATGGTTGCTATAAAAGACATTGAAATCACTGTCATAGTGTTGAGGAGCAAAGTCCTCCTAGGTAGAACCTGCAAAACTTCTATATGGCATGTAATCACATATTATAAGGCATAAAAACATGTATGAAAATCAAGAGAAGTATAAAAAAAATACGGAGGGCCATAAATGATTCGGTTGTTGAAGTTAGTAAACAAGGACTTAAAATTAACTATGGAAATGAACCAATTAAAAGACAATAATGAAATATGTGTAGGAAAATATAAAAAATTCAGTAAAGATTGTAATTCACTTTTAAAGAAAAATGAAATGAACATTCTGAAATAGAAAAATTATAAATTTTAAAAATAAAAATTCCTTTGATATCATAAGACTAGATCAAATATAGTAAAGTATAGGGTTGTAAATTCAAAGACAGATAAATTGAAAATACCCAACCAAAAGCCCAGAGAGGAATATAAATATAGAACAAAGAATAAGAGACATGTGGAACAAAGTCAAATTCCAAAATGAAACCACTGAAGAAGATGAGAAAGGGAATGAACCAAGAAAGAAAAAAAAAAATTCCAAAACTGATGAAAGACGATAACCTATAGTGTCAAGAATCTCAGCAAATCTCAAAAGAAGAAATACAAATAAAAGTCACTGTAATCATGTGACTGCTAAAAACCAAAGCAAAAGAGAAAACTTTAAAAGCTAGAGGAAAAAAAAAATATATATATATATATATATATATAACTATATATATATATAAATCCTTCAACGGAGCTACAAAGGAGTGGATTTTTTGAAGTGCTATGGAAACCTGAAAAAAATAAAATCATACGAAATTGTTAAAAAGGTGAAAAAAATTGGCAAATTAGAACTGTTTATCCAAAAAAATATCCTTCAAGTTGAAGCCAACAGATGACTTCAGGAACAGTGGAATAAGAAATTCCATGGAAACAACATAACTAGTAAAAAAAATGAAAAAAATAAAAATAAAGAAATCTCTAAAGCTTGTCCTAAGGACACATAGCAAATGAAGAAATATTTACTGAAAAAAATCAATAAATCAACCTTAGTAGCAACAATGACAGTATGTGGCATTTGAGCCATGAACTGATTTCTTTCTCCTTCTCCATTCAGCTCAAGGGAAACTCCACTCTGGGAAAGTACGCACAAAAAGATGGGTCTTTCTCTACCCTCAGCTCCCAGTGGAGTGTTTACGATCTCTCCGAGAGGAATAAGCTAGGGTATTTCTTATCACTCATAGGCAGTTCTGTGTTTCAGGACTTTATTTTGGGCCAAATCATCTGAGAGGTCTGGAGCTCTCTTCCTCCACCTATCCTCCACTCATATGGTGGAAGCATTACCCCAAGCATGGCAGGCAAAGAATACTGGGGTCCCAAGCACCCTCACCACAACACAATAATAAGATTGAGGATCGACACTAAGAGTGGCAGTCCATGAAGGCCAAAAGCTACCATCTCCCCTCTGTTCCTTGCTGGCAAATCAGGGGTGATCCTCTGAGAGAAGTGGTCCTCTAACTTTGCCCCCAGCTCCAAAGGAGTGGCACAGTGGTTTTCCCAGGGGGAGAGGCTATACAAACACAGGGCTCTAAACTTCTCCCCAAGAGAAGTGACTTTAATTGGAAAAGAGTTTGAATAAATTTAATCTTAAAGGAGCTCTCAAAGAGAATGGAAGTTTTGAAGATAAGCACTTACCAGATGGTTGTTAGCTAATGATGAAAGCAACAATCCTAGGCCAGCTAGACGTTTATAAGAGAGAACCAAGAAGAGTGGCTGCTAAAGAACACTCCTGAGGTTGAAACAAACCTCAAAGACTGGCCTAGACAACTAGATAAGACCAAGGAATAAGGCATGCAACTGGGCACTGTCTAAAATAATAATCAACCAGCAATTAGTGAATTAACAGTTGAGTGTGATATCAACAGAGGCAAAGAGCTTACCCGAGAGGTGGGAGGGTGGGGGGAAGCCAAGGGGATCCTTGATAAAACCACTATTATCCCAGGTTGACACTGTATATGCCCAAGTTTGTGCCCCTTGAGATTAATATCAGAGGCTGCACACTGTGAGTACATAGAAAGTTCAATGTGTTCTACAAATCTATTATTAGAATTAATAAATGTGTTTAGCAAGACAAAACCCATTGTCATTGAATCAACTCCGACTAACTGGGACCCTATAGGACAGAGTAAAACTGCCCCATAGGGTTTCCAAGGAGCGGCTGGTAGATTTGAACTGCCCCCCTTTTTGTTAGCAGCCTCGTTCTTAATCACTGCACCATCAGGACCCCCTGTTTAGCAAGATTCCTGGACAAAAGCTCAATTGTCACAAATGGTTAAACACTAGACTACTAGCTGAAAAGTTGGCAGTTCAAACCCACCCAGAGGTGCCTTAAAAGATAGGCCTGGCATTCTGCTTCCAAAATATCACAGCCTCAAAAACTCTATGGAGCATTTCTACTCAGCACACGTGAAGTTTCCATGAGTCTAAGGCAACTAACAACAACAATACAAATATCAACTGAAACTATAAATATTTGCTTGGAAGAAGAAAAGTAAATGGCATTTTTAAAATACCATTTCAAATTGCATCCAAAATAATGAATAACTAAAAATAAAATCTAAGAAAAACATATAACTCTGCATTGAAAGGAACAAACCATTGAATAGAGAAATTAAAGAAGACTTAGATTAATGAAGAGATGTATCATATTCAGTAATTGCAAGACTAAATATTGTCAAGCTGACAATTCTCTGTAAATTGCTCTGGATATTTAATACAATCTCAATAAAAACTTAAGCGGTATTTTTTTTTTTTTTACAAATTTAAAATATGCCTCTAAAATTCATATAAAAGTTGAAAAAGCTTAGACTAATCAAGAGCATCTGGAAGAAAAAGAGCAAATCTGAACGACTTGCAATAATAGTTTCAAATTTTCCTACAGTGTAACATTATGACAGCCTGTTATGGAAGCAATGATTGACAAATATAAGAGTGATACATAATAGGTAGTCAATACTTATAACTACATGTATGAGTAAACTTGAAATACTAAAATCTCATTGTCACAATTCCCTTGAAAGGAATGCTTTCTTATTTCTATTTTTTAAGTAAATAGTGCTGGAGTAATTGGATTATTTTAGGGTAAAAGCACACTTTGAATCTATATTCCAAAAAACACATAATAATCTTAAATCACAGAGTTAACTGAAAGAGTAAGATTCTAAAACTTCAAGAAGAAATGTAGTAGAAACTATTTGTGACCTTAAAGTAGTCAAATTTATCTTAAATAGGTTTAAAACTTTTTATATAATGAAAGAGATAGATGAAAGATAGCTTAATTGACTTTTGGAGTAATAGGATGAAATGTTAAAGACTAGTCCCTAATGAAATTAATGTTGACTAGGAGACTTTCTCTGCAGGGCTGGACGAAGGAATATTGTGCTCAAATATAATGGAGGAAACAGAGATAAATCAGTCACACCATCTTTCCAGTTCAGAGGGAAGTCACTTTATCCTTAAGGGATTGGAGAGGAAAGGAGGCTGTCCCTGAGTAGGTATAGCAATAAATTCAACCTCACACAGATACAGAACTTTTTTGTTTCAGATAAAAGTATAATGACAGTGGGATTTAAATTCTTTACTCTTGAAAATAACTTTTTAGTCAATACAGAGTAACCATAAATATTCTTAGTTCCACATCTGTGCTTTTTTACCACTTTTCACAGACATCTATCATGGTTCACCAGCATTGGGATTTAGTCATTTTATATGTTTTTGGAATCCCCTCCTCAAGAATCCAAGTTACTTAAAAGCAGAAACCTTTGCTTGCTCCCCTTTCCATCCCCTGATCAGCAAGTAAAATGACTGGCAAATCATAGGTGATGCATACTTTTCAAATAAAAGTTACAGGGATAAAATAATGAGAGTTAAATATTGAAATGTAACTTGAAATAATATTAGAATTGGAAATCTTTGTTTCTTAGCTAAGACAGTGGATATTTTGCAGTGGGGCAATTTGGAGAAGAATAAAAGTAATTCACTGTATTACTATAGCTAATAAATTATTTCTTCAATGTTGCAGTGTACAAGGTCAACATCCAAAAATCAGCCTGGTTTCTATACATATAAACATCAGCAAAGAGCAAACAAAAAGGAAATTAAGGAAACAATTCAGGGTCAGTGAAAAAAGAGGAAGATCCTCAAGGACAGGGATTGACACTGTGACTGCAACAATGGGCTCAAATGCAGCAACAACTGTGAAGATGGTGCAGGATCAGTCAGCATTCCGTTCCATTGTACATATGGTCGCTATGAGTCAGAACTAATTAGATGGCAAATACAATAGGAATGAATTCAACTAGGAAGCTAAAAACTGAAACTTATACACTGAACACTATAAAACATTACTAAAACAAATTAAAGAAGGCCTCAAAGAATGGAAGGAAATTCCATGTTCATGTGTTGGAAGGTTTAATATTGTTAAGATGTCTCAAGGCAATCTATAAATTCAATGCAATATTCTTCAAAATTATGACAGCCTTCTTTTCAGAAAGGGGGAAGCCAATCTGAAATTTTATGAAACTGGAATCCAGAATAGTTAAAGCAAGACTGAAAAATAAGAATAAAGTAGTCAGATTCACACTTTCTAATTTCAAAATGTACTATAAAACTACAGTAATAAAAACAGACTGCTGCTGTTGTTGTTAGGTGCCATTGAGTCGGTTCGGACTCATAGCAACCCTATAGGGCAGAGTAGAACTGCCCCATAGGGTTTCCAAGGAGCAGCTGATGGGTTTGAACTTCCAACTTTTGGTTAGCAGCTGAGCTCTTAACCACTATGCCACCATTGTTGTTAGATCTCATGAAGCTAGTTGTGACTCACAGTGACCCTATATACAACAGAATGAAATGCTGCCTGGTTCTGTGACATCCTCATAATCCTTGCTATGTTTGAGTTGATTGTTGTAGCCACAGTGTCAATCCATCTCATTGAAGGTCTTCCTCTTTTTCACTGACCCACTTTACTAAGCATGACGTTCTTCTCTAAGAACTGGTCCTCTTAATAACAAGTACATAAGATGAAGTCTGGCCATTCTCACCTCTAAGGAGCATTCTTTCTCTATGTAGACATATATATCTGTTGCTATATACCTGTTTCTGTCAGGTTGATTCCAACTTATAGCAACTCTGTAGGACAGAGTAGAACTGCCCCATAGGGTTTCCAAGGCTGTAATCTTCACAGGAGTAGGTTGCCACATCTTTCTCCCAAGCAGTGGCTGGTAGGTTTGAATCGCCAACCTTTCAGCTAACAGTCTAGTACCTAACCACTGTGCCACAAGGACTCCTTTTATATATACCGGTGGAGAAGAATTGAATGCCCAAAAATAAACCCAGACATGTATGGTTAATTGATTTTAAACAAAGTCGCTAAGTCCATATAATTGGGAAAGAAGAGTCTCTTTAATAAATGGTGCTGGGACAGCTGGATTTCCACATATAAAAGAATGAAAATAGACCCATACCTTGCATCATACACAAAAAATAATTAAAAGCGGATCAAGGAACTAAATGAGAAAGCTAAAACCATTAAACTCTTAGAAGAAAACATCGGAATATTGCTTCAGGGCCTATGTTTTTAACAATCAATTGTTAGATATGACACCAAAAGCACGAGCAGCAAAAATATAATAGAGATATGTGACCTTGTAAAAATTTAAACTTTGTTCATCAAAGGTCTTTATTAACAATGTGAAGCACCAGTCTATACACTGGAATAAAATTTTTGGTAACTATACACCTGCAAATGGTTTAATATCCACAATATGTAAAGAAACCCTACAACTTAACAACAAAAAGTCAAAAAGTCAACAAAAAGATGGGCAAATGACTTGAATGGACATTTCATTAAAGAGAGTACGCAAACACCCAAAACAAGTCATGAAAAGTTCCTCAATGTCGTTAATGATTTGAGAGATACAAATCAAAACCACAGTGAGATACAACCTTACCTTCACTAGAATGGCTATGATTAAAAACTAAAACAAAAAGGCAAATGACAGCTCCAGGTGAGAATGTTGAAAAATTAAAAAAAAAAAAAAAACAGTGCCATAGAGTCATTTCTAACTCACAGTGGAAATTAGATGTTGAGAAAGTAAATGGGAGAAATGATGAAGTCAAAGAGCTGAACAGAAGATTTCAAAAAGTGGCTTGAGAAGATGAAGTAAAGTATTATAATGAAATGTGCAAAGACCTGGAGTTCGAAAACCAAAAATGAAGAACGCGCTGGTCATTTCTCAAGCTGAAAAATCTGAAGAAATAATTCAAACCTCAAGCTGCAATTCTGAAGAATTTTGGGGGGTAAAACATTGAATGACACAGGAAGTAACAAAAAAAGATGGAAGGAATATACAGAGTCACTGTACCAAAAAGAATTGGTCGATGTTCAAACATTTCCAAAGGTAACATAAGATCAATAACCAGTGGTAATAAAGGAAGAAATGTAAGCTGTACTGAAGACATTGGTGAAAAACAAGGCTCTGGGGATTGATGGAATACCAGTCGAGATGTTTCAACAAATGGAAGCAGTGCTGTAGACATTCACTCACCTATCCCAAGAAATTCGGAAGATAGCTATCTGTCCAACCAACTGGAAGAGATCCATATTTGTGTCCATTACAAAGAAAGGTGATCCAGCAGAATTCAGAAATTATTGAAGACCTTCATTAGTATCATATGCAAGTAAAATTTTGCTGAAGATAATTCAAAAGCAGTTGCAGCAGTACATTGACAGGGAACTGCTGGAAATTCAAGCTGAATTCAGAAGAGGATTTAGAAAGAGGGCTATCATTGCTGATATCATATGGATCTTGGCTGAAAACAGGGAATGCCAGAAGGGTGTTTACCTGTGTGTTATTGACTATGCAAGGTATTCAACTGTGAGGATCATAACAAATTATGCATAACATTGTAAAGAATGCAAATTCCAAAACACTTAATTGTGTTTATGTGAAACCTGTATGTAGACCAAGAAATAGTCATTCGAACAGAACAAGGGAATAAACCATAAAAGGTGTACATCATGGTTGTATTCTTTTACCATACTTATTCGATCTGCATGCTGAACAAATAATTAGAGAATTTAGAGTATATTAAGTAGAATGTTGCATCAGGATTGGAGAAAGACTCAATCATTATCATTAACAGCCTGTGATATGCAGAAGTCACAACCTTGCTTGTTGAAAGTGAAGAGGACTTGAAGCACTTGTTGACAAAGATCAAAGACAGCAGAATTTAATATGAATTACACCCCATGATAAGGAAATAAAAATTCTTACAATTGGACTAATAAGCAATATCATGATAAGTAGAGAAAAAAATTGAAGATGCCAAGGATTTCATTTTACTAAGATCCACAATGAACACTCATGGAAGCAGCAGTCAAGCAATCAAGGGATGTGTCGTATTGGGCAAATCTGCTGGTAAAGTCCTGTTTAAAGTGGTGAAAAGTAAAGGTGTCACTCTGAGGACTAAAGTGCATCTGACTGAAGCCATGGCATTTTCAATTGCCTCATATGCATGCGAAAGCTGAACAATGAATAAGGAAGACTGAAGAAGTATTGATGTCTTTGATTTATGATGTTGGTGAAGAATATTGAATATACCACGGATTGCCAAGAAACAAAAAATCTGTCTTGAAAGAAGTACAACCAGAATGCTCCTTAGAAGTAAGAATGGTGAGAATTTGTCTACATTCTTTGGACATGTTATCAGGAGAGACCAGTCCCTGGACAAGCAAGGACATCTTGCTTGGTAAAATAGAGGGTCAGTGAAAAAGAGGAAAACCCTCAATAAAATGGATGGACACAGTGGCTGCAACAAAGGGCTCAAACATAGAAAGTATTGTGAGGATGGCACAGGACTGGACAAGGTTTCCATCTGTTGTACATAGTGTCACTATGATTCAGAACTGACTTGAAGGCACCTAACAACAACAAAAGCACCAACAATTATAATTCTGGCTGTTTTGAGAAATGCTTAGAATTATAGAACAAACACCATAATCAAAATACAGAGCAATTTTTTCACCCAAATAAATTCCCTTTTAAAATCAAAAGCTCCCATCACTCCTAAACCCTGGTAATCACTAATCTGTTTTCTTTCAAAGATATGCCATTCCATGCACAAATATTAATATACAAAATCTATAAATGCTTGGCAACTCTTAGAAACTCTGGTGGTGTAGTGGTTAAAAACTATGGCTGCTAACCAAAAGGTTGGGAGTTTGAATCCACCAGGCACTCCTTGGAAACTCTATGGGGCAACTCTATTCTGTCCTATAGGGCTGCTATGAGTCAGAATCGACTCAACGGCAGTGGGAGAGAGAAAGAGTGGCAACACTTAAAGAATGGAGAAAAATAAATGAAACAGTGTTACGCAAATGTGAGATTTCAGAGGCTTTCTTGCTTCCCTGTACATCACTATCACGTTTACAATAAATTTATCACTGTAAAATAACATTAATGAGGCTGGTATATATTCAGAAGTATATCAATATAAGTTGAAAAAGGAATCCCTGGTGGCATAATGATTAAGAGCTACAGCTTCTAACCAAAAGGTCAGCAGTTCAAGTCCACCAGGCACTGCTTGGAAACTCTATGGGGCAGTTCTACTTTGTCATTTAGGGTTGCTATGAGACAGAATCAACTCGACTGCAATGGGTTTGGTTTTGGTTTTGGTTTTAGTTGAAAAAAGATATTGCTTAGTTAGTGTTGCTGTCTCTAAAAGTGTAACCAAGTGAGGGTTTTTGTCTTATTAGCTGATTGAAATAAAACAGAAGCTACACCACCAGTTGCAAGGGAAACAGAAAGTGGAAATTTAGTGTTTGTGCAAACAAGGAGCAACTTGGGGCCTAGCAGCCGAAAGACCATGTGATCCCTGTCTGAGGGTATTAGGGAGATTTTTATTTCCAATGGTGTCTGAGGGTTGGGTTTGGTGCCCAGAACTCTCCACCCTTAGCCCTCCCATCTCCACATTTGAAGGTCCAGATGTTGAATCAGGTAGGTGATGTTCAGGTACAAGAACAGATTGAGGACACAGCTCTTCAGGTCCTGCATTCACGCATATGCAGGATTCTGGCATCGAATTCGAAATGCAGTTAGGGCTGCAGTGTGGTCAGTCCAAATCGCAGTCAGAAGCTGTGGCTTGGCAGGCTGTGGCGGGGGGGGGGGCATGATGGAGCTGGGGAATGCTCAACAGAGGCTTCAAAAGCATTAACTTTTTCTCAGAGAAATGTAGTAAAAAAAAAAAAAAAGGTTTTAGGATTAATTCTTAATTTTAATTTAGACCTATGATGACAAAAAAGAACAGAAATGTTTCATGAAATACATAATATGACCCACTTTTGATATGAAAGATACTTAGTAAATATTGATATATCTTATTGTCCGTAGTCACATGTTTGGAAATTCATTTATTAAAGGATTAAGGTGACTCATTATCTGGTTTTCCTCTTTCAGCAATCTAGTATTTCAATTCTCTAGTGAATAAGTTTCCAAATTTTATGTATTTATTCCTTTTCTTCTTGTAGTTCCATTTTCAGAACTACTGTACTAACCAATTAAAAAATAAGTTTTGGTTCAGTATAACTAAAAATGAGACAATGCCCTTAAACTCATTGTTTGTAATTATTAACAATGTCAAGATTTGCATAAATGTAAGGAAGTGAAAAGTGCCCTGTCTTTAATAGATATTTGTATGAAACATATCAAGGGTGTTATTTATGTACCTATTTCTTTATTTTACTTTGTTATTTATTTATTTATTTTTTTTTTTTTATGAAGCTTCAAGTGAACGTTTACAAATCCAATCAGTCTGTCACAAATATGTTTACATACATCTCACTCCCTACTCCCACTTGCTCTCCCCTTCTTGAGTCAGCCCTTTCAGTCTCTCCTTTCGTGACAATTTTGCCGGCTTCTCTTTCTCTCTATCCTCCCATCCCCCCTCCAGACAAGAGTTGCCAACACAATCTCAAGTGTCCAACTGATATAATTAGCTCACTCTTCATCAGCGTCTCTCTCCCACCCGCTGACCAGTCCCTTTCATGTCTGATGAGTTGTCTTCGGGGATGGTTCCTGTCCTCTGCCAACGGAAGGTCTGGGGACCATGGCTTCTGGGAATCCTCTAGTCTCAGTCAGACAATTAAGTTTGGTCTTTTTGTGAGAATTTGGGGTCTGTATCCCACTGATCTCCTGCTTCCTCAGGGGTCCTCTGCTGTGCTCCCTGTCAGGGCAGTCATCGATTGTGGCCGGGCACCAACTAGTTCTTCTGGTCTCAGGATGATGTAGGTCTCTGGTTCATGTGGCCCTTTCTGTCTCTTGGGCTCTTAGTTGTCGTGTGGCCTTGGTGTTCTTCATTTTCCTTTGCTCCAGGTGGGTTGAGACCAATTGATGCATCTTAGATGGCCGCTTGTTAGCATTTAAGACCCCAGATGCCACATTTCAAAGTGGGATGCAGAATGATTTCATAATAGAATTATTTTGCCAATTGACTTAGAAGTCCCCGCAAACCATGTTCCCCAGACCCCCGCCCTTGCTCCGCTGACCTTTGAAGCATTCATTTTATCCCGGAAACTTCTTTGCTTTTGGTCCAGTCCAATTGAGCTGACCTTCCATGTATTGAGTGTTGTCTTTCTCTTCACCTAAAGCAGTTCTTATCTACTGATTAATCAATAAAAAACCCTCTCCCACCCTCCCTCCCTCCCCCCCTCGTAGCCACAAAAGTATGTGTTCTTCTCAGGTTTACTATTACTCAAGATCTTATAATAGTGGTCTTATACAATATTTGTCCTTTTGCCTCTGACTAATTTCGCTCAGCATAATGCCTTCCAGGTTCCTCCATGTTATGAAATGTTTCAGAGATTCGTCACTGTTCTTTATCGATGCGTAGTATTCCATTGTGTGAATATAGCACAATTTATTTACCCATTCATCCGTTGATGGGCACCTTGGTTGCTTCCAACTTTTTGCTATTGTAAACAGAGCTGCAATAAACATGGGTGTGCATATATCTGTTTGTATGAAGGCTCTTGTATCTCTAGGGTATATTCTCAGGAGTGGGATTACTGGGTTGTGTGGTAGATCTATCTCTAACTGTTTAAGATAACGCCAGATAGATTTCCAAAGTGGTTGTACCATTTTACAATCCCACCAGCAGTGTACGAGAGTTCCAATCTCTCCTCAGCCTCTCCAACATTTATTATTTTGTGTTTTTTGCATTAATGCCAGCCTTGCTGGTGTGAGATGGAATCTCATCGTAGTTCTAATTTGCATTTCTCTAATGGCTAATGATCGGGAGCATTTTCTCATGTATCTGTTGGCTGCCTGAATATCTTCTTTAGTGAAATGTGTGTTCATATCCTTTGCGCACTTTTTGATTGGGTTGTTTGTCTTTTTGTGGTTGAGTTTTGACAGAATCATATAGATTTTAGAGATCAGGCGCTGGTCGGAGATGTCATAGCTGAAAATTCTTTCCCAGTCTGTAGGTGGTCTTTTTACTCTTTTGGTGAAGTCTTTAGATGAGCATAGGTGTTTGATTTTTAGGAGCTCCCAGTTATCGGGATTCTCTTCATCATTTTTGGTAATGTTTTGTATTCTGCTTATGCCTTGTATTAGGGCTCCTAGGGTTTTCCCAATTTTTTCTTCCATGATATTTATCGTTTTAGTCTTTATGTTTAGGTCTTTGATCCACTTGGAGTTAGTTTTTGTGCATGGTGTAAGGTATAGGTCCAGTTTCATTTTTTTGCAAATGAATATCCAGTTATGCCAGCGCCATTTGTTAAAAAGGCTTTCCTTTCCCCAATTAATTGACACTGGTCCTTTGTCAAATATCAGCTGCTCATACGTGGATGGATCTATGTCTGGGTTCTCAATTCTGTTCCATTGGTCTATGTGTCTGTTGTTGTACCAGTACCAGGCTGTTTTGACTACTGTGGCTGTATAATAGGTTCTGAAATCAGGTAAAGTGAGGCCTCCCACTTTCTTCTTCTTTTTCAGTAGTGCTTTGCTTATCCGGGGCTTCTTTCCCTTCCATATGAAATTGGTGATTTGTTTCTCTATCCCCTTAAAATATGACATTGGAATTTGGATCGGAAGTGCGTTAAATGTCTAGATGGCTTTTGGTAGAATAGACATTTTTACTATGTTAAGTCTTCCTATCCATGAGCAGGGTATGTTTTTCCACTGAAGTA
The DNA here is from genome assembly GCF_024166365.1 of Elephas maximus indicus. Lineage (NCBI taxonomy): Eukaryota > Metazoa > Chordata > Mammalia > Proboscidea > Elephantidae > Elephas > Elephas maximus. The sequence goes on along the minus strand of NC_064823.1, from coordinate 132,437,128 downwards.
TGTCCTTTTGAATTTCTTGTAGTAGAGCTTTGTAGTTTTCTTTGTACAGGTCTTTTACATCCTTGGTAAGATTTATTCCTAAGTATCTTATCTTCTTGGGGGCTACTGTGAATGGTATTGATTTGGTTATTTCCTCTTCGGTGTTCTTTTTGTTGATGTAGAAGAACCCAAGTGATTTTTGTATGTTTATTTTATAACCTGAGACTCTGCCAAACTCTTCTATTAGTTTCAGTAGTTTTCTGGAGGATTCCTTAGGGTTTTCTGTGTATAGAATCATGTCATCTGCAAATAGTGATAACTTTACTTCTTCCTCGCCAATCCGGATACCTTTTATTTCTTTGTCTAGCCTAATTGCCCTGGCTAGGACTTCCAGCAGGATGTTGAATAAGAGCAGTGATAAAGGGCATCCTTGTCTGGTTCCCATTCTCAGGGGAAATGCTTTCAGGTTCTCTCCATTTAGAGTGATATTGGCTGTTGGCTTTGCATAGATGCCCTTTATTATGTTGAGGAATTTTCCTTCAATTCCTATTTTGGTGAGAGTTTTTATCGTAAATGGGTGTTGGACTTTGTCAAATGCCTTCTGCATCAATTGATAAGATCATGTGGTTTTTGTCTTTTGTTTTATTTATGTGATGGATTACATTAATGGTTTTTCTGATATTAAACCAGCCTTGCATACCTGGTATAAATCCCACTTGATCAGGGTGAATTATTTTTTTGATGTGTTGTTGGATTCTATTGGCTAGAATTTTGTTGAGGATTTTTGCATCTATGTTCATGAGGGATATAGGTCTATAATTTTCTTTTTTTGTAATGTCTTTACCTGGTTTTGGTATCAGGGAGATTGTGGCTTCATAGAATGAGTTGGGTAGTATTCCGGCATTTTCTAAGCTTTGGAATACCTTTAGAAGTAGTGGTGTTAACTCTTCTCTGAAAGTTTGGTAGAACTCTGCAGTGAAGCCGTCCGGGCCAGGGCTTTTTTTTGTTGGGAGTTTTTTGATTACCGTTTCAATCTCTTTTTTTGTTATGGGTCTATTTAGTTGTTCTACTTCTGAATGTGTTAGTTTAGGTAGGTAGTGTTTTTCCAGGAATTCATCCATTTCTTCTAGGTTTTCAAATTTGTTAGAGTACAATTTTTCATAATAATCTGAAATGATTCTTTTAATTTCAGTTGGGTCTGTTGTGATGTGGTCCTTCTCGTTTCTTATTCAGGTTATTTGTTTCCTTTCCTGTATTTCTTTAGTCAGTCTAGCCAATGGTTTATCACTTTTGTTAATTTTTTCAAAGAACCAGCTTTTGGCTTTGTTAATTCTTTCAATTGTTTTTCTGTTCTCTAATTCATTTAGTTCAGCTCTAATTTTTATTATTTGTTTTCTTCTGGTGCCTGATGGATTCTTTTGTTGCTCACTTTCTATTTGTTCAAGTTGTAGGGACAGTTCTCTGATTTTGGCTCTTTCTTCTTTTTGTATGTGTGCATTTATCGATATAAATTGGCCTCTGAGCACTGCTTTTGTTGTGTCCCAGAGGTTTTGATAGGAAATATTTTCATTCTCGTTGCTTTCTAAGAATTTCCTTATTCCCTCCTTGATGTCTTCTATAACCCAGTCTTTTTTCAGGATGGTATTGTTCAGTTTCCAAGTATTTGATTTCTTTTCCCTAGTTTTTCTGTTATTGATCTCTAGTTTTATTGCCTTGTGTTCTGAGAAGATGCTTTGTAATATTTCAATGTTTTGGATTCTGCAAAGGTTTGTTTTATGACCTAATATGTGGTCTATTCTAGAGAATGTTCCATGTGCGCTAGAAAAAAAAGTATATTTTGCAGCAGTTGGGTGGAGAGTTCTGTATAAGTCAATGAGGTCAAGTTGGTTGATTGTTGTAATTAGATCTTCCGTGTCTCTATTGAGCTTCTTACTGGATGTCCTGTCCTTCTCCGAAAGTGGTGTGTTGAAGTCTCCTAGTATAATTGTGGAGGTATCTATCTCACTTTTCAGTTCTGTTAAAATTTGATTTATGTATCTTGCAGCCCTGTCATTGGGTGCATAAATATTTAATATGGTTATGTCCTCCTGATCAATTGTCCCTTTTATCATTATATAGTGTCCTTCTTTATCCTTTGTGGTGGATTTAAGTCTAAAGTCTATTTTGTCAGAAATTAATATTGCTACTCCTCTTCTTTTTTGCTTATTGTTTGCTTGATATATTTTTTTCCATCCTTTGAGTTTTAGTTTGTTTGTGTCTCTAAGTCTGAGGTGTGTCTCTTGTAGGCAACATATAGATGGATCATGTTTCTTTATCCAGTCTGTGACTCTCTGTCTCTTTATTGGTGCATTTAGTCCATTTACATTCAGGGTAATTATAGATAAATAAGTTTTTAGTGCTGTCATTTTGATGCCTTTTTATGTGTGTTGTTGACAATTTCATTTTTCCACTTATTTTTTTTTGTGCTGAGACGTTTTTCTTAGTATATTGTGAGATCCTCATTTTCATAGTGTTTGACTTTATGTTAGTCGAGTCGTTACTTTTTTCTTGGCTTTTATCTTGAGTTATAGAGTTGTTATATCTTTTTGTGGTTACCTTATTATTTACCCCTATTTTTCTAAGTAAAAACCTAACTTGTATTGTTATATATCGCCTTGTATCACTCTCCATATGGCAGTTCAATGCCTCCTGTATTTAGTCCCTCTTTTTGATTGTTGAGATCTTTTACCTATTGACTTCCATGATTCCCTGTTATGTGTATTTTTTTTTTTTTAATTAATCTTACTTTGTTTGTTTTTGTGATTTCCCTATTTGAGTTGATATCAGGACGTCCTGTTCTGTGACCTTGTGTTGTGCTGATATCTGATATTATTGGTTCTCTGACCAAACAATGTCCTTTAGTATTTCTTGTAGCTTTGGTTTGGTTTTTGCAAATTCTTTAAACTTGTGTTTATCTGTAAGTATCTTAATTTCGCCTTCATATTTCAGAGAGAGTTTTGCTGGATATATGATCCTTGGCTGGCAGTTTTTCTCCTTCAGTGTTCTGTATATGTCGTCCCATTCCCTTCTTGCCTGCATGGTTTCTGCTGAGTAGTCTGAACTTATTCTTATTGATTCTCCCTTGAAGGAAACCTTTCTTTTCTCCCTGGCTGCTTTTAAAATTTTCTCTTTATCTTTGGTTTTGGCGAGTTTGATGATAATATGTCTTGGTGTTTTTCTTTTTGGATCAATCTTAAATGGGGTTCGATGAGCATCTTGGATAGATATCCTTTCGTCTTTCGTGATGTCAGGGAATTTTTCTGTCAGGAGTTCTTCAACTATTTTCTCTGTGTTTTCTGTCCCCCCTCCCTGTTCTGGGGCTCCAATCACCCGCAAGTTATCCTTCTTGATAGAGTCCCACATGATTCTTAGGGTTTCTTCATTTTTTTTAATTCTTTTATCTGATTTTTTTTCAGCTATGTTGGTGTTGATTCCCTGGTCCTCGAGATCTCCCACTCTGCATTCTAATTGCTCGAGTCTGCTCCTCTGACTTCCTATTGCATTGTCTAATTCTGTAATTTTATTGTTAATCTTTTGGATTTCTGCATGCTGTCTCTGTATGAATTCTTGCAACTTATTAATTTTTCCACTATGTTCTTGGATAATCTTTTTGAGTTCTTCAACAGTTTTATCAGTGTGTTCCTTGGCTTGTTCTGCAGTTTGCCTTGGTTTCATTTGTGATGTCTTGAAGCATTCTGTAAATTAGTTTTTTATATTCTGTACCTGATAATTCCAGGATTGTATCTTCATTTGGGAAAGATTTTGATTCTTTTGCCTGGGGGGTTGGAGAAGCTGTCATGGTCTGCTTCTTTAAGTGGTTTGATATGGATTGTTGTCTCCGAGCCATCACTGGGAAACTAGTTTTTCCAGAAAATCCACTAAAAAAAAAATGCACTCAGATCCCTATCAGAGTTCTCCCTCTGGCTCAGGCTATTCGGATGTTAATGAAGCCTCCTGGGGAGGGTGGGGGAGGGAACAGAAGATTGGAGAGTAAAACCTCAGAATACATCCAGAGTTGCTTGTCTTGCTTGGAATGACTATTATATCTGAGATTTCCGCAGGGCGCGTCGCCTGTGTGTGCTGGCTGTGTGGAGATTGCCCCCGGGGGGGTCTGGCCCACTGGAGTCAAGGTCAGATCCTCTGCTTCTAGCCCCATGCCCAGAGTCAAGGCTCCCCTACTAGGACAGTGCACTCTCGACTCCAAAATCAGTCACTGCCTCCTGGGGACTTCTCGTCCCTCCAGCCGCGTTGCCGTGCCGCCCCCGAGAACCAGTTGGGCTGCCTCCCGGGGTTAGTTCAGTTGGGTGGAGCAGCTCCCCGTGCTTGTGCCGTGACCGAGTGTCCCGGCTGGGACACTGTTCTCCCTGCTCCAATACCAGTCGCTGCCTCCCGGGGACTTCTTCTACCGGCTGCGCCCCATGCCGCCCGCGCGACCCAACTGGGCCCCCTCCCGGGGTTAGTTCAGGGGGGTGGAGCAGTTCTCCGTGTTTATGCCGTACCTGCATCCAGTCCAAATCCCAGCGGGATGGTTCCCCCGGTGGGACGCTGCTCTCCCCGTTCCAAGACCAGTCACTGCCTCCCGGGGACTTCTCCCACCGGCTGCGTCCCACGCCACCCGCGGAACCGGCTGGTCCCCCTCCCGGGGTTAGTTCAGGGGGGTGGAGCAGCTCTCTGTGCTTGTGCCGTACCTGACTGGTACGCTGGCTCCAGGCTCTGGAAACAATCGCTGCTTCCCCGTATTAGTTCGTTCTCCGTCTCTTAATCTGTGTTTGTTGTTCAGGGTTTGTAGATTGTTATGTATGTGATCGATTCACTTGTTTTTCCGTGTCTTTGTTGTAAGAGGGATCCGAGGTAGCGTCTGTCTAGTCCGCCATCTTGGCTCTGCCCCTCTGTTATTTATTTTTCATCAACTGATTTCTCTGCATCCATAAAATTCAGCCTTGGAGATTTGCTCACAGCAAATAGTGATGCCAGTACTTAAATAAAGATGCTCTGGGTCTGATAAACTATTAAGTGATTGAAAGTTGTAAAAACAGAAACAGCCATGTTATTTCCAGCTGCATTCCAATTGCACGCATCCATTCCTTTTTATTGTTTGCCAAGTGAAAAACCTTAATGTTAATGGTAGACAAACAGTGTTTTGGAATTTCTGTTCCAAAGTTACTGTTTTCATCTAAGTAGACTACCTGTTTTACTAAAGAGCCTTGCTCTGTGAATCTGCATAAGAAAATACCTGAGGACTTGCAGACAATATTGAAATTGCCTTTCAATAACTTCTAAAGGTCAACCACAATACTGAAAGCCTTTTCCATATTTACTGTGAGATTTTTAAGCATAATGGTATTAAATTATAAACCTCATGAGAACAAGGGTTGGATTTATTATGTTCATGACTATTTTCAATCATCTGGCATGGTGCCTGACACGCGAATATTCAGTAAATATTTGCTAACTGAATAAAAGAATACATGAATGAATGAAGACAGTAAAACATCTGACTTGAATCTGAAATTATTAAATTTGATTATCACATCAATTATATGTTACAACCTGAAGAAAATTTGTCTGCTGAAATTAATGAAAAGTATACTGTAGTAATAAGTCATGATGCACATTTAAAATTGTTGTCCTTGATATTTCAACATTTATGGAAGGTCAAAACTGAAATTAAATAGGACAATGTTTTTATGTTGAAATAGGAATAGAAAACAGTTCTGTTCATGTTGACATAGAAAGAGAAATTCTTTAGATGGTCACTTAGTTGTAAGGATCTTGGATAAAAGATTCCTGTTGTTTTTTCCTTATAAAATAACAATATCTTTAGACAGCTCTTTAGTTTAACTATCAGAGCAGATCCCAAAGGAAACACATGCGAAGAAAATGTGAGCTATCTGGAGCTCACAGAACAACAGGGCTACACAAATCTTAATGGTGTGTTTTAGCAACCAATCTCATTTGAGAGCCATTCCGATTATTTACTATCATCTATAAACCCCTAAATGGTTACCTCACTGCTCATTTTTCTCCTGAGGACCGTCCTGCAAATTATAGTGAATCAGAAGCCATTCTTTACAGTTCAAACTCAATTTTTTTCCAATAGGAAGAGATAATCTCACACATCAGTCATTCTAGATGTATGCTCACGTAAACTTGTAAGTAAATTTCCAAGCTAAAAATAAGTGAATAAATAATATTTTAATGTGTGTACTTAACCTGCTCATGTTTAAAATATAACCTTGATTGTTATAAAGTATTCAGTGTGGAATAATTTTTTTTTTAACTAATAATGGTCATCTGAATACAGTTTTCTCAATAGGTTACAAATTTGTAAATTTCTGGAAAACAACATATTTCACTTTGTACTACAAATGACATTTGGCTCTGCTTTGTTTAGATACTTATATCAAAGACATTACATATGTTACTTCAAATCTGATACTTTTGCTGCCCATCTCTAGTACATCTACTACAGTGGTGACATGTTTTCATGGATGGAGGAAAAACTCACACAGGCACATCTGACAGCACTCTACCTCCTCAAGCTCTTACTATTACACTCTTGTTTTCTACCCTGTGGTTTCATTATTGAGACTCCATAGATCCAGCTTGTTGCCTAAGGATGTGCAATTCAGAAATGAGAACAGTTCCCTCGTTGATGCCAGCACGTACCATAAGAAAACACCTGTTACCAAAAATACTTATCAAAAGAGTCAGATAACAATGGAAAATGTGGTACCTTATGTAAGAGGTGTTGTTCTTGATGCTGTTAGATGCATAGAGCTGGCCAGTGGAAGGAATGATGCCTGGTCCTTCACCATCCCCATAATAGGTTGCAGAATGGACCATTATGATCCGTAGGGTTTTCATTGGCTTATTTTTGGAAGCTGTTCTCCAGGCTGTTCTTCCTAGTCTGTCTCAGTCTGGAAATTCTACTGAAACCTGTTCAGTATCATAGCAACAGGGAATCTGGATGCGTGACATGCATTGGCTGAGAATTGAACCTAGGTCTCCTGCATGGAAGGAGGGGGTTGCTGTAAAATTTGGGGCACATGTTAGAAGATTTTAGGGGGAGTTTTAAGGAAGCATGACATGTCCTATATTGAGTACTCTAAGATGTCAAGAGCAATTTGGAGAATTGTTATTATTATTATTACTTTAATGTTGGAAGTTAAGAGGAACAGAGTGAGGTTAAGGTTGTCCATCATTGTAGTAGCAGTAGTAGTTGTTGTTGTTAGGTGATGCAGACTTGGTTCTGACTCAGAGTGACCCTAAATACAATGACCCTAAATACAACAGAGCAGAATACTACCTGTTCCTGCACCATCCTCACAATCCTTGCCACGTCTGAGCCATTGTTGCAGCCCCTGTGTCCATCCATCTTGTTGAGGGTCTTCTTCTTTTTTGATGACCCTCTACTTACCAAGCATGATGTCCTTCTCCAGAGACTGGCCCCTCTTGATAACATGTCCAAAGTATGTGAGACAAAGTCTTGCCATCCTCGATTCTAAAAAGTATTCTGGTTGTACTTCTTCCAAGACAGACTCATCTGTTCTTTTGGCAGTCCATGGTATATTCAATATTCTTCATCATCACCATAATTCAAAAGCTTCAATTCTTCTTTGGTCTTCCTTATTCATTGTCCATCTTTCACACGCATTTGAGGTGATTGAAAAATATCTTGTGTTGGTTCAGGTGCACCTTAGTCCTCAAAGTGGTATCTTTGCTTTTCAACACTTTAAAGTGGACTTGAAGCAGTGGAGAAGGGTATATTTCATCACATTTTGGAGCTTCCAATGTGTATTTACTTTCATCATTCTTGAGGCATGACTTTGGGGTATTCTTGTTGTCTCATTTATTGTGACCAGGAAGAGTCTTTGTATGATGTTGGTATTATGGAAGAATGTTTACGTTAAGAAAAGCAACACCGTGGTTTAGGTTCTAGAAACCAACTACCAAGTTTTAGGGCTGATCTTTTTATATTGTTTCTCAAGCCAATGGAATAGATTTAAGTGGATAAATTCTCCCAGGAGGACAGTTCTGAGACACAAGTTTTTGTGGCTTCTTTGTGGATATTCCAAAGGAATCAAGCAATCAGTTCCAATTAGTGAAGGACATCTTGACATTTAATTCCTTGTATTGGCTCTTGCTTGTTTCTTTTCTTGCACCTCATCCCTGATCTCTGAGATTGCATTCCCCTGGAATCTGCCTCAGACGTTGCTTTCCAGACAGGTCCTGGAGAAGAGACTTTCAGTATGGATTTTTTGGACCTGGATTATTCCTCATTCTGATGATGATAAAGACCACATTACTGGTGGTAATTAGGGTAAAAACTTTTTTTTTTTTACATTAGCCCTGAATGTAGTGCATCACAAATACTAAGGTTCTTCCCTATAAATAATTGGGAAGAGATGAAATGGATCATAAAGCAATGGGATATGCTTTGATTTTAGTACTTGAACAGTATGGGGGCAATAGTTATAACAATTTTAGAATTTTTTTTTAACTGCATGTCAAGTTTATTAAAAATAAAATGATAGTCTCAGGGAAGATAATTGGTAACTTAGAGTAAGCTGTGAAACCAGAAGGCTTTTAAGGCAGCTTATTAATTTTAAGGAGACTCAGATCTTCACAGCAGATGATAGTCAAGCTTAAATTCCAATGCAATGATGCCAAAGAACATTCTGTCCAGCATTCATAGGTTTCCTAGATCAAAGAATGGGAAAAGAGTGGGAGGCTAAGATCTAGGATAGGGATATCTAGATAAATGAGTCTGAGAATTTTTAACTATTACATTCTCCTAAATCTTCTAAGGTGGGAAAAGTAGTTTTCTCTTACTTTTCTAAGAAAACAGCACCTCTTTTCTGAAGACTATGCAAAGATCTCACACAAGACAAGTTTTTTTGAGGATTTTTCTTAATTGTTTCAATATATTCTCTTGCAATCTTCATTGTCTCTATGTTACAAATAAAATCCAGGTCTTAGCATAAACCAAGTCAGAAAGTACAGCCCCTGCTCTGGAAAGAAATAACCTATGTGCTGAAAGAATTTCATGAGCTGACTAATGTAGTGGGCTAACAGATAGTTATCAGCAAGAACTGCAGAGTGTATAGGGGAGTGGTTAGTAACTTTCTTTGATCATCATGGGGGTGAGTAGAATAAAAGGATGGTTAAGGAAACATTTATTGGCATGGTGTTCTGGAATACGAGAGAAGTGTACAGATAATCCATGTTGTGGTGCAAACTGCCATCTCCTTGATCTGTATGAATCAGCAGATATTATGGAACTAAAGGTATCTGTGGTAAGTGAAATATCTTGTGAAATCGGGCAAGTCCCAGAGGAATAGTTGTAGTATTGACCCTATAATTCTAGGACAGGAGTTGACAAATAGTCTCAGTAAAGGGCCAGATATTAAGTATTTTTTTGGATTTATGGACTATGTGGTCTCTGTGCGTCTGGTAAGATCCACTTGTTAATGCTGTTGAAAAAAAGTATTTGTAATGAAGAAGTCTTGGTCTTGCAAAATTCTAATATGTGATCTCTGACATCATTTCTATTACCAAGGCCATACTTTCAAACTACTGGTCCTTCTTCCCTGTTTCCAGCTTTCTTTTTCCAATCACCAATAATTATTAATGCATTTTGATTGCATGTTTGATCAATTTCAGACTACAGAAGTTGATAAAAATCTTTAATTTCTTCATCTCTGGCATTAGAGGTTGGTGTGTAAATTTGATTACTTGTATTAATTGGTCTTCCTTACAGGCATATGGGTATTGCTATTATCCTATCACTCACAGCATTATCATTCAGGATAGATCTTGAAATGTTTTTTTGGCAATAAATGTGACACTAACCTTTTCAATTTGTCATTCCAAGCAAGGTATGATATTTGACTATCCAATTCAAAATGTCCAATGCTAGTCCATTTCAGCTCACTAACGCCTAGGATATTGATGTTTATGTGTTCCATTTCATTTTTGACCACTTCCAGTTTTCCTAGATCCATACTTCGTACTTTCCATATTCCAATTATTAATGGATGTTTTCAGCAGTTTCTTCTCATTTTGAGTCCTGTCACCTCAGCAAATGAAAGCCTTGAAAGCATCCCTCCTTTCACACCATTAAGAAGACAGTTCTTCTCCAGTTGCATTTTGAGTGCCTTCCAACCTAAGGGTCTCATCTTTCAGTACTATACCAGACAAAGTTTTGCTGCTATTCATAAGATTTTCACTGGCCAATTTTTTTCAGAAGTAGACTGCCTTGTTCATATTTCTAGTCTGTCTTAGAATGAAAACTCCTCTGAAACCTGTCCACCATGGGTGACTCTGCTGGTATTTGAAATACCAGATACAAATTCCAGTAACACAGCAACACACAAGCCACCACAGTACGATGAACTGATAGATGCTGGAGATTGCATGATTGAATTTTGCAAGAATAATTTCTTCATTGCAAATACCTTTTTGCAACAACATATACACATGGCGAGTATACACATGGACTTACCAGTTGGAATACACAGGAATCAAATCGACTATGTCTGTGGAAAGAGACAATGGAGAAGCTCAATGTCATCATTCAGTACAAGGCCTGGGGCCAACTGCAGAACAGACCATCAACTGTTCATATGCAAGTTCGAATCTAAGCTGAAGAACATTAGAGCAAGCTCATGAGAGAAAAAGTACGACCTTGAGTATATCCCACCTGAATTTTGACACCATCTCCAGAATACATTTGGTACATTGAACATTAATGACCAAAGAGCAAAAGAGTTGTGCAAGGACATCATACACAAAGAAAGCAAAAAAGGTCATTAAAAAGAAAGACAAAAATAGATGTCAAAGGAGACTCTGAAAACTTGCTCTTGAATGTTGAGTAGCTAAAGTGAATGTAAGAAATAATGAAGTAAAAAAGCTGAACAGAAGATTCCAAAGGGTGGTTGGAAAAGGCAAAGTAAAGGATTATAATGAAATGTGCAAAGACTAGGAAATAGAAAACCAAAACGGTAAGAACATGCTTGGCATTTCTTAAGCTGAAAGCACTGAAGAGAGGAAAAGATTCAAGCCTCGAGTTGCAATATAGAAGGATTTTACAGAGAAATTCTTGGCACAGGGAGCATCAAAAGAAGATGGAAAGAATGCACAGAGTAACTGTGCCAGAAAGAATTGGTTGATGATCATCCATTTCAGGATGTAGCATATGATCAGGGATCAATGTCACTGAAGGAAGAATCTCAAGCTGCACCGAAGGGAATAGTGAAAAACAAGACTCCAGGAATTGACAGAATACCAATGGAGATGTTTCAACAGACGGATGTAGAGCTGGAGGTGCTCACTATTCTATGTCAAGAAATTTTGAAGGGAGCTACCTGGGTAACCGACTGGAAGAGATCCATAATTGTGCCCATTACAAAGAAATACGATCCAACAGCATGCAGAAATTATCAAACAATATCATTAATATCACACAAAGTAAATTTTTGCTGAAGATCATTAAAAAGCATTTGCAGCAATACATTGACAGGAAACTGCCAGAAGAGGATGTGGAATGACAGATATCGTTGCTGATATCAGATTGATATTGACTGAAAGCAGAGAGTTACAGAAAGATTTTTGTCTGCATTTTATTGGCATTTGGGTCTACGGATCATAAAAAAAATTATGGATAACATTGCCAAAAATAGGAATTCCAGAACACTTAATTGTGCTCATGAGGAACCTGTACATAGACCAAAAGACAGTCATTTGAAAAGAACAAGGGGATACTGCATGTTTTAAAGTCAGGAAAGGTGTGCATCAGGGGTGTATCCTTTTACCATACGTATTCAATACGCATGCTAAGCAAATAATCCAAGAAGTTGTGCTATATGAAGAATCTGTCATAGGGATTGGAGGAAGACTTATTAATAACCTGCAATATGCAGATGACACGATCTTGCTTGATTAAGGTGAAGAAAACTTGAAGCACTTACTGATGAAGATCAAAGACCACAGTATTCAGTATGGATTGCTGCTCAACATAAAATAAAATAAAAATTCTCAAAACTGGACCAATAAGCAACGTCAAGATAAACAGAGAAAAGATTGAAGTTGTCAAGGATTTCATTTTACTTGTATCCCCAATCAAAGCCCATGGAAGCAGTATTCGAGAAATCAGAAGACATACTGTATGAGACAAATCTGCTGCAAAAGTCCTCTTTCAAGTGTTAAAAAGCCAAGATGTCATCTCGAGGACTAAGGTGTGCATGACCCAAGCCATGGTATTTTAAATTGCCTCATATGTGTGGGAAAGCTAAAAAATGAATAAGGAAGACAGAAGAATTGATGCTTCTGTATTATGGTGCTGGCAAAGAATATTGAATATACCTGGACTTCAAGAAAAACGAACAAATTTGTCTTGGAAGAAGTACAGCCAGAATGCTCCTTAGAAGCAAGGAAGGTGAGACTTTGTTTCACATACTTTGGAAAGGTTGTCAGGAGGGATCAGTCCCTGGAGAAGGACATCATGCTTGTTAAAGTAAAGGGTCAGTGAAAAAGAGGAAGAGCCTTGACAAGATGGATTGACACAGTGGCTGCAACAATGGGCTCAAGCATAACAACTGTCGTGAGGATTGCGTAGGACCAGGCAGTGTGTAGTTTTGTTGTACATAAGGTTAAAAAAATATTGGTCAAAACCACTTAGAGGGCACCTAACAACAAATGATCTCTGTCAAAACTATTCCACTCTGCATTTGTAGCATTAAAGTAAGTAAAGAAAGAAAGTAAAAGACAGAGGGTGGCTACGCTAGAATTAAACATTATTTATCAAAACAGGAATCCTGGTGGTGCAGTGGATAAGAGCTCAACTGTTAACCAAAAGGTCAGAAGTTTGAATCTGCAAGCCACTCTTTGGAAACCGTATGAAGCAGTTCTACTGTGTCCTATTGTGTTACTATGAGTCAGAATCGACTGGAGGGTAACTAGTTCGATTTTTGGTTTTATCAAAACAGGCAGTGGGCCAAATGTGGCTGGCTGGCTTCTGGGATATAGTGTGTCACCATCATCTAGTGTTTAGCTTTCTACATTCCAACAACATAATTTAGACATTGTCTTCACAATTAATATCTTCTGTGCTTGTCAGTATTTTTTTTTCCTCTCTCTTTTTTTAACTGTGCTTTAAGTGAAAGTTCACAATTCAAGCCAGTTTCTCATACAAAAACTTATACACACCTTGTTATGTGACCCTAGTTGCTCTCCTCATAATGTGACAACACACTCCTCCTCTCCAGTCTGTATTTTCTGTGTCCCTTCAATCAGCTGTGGTACCCCTCTGCCTTCTCATCTTGCCCCCAGATAGGGGCTGCCCACATAGTCTCCTGTGTCTACTTGAGCTAAGAAGCTAAGAAGCACCATTATCATTTTATGTCTTATAGTCCATTCTAATCTTTGTCTGAAGAGTTGTCTTCAGGAATGGTTTTAGTTTTGGGCTAACAGGGAGTCTGGGGGCCATATCCTCTAGGGTCCCTCCAGTCTCAGTCAGACCATTAAGTCTGGTCGTTTTACTAGAATTTCAGTTCTGCGTCCCACTTTTCTCCTGCTCTATCAGGGATTCTCTGTTGTGTTCCTTCTCAGGGCAGTCATTGGTGGTAGTCTCAGGCTGACAGAATCTCTGGTTTATGTGGCCTTTTCTGTCTCTTGGGCTCTTATTTTCCTTGTGTCTTTGATGTTCTTCACCCTGCTTTGCTCCAGGTGGATTGAGACCAATGGATGCATCTTTTGGTCTTGTTAACTCTTTCAATTGTTTTTCTGGGTTGTTTGGGATTTCATTTAATTCTGCTCTAAATTTTTATTATTTGATTTCTTCTGGTGCCTAAGGATTTCTTGTGCTGCTCTCTTGTATTTGTCCAAGCTGTAGAGTTAATGCTTTGATTTTAGCCCTTTCTTCTTTTTTGATATGCGCGTTTATTGCTATAAATTGACCTCTCAGCACAGCTTTTGCTCTGTCTCAAAGGTTCTGGTAGGATGTGCTTTTATTCTCATTTGATTCTATGAATTTCTTTATTCCATCCTTAATCCCTTCTGTAACCCAGTAGTTTTTGAGCAAGGTGTTGTGAAGCTTCCATATGTTTGATTTTTTTTCCCTTGCTTTTTATGTTACTGATTTCTACTTTTATGGCCTTATGGTCAGAGAAGATGCTTTTGTAATATTTCAATATTTTGGATTCTGCTAAGGCTTGCTTTATGACTTAATATGTGGTCTATTCTAGAGAATGTTCCATGTGTGCCAGAAAAGAAAGTATATTTGACTGCTGTTGGATGGAGTGTTCTGTATATGCCTATAAGGTCAAGTTGGTTGATCGTGGCATTTAGATCTTCTGTGTCTTATTGAGTTTCTTTCTGAATATCCTGTCCTTCACCGAAAGTGGTAAGTTGAAGTCTCCTACTATTATTGTGGTGCTGTCTATCTCACTTTTCAATGTTGTTAGAGCTCATTTTATGTACCTTTCAGCACTATCATTGGGTGCATAATATTTAATATGATTATATCCTCCTTTCATATTGTTCCTTTAATCATTATATAGTGTCCTTCCTTATCCTTTGTGGTGAATTTTAAAGTCTACTTTGTCAGAAATTAGTATTGCCACTCCTGCTCTTTTTGATTGTTGTTTGCTTGATATATTTTTTTCCAACCTTTGAGTTTTAGTTTGTTTGTGTCTTAAGCCCAAGGTGTGTCTCTTGCAGGCAGCGTATAGATGGATCAAGAGTTTTTTTTTTAGCCATTCTGCTATTCTCTGTCTCTTTATTAACACATTTAGTCACTTTATTAGTGCATTTAGTCACAGTTCCCTACAGTACATAGGTAGGTGGGCTTTGCAGCTGGACTATTGGCACCAAGTGCTGTTGTCTGTAAGGACTGGGGGGCACCACTTACCCTTGGACCCATGTTGTGGGTGGCTAGGTGGCATGGGTAGAACTACCAGTCCTCAGGCCCCTGATGTGGGTAGGTGAGGACCATGCTTAATAAGCAGAGTGGTGTCAAATGTCATGGACCCACCTTTCCACCATATACCTGAAACTGTTGAAGTTAGACTTCAGATATATACCCTGTTGTACTGTGGTAATGAGGACTTATGCTGTTGCAACAGGCCCACACAGGTTTATGCAGGGGTGAAAGGCATTCAAAGTTTGTGGACCCCTTATGCCTGTGCATAGGCAAAGGAGCTGTTTCTGCCCTGAGTTCTTGGTTTAAGGGAGCTGGCAGATTATTTTTTTTTTCCTGCTTGTTAATTTGTTCCTTCTCCAAGGCTGGGAGAATGGCTCAGGCCACATGACAGGTCCTACTTCTGGCCCAGGGAAAGCAGCTATTATTGAAGCTGACTCAGGACCTGGTGCAGAGCAAGGAGGAGTCAGGTAAATGGGAATGAGTTTTTTTTTTTTTCCCCAAAGGGGTGTTTTTTGCTCTGCACGTTAGATTAGACACAAGTACTTATTTTTTGCTATTTGTGCATGGCTTTTTGCTGATTCCGGAGGCGTGAGTGGACCCTCCATCGCTCAGTCTCTCCCGATGTGGAAAATGGGTCCTGAGTGCCACTGTTTGCCTCACCACACTGGCACCAATGGATTCGGTCTGCTGGGTGCTTGTTCCCACCAGATCAGGTCTGGCAACTCCTCACTCTCCTGAACCATCTCTCCCTTCCTCTACTGCTCAGTCTGATTTCTCAACTTTGACTTTGATGTTCAGAGCTCCTAGATTTTCATACATAGTTGATTCACTTTTTCTCTGGGGTTTTTGTTGTAAGAGGGGTCATGAGAAACATTTGACTGTTCCACCATTTTGACCTCATCTCGCTTGTCAGAGTTCTTAAAAAAATATTTTATTCTGCTCTTCTCATTGGTTTCACCAGCAAGAGAGTTGGTTTGAATAAACTTGTTCACCACATTCCTAGAAATGGAAATCTTGAACACCAACTTTAACATTGGCATCAGCGTGAAGGTGAGTTATTCATCAAATGAAATCTTAAGAGCTAATTTGTTTTTGTTTTTAAAACATATTACTAAGTAATCTGAAATGGAATAAAAAAATTCACCAGCATTCTTCCATGGTAGTAGTACAACTTTTAAACTAATTTATTAAAGTACGTAGAATTAAAGTTTGCTTTTTTCGCTGTGTATTATTTTGTCAAATATTTTGAAATTTAGAATCATACTTCCAAAATATAAACATAATTCTATTATGAATGTTGTTAGGCATTTTATGCAATACACGAATACATCTGAGAAGACTTGATCTTATTGGAGTGATAGATGTTGGATGACTGTAGATTATATCTAAGAGTTTATTGTGCTCTATTAAACCAAACCAAACCTGTTGCCTTCAAGTCAATTCAGACCCATAGTGACACTATTGGACAGAGTAGAATTGTCCCATAGAGTTTTCAAGACTGCAATTTTTAAAGAGTCAGACTGCCTTAAATTCCTGCGGTAGAGCAGCTGGTGTGTATAACCACTGAACTTTTGGTTAGCAGCCTAGCACTTTAATCACTCAGCAACCAGGGATCCTGGCCTTTATTAGAATGCTAAAATTTCCCTCAGAAATGTCTTGAGCCTTATCTTTGGAAAATTTTTTGATAATAATAGCATTTATTGCTCTTTATATCAGTTATCATTAGGTAGGTACTTATAACAATAGATAAACAGAAACCCTAGTGGCATAGTGGTTAAGCGCTACAAGAGCTAAACAAAAGATCAGCAGTTCAAATCCACCAGGCGATCCTTGGAAACCCTATGGAGTAGTTCTACTCTGCTCTATACAGTTGCTATGAGTCAGAATCACCTTGATTTTTTTTTTTTATGATAGATAAACATCAAAATTTCAGTGGTTTTGAACAATAAATTTAGTTTTTTTATGGAAGATTCTAACGTGAATTTTTTGGTCAGTTTTCTCATCAGGGTGACTCTCTCCTCCAAGCAGTGATTCACTTTGAGAACTCACATGTAGATGTCATCTTCAGCACTTGCTTTTTAGGTTTACAGGGGGTAATCTTTGTTTGGCTCAATCAGATAAGGAGAAAGAACAAAGAGAAAGATCCATTAGAGATATATATATCTGGTACCAGTCTACAAATGGCTGCTTCACTTCTTCCCATGGCCCAGTGGGTTGAATCAGTTACATGGTGACTCTTAATTACAAAACAGGCTGGGAAATGTAATCTAGTTCTGATATCAGGTAGAAGAGGAAATTAATTTTATTATCAGTTGGTACTCTGTACCCCCCCCCAAAATCAATGATGCTTAATTTTGGGAAACCTATGATTCCACCTGTCAATTTTTGCTAAATTTGTTAAATTACTATTTGACAGTTTAATATGTACATAAATATATTGTGTGTAAATAATGATAATTTTGTCACTTACTTCCCAATACTTGCAAAGATTTTTTGTTATCTTGATTATGTTGACTAATATTATGCTGAAATGTTTGCATATATATAAATTGTCATTTCTGTCTTTTCTTTCAGACTGAAAGAGAAATCTAAAGTTTCTCTATGATGATTCTCTTGGTTTGGTGAGTAGATTTTATGCGTTTGTTAAAATTTCTATTTTTTTGTTAGTCTTTGAGGAGAATTCATTATAGATATATTTCAAATATAATCATATGTTGGTTTAGTATAAGTTTTTTCCAACCTTTGAGTTTTAGTTTGTTTGTGTCTTAAGCCCAAGGTGTGTCTCTTGCAGGCAGCGTATAGATGGATCAAGAGTTTTTTTTTTAGCCATTCTGCTATTTTGAGATTCTTTGAGCTATTTCATATACGTCATCTAATTCATATTCTACTTAAATAAGATAGAGTAGGTTGATGTATTCTAGTGAGGACTCATGTGGATAAACGAAATATCACAACCTGGTTTAGATGGCAATAGTTTTGAGGAAAATTTCAAAATGGAGGTTGTTATAAAATGTGTCAAATTTGGTAACTGTTAAAAGGTCTTTACCAATGGTTTAGGAACTTTAGTATCTACATGCAGAAGAATGATTCTTTAATTCATTCAGGATTTCTTGGCCACGTGTCTCTTTTGCCTTTCTTGCATTGGCTTGTATAAAAACTGTGAAATTTTCCTTGTAATATATGTAAAGATATTCTTTGATACCACAATAGGAGGGATGAATGCCAGGCCCCACTGTTTTCCAGGGAACCATGGGTGGAATTGTTTGGTCAGTGTCAAAAAATTTATATGAGTTGAGAGGCTGATAAAAAGAGATCATAAAACAAAAATAACAGTCTCTGCTTTCTGCAGAGCACTGAGGCCATGCTAATACCACCAATTAGCTTGTAAGGGTCATATAATCTACCATTTTTCACGAGTGTTATAAATTTACAGAACAAAATACATGCCATCATTAATTAACCAAATCTTCTAGAGATGATTTTTAAATTATGCACAAGAAGAGTAGTTAATGGTGTAGTAAAAGTATAAGATGCCATTGATGCATTGACAGAACTTTGCTTTATTTTGTTACCCTGAAATTGATTGTATGTACGTCTTTCTGTTTTTCCTTTTGTTATAAAACCCAAACCCATTGCTGTTGAGTCAATTTCAATTCCTAACTACCCCTTTATTATACCCTTTGGGAGCCCCTAAAATACTTTGCCAAACCTGTCTATCAATGGGCAAGCAGGTATGACAAGAGAGATAAACAAAGACAAATTGGGCCCAACATTTCTGATTAAAAAAATTATATATATATAATATATATATATATAGTTGTTCAGATAGGTATACCTAATATGTGGATCGTCATACAAGCTGACACATAATAAAGGGAAAAGTATTTAGATTGAGGTGTTTCTTTTCAGATGCTATCTCCCTGTAACAGGCGTTGATGCCACAGCTGAAACAATAGAATCACACCTCACTAACTATCATTTCAGCCTCCCCAACCTTCCTCCACTGCACCTGGTTCATTGTCTCCATTTACTCAACTGATTTCCACAGGCTATACAGCCTTAACTGGCTGCTAGCCAAAAATAAACAAAAGGGAGCGTATGTGAGTTTCTGTATCTATGCTACCCCAACTCAACAAAAGAAAAAAAAAAGACTTTTAATCACTTTTTTTTTTTTTTTTTTTTTTTGGAGAAGCGTGCTGTTTTTCTTTTTCATATCTTACCTTTAAAGATTTTTTTTTTTCAATTCCCGTTTCCAGGAAATATTTTTAAGAGCTAACTTTTGTATCCCTTGGGAGAAGTGAGTCTGCATATGGGTTTAATTGACTATACAATTCTACTTTTTAGGTCTTATAAATAATATGCCCAGGTTTTGTTGTGATAAGCATTTTTGCTAGAGTGTTTTTGGTACATGCCATAAAGTTTTGTACATATTTTAAACAAGGGGGAGATGTATCTGTGAAAATTTATGTATGGTGGGTTAGGTATTGTGGTTCATATGCAAACTTTTTTTAATAAAATATGCAAATTTCTTGTATTTATTAATGCTAACACCTGTCCAAACCATATGTGACTCATAGAAAGAAAATGTATGTCCTTGTTGCAATGCAGAGATTTGCTAACTTCATTTTTTTAATGATCCTTTTTTTTACACTTCTCTGCAAGTTTTAATGTTAGGCCTATACTTGAAAGCTTAAAAAACAAAGTGTGTGTGATTTTGTGAATATATTTCTTAATAAATACAGTTTGATAAATGCATAAAAGTAATCAGAAACAAAATATTTTTCCTTGCAAAATGCAGTCGGCGTTTTTAATGTTTCTCATTTAACTGATTATTCTAGCCAGTTTCGGTCTCCGAACTCATCATGTCTTATAAAACACACTTTCCTGAGCAAAAACTGTGGTTTAGACAATAACAATCAAAGCTACATATAAAGTATAAATGAGTTCAATGATAGAAAAGGAGGAGAGAGGAAAGTATTTCCATCCATGGAATTGAGAAAAATCATATTCCAGAAGGCAAACCTGAAAACACAGGCAAGTATTTGAATAGATTTCATAGAAACTAAACTATGAAACTGAAGGTTTCATAGGAACAGCATTAGTGTTTACGGCTGTATCAAACCAAACCCAGTGCCGTCGAGTCAATTCCGACTCATAGCGACCCTATAGGACAGAGTAGAACTGCCCCATACAGTTTCCAAGGAGCGCCTGGCGGATTTGAACTGCTGACCCTTTGGTTAACAGCCATAGCACTTAACCATTACGCCACCAGGGCTTCCTTTATGGCTATGGCTATAACCAATTGCTGTCTAGTCAACTCTGACTCATGCTGACCCCGTGTGTGTCAGAGAAGAGCTGTGCTGCACAGGGTTTTCCATGGCTAATTTTTTTCAGTAGATCGCCAGGCCTTTCTTCTGATGTGCCTCTGGTGGACTCTAACCTCCAACCTTTCCTTTGCAGTGGAGTGCATTAACTGCACCACACAGGGATACCATTTTTTTTTTTGTTTGTTTGTTGTTTATTGTTAAGCCTCCTTACTAGTGACCAGGTAAATATTAGTGTACATAAAACTGTTAAAGAAAACTGGTAGAGAGGAACAGTCCGACAGCGCACAATGAGCAGTGCTTTCAAGGCAGGTGCAGCGGGATAGTTGTATAGATGAGTTTATGACTATTGATTCCAGGTCAGGAGCTTCTCCAATTCTGCCTTGTAAGCACCTGCTGGGAAGAGTAAACCCAGTCTTGCAGGGCCATCTGCTCCTTAGAGCAAGGCAGAAAGAGGCCCTGAGATAGAAGATCAAAGTCAAAATGTGGAGGTTCTCTGAGATGTGGCCTCACATCTACCACGGGCTTTTTTACTTTTAATCACGTTTTTAATTTTATTTGCAGGTTATGTGATGAAAAATGAGGCAGAGGAGCACTTGGATTGAAAAGAAGGCTCTGACCTAGACAGCCTAAGATCAAATCCTGGCTCTGCTCCTCACTAGCCCTGTGGTCTTTAACATAAGGCAAACCACTTCAAGGATTTAAATTTCAGCTTCTTCATCTACAAAATGGGAATAATGGAAGGGCCTAAATCACTGCATGGTGAATACCAAATAAAATAATTCACATGCAGTTGCAATGGTAAATTATACGTGTCAGCTTGGCTAGGCTACGCTGTCCAGTTGTTTGATCAAACTCTTGTCTAGATGCTGTTATGATATAGGTAATGATATAGGTACATAAGATTAAACAAATCGGTCTTAAGTAAAGCAGCTTACTTTCCATAATGTGGATAGGCCTCATTCAATCAGTTGAATAAGAGCAAAAAATAAGTTTTCTCTGGGGAGTGGTCTGCCTCCAGATTATCAACAGATATTTTGCCTGAACTCTTCTACTCTTCCCTTCATCTGACCTACAGATCTTGAACCTTCTTGTCCCCACAATCATGTGAGCCAGTGACTTAAAATAAATCTCTTTATCTTCCTTCCTTCCTTCCTTCCTTCCTTCCTTCCTTCCTTCCTTCCTTCCTTCCTTCCTTCCTTCCTTCCTTCCTTCCTTCCTTCCTTCCTTCCTTCCTTCCTTCCTTCCTTCCTTCCTTCCTTCCTTCCTTCCTTCCTTCCTTCCTTCCTTCCTTCCTTCCTTCCTTCCTTCCTTCCTTCCTTCCTTCCTTCCTTCCTTTTTCTTCCGTCCTTTCTTTTTTCTTTCCCTATCTTTCTTTCCTTCCTCCTGCCTCCCTTCCTCCCTTTCTCTTTTTCATTCTTTCTTTGTTTTCTTTCTCCTTACCTACCTATCTACCTACCTACCTATCTATCTACCTAACCACTGGTTCGTTACTAATTCTGCTTCTCTAGAGAACCCTATGACAAGATATATTATTCTTGCAAAATATTTTACCTTCAAACATGAATCAAGTTTATCATGTTTGTCATATTCCATACTATATATTTGAGAAAATGAGACCTAGAAAAATCTCTACAAGTGGTTTCCTGTAATGTTATGCTTAAATATCCAAAATATAAAACAAGAAAAAGCAGAGCTGTTTTGTTTGAAGTGCTGGAGAGTGAGTAGTTCCTCTTACTTGACCCTTCCCTCCTGTTATCAAAGTTTCCTTGAAGTGTCTCTGTGGAAGACAACTGGAAAACCAATGATCTAATCCAACCCACTCATTTCACACAGAGAGGCTGACAAGGGAATTGACTTCATCAAAGCTGCAGAGTGAGTTAGAAGCTGAATAGGAATAAAATCCAAAGTCCTAAACCCCTGGTCCATGCTTTTCCTAAGTGTAAGCCATGAGCATAATGCTGAGTTTAACAGTGACATCACGATGTATGATTTTATCACAAGTTCCTGGGAGGCAGTTGGGCAATTAGTGCTATTAGCTACTCCGTTCATTATTTCATCATTTAAGTTTATTGACTGATAGTCCCTTGGTTTTATTTTGTGAAATAAAAATATAACTTATATGTTAAACTTTAATTAAAATATCGTTAGAATATTCTATAAAGTATATAAAAAAGAGCTATTAACTGCAGCATTGCAATTGGCCACAAAGCCAAATTCATGAAATAAAATTCCTAACTCTCTTAGCCCACATGAGTATGATCCAAGAACTATTATCTCTTAAAAAAAATATGGTAGAACAAAATATTTTCAAAGGCTGTTAGGCAATACTATGTTGATCATTAAAAATGTTATTTGCCAGAGAAATAAAGGAAGAAAGTATTTATAAATGTTCATGGTAAATGGCAATGCCACTCTTAAAAGTATGGTTCAAAGTTTACTGTTTAATTGTGTTTGTCTCAGTGATATTTCTAAGAGAACGTAATTTAATAATTGTCATATTGGTAGCTAAAAGGTGGTAAAAATAATGTTTTATATATATATATATATATATTTTCTTTTCCCCCCTTGGGCTGGTCCACAAAAATGAGTAGTAATATACTTTAGGATGTGTTGTTTAATAAAATTTGAAAATTAATATGCCCATGGTGTGAATGGTATTGAATGCTGATCCTACTAAAATATCCCTTAAATCAATTGTTGATGAGTTGTTGCTTAATACAGTAAAGGATACAACTAGTTTCATGAAGTCTTAGTACAATCTCAGAGAAGGAGGGCAAAATCGGGATATTTATGAGATTTTTTCAGTTTGCTTTCTAAGCTGAGTTTTCATGTCAAGTGACTTGGTTAGGATTCCATAAGAATCATGATGTAATAGCTTAGGCTTGGTGGACACAATAAGGTGAAGAAATTGAGGTAAAACATTCAAAGAGTGTTGAGGTATAAACCATAGTTTGGCACTTTCTATTGAAAAGTTGATGGGCCTAGTTCTAATATAAAGAATAAAGTTATTTGCTGATTTTATATTCCCACCCAAGACTCTCCTAGATTGTTAAAGTTATGATGATGAAGATAGTGGGGTAGTAAAATCAAGTTAATGTTGATTTTAAGCTGTGTATATTTAGAAGTTTTTGTTTTCAAAGGATAAACATAAAGGTCAAATAAAAATTAAAAACTATATCCTTCAAAATCCTCATGGAAACCCTGGTGGTGTAATGGTTAAGAGCTATGGCTGCTAACAAAAAATAGGCAGTTAGAATCTACCAGGTACTCCTTGGAAACTGTATGGGGCAGTTCTTCTCTGTCCTATAGGGTCGCTATGAGTTAGGATTGACTCAATGGCAACAGGTTTTTAATGGGTTTTTTTCTTGCAAACTTAAAACATATAACACTTACGGGCTTTTTTTTTTTTTTTTTCCTTCACAAAATCAACTCATATATATCTTTTCAAAAGTTTCCCTAGACCTTTTGCAATCTTGTACTGAATTGTCTAAAAACTGTGCTCTGGAACCTCAAGATTACTTCTTAGTATTCTCACTACCTCAAAGAGTTAATAGCATTTTCACAGGCAATTTACACTTTATTCCTTGAAGTATCCCAGGGTGCCTTTGCTTGCAGCTGAAGGTACCAGATAAAGAGCCCACAGAGAAATTTGTCCTAATCTCAGGAACTGCTCCATTGCCTGCACATAGTCCATATCTAATCTTTTCTCTCCTCAGTTCATTCTTTCACTCATTCCACAAACAACTACTTGGATCCTACTATGGGCAATACAGTATAGCAGGCACTGGGGACCAAGAAAAGAAAGAGGCAAACACATTCCTGAAGATTTAAGTCCATCTGATTGGGAAAGAAAGGCAATTAGCTGTTAGAATTGTCATCACCATGAGTGCTATGAAGGGTTCCAAAAGAGCATAAAGTAAGGAAAGCAAACTTAGTGTGGGATTGAGGAGGTTTAGGAAATATTTTCTGAGGAAGAGAGGTTTGACCATAGAATAACATAAAGTGTAGAACTTATCAAAGTACCGGCAGTGGGAGGGAAAAGAGAAACCTTTCATTTATTCAACAAATATTTGTTTATACTCTATTTTGTGCCAGGCGCTATTCTAGGTACACTGAATACCACAGATGAAAATAAAACAAACAAAACAGGGGTGATGAGGGAAGTCTTCTGTCATTAAGTGGGATGGATAATTACATCAGCTATAAAGTCCCAAGACAGGAAAGACCATAGTATGGTCAAAGTGCTTAAAATGACAAGAGTGACTTGAGTTTAGAAACAATTAGGAAAATGAGTTGCAAATAAGGCCACAGAGATACACAAGTTCAGATTAGCTGTGATTATTTCCTAAGCTTTGGTAAGGAATTCAGACTTTTCTTAAAGATAATGGGAAACTTCGAAAGAATTTTAAGCATACACACAGCTACATATTCTCTTGAATAATAAAGCCCCAGGTACAAGTGGCAATTCTAAAATCACTTTACATGCATGCTAGGTTGAACATTTAAGTGAAGTTTTTTTTTTATAGTGAATAGAAGGAGCCATGTTTCTTACTATGAGAGAGGAAACTTGAGGTAAACAAGAAAGAAAGGATAGAATGAACCCTGAAGTACTAAATTAGAGCCCGACAACATTATACACTCATGTTTAGTGACAAATAGAAAAATAGATAGGTAGATGATAGATAGATAAGTAGATTGATAGGTGACAGATAGATGATAGATAGATGATAGATGATAGATAGATAGATAGATAGATAGATAGATAGATAGATAGATAGATAGATAGATAGATAGATAGATAGATAGATAGATAGATAGATAGATAGATAGATAGATGATAGGTAGGTAGGTAGATAGGTAGATGATAGATAAACAAAATTTTGGGGGGTAGGTATATATATAAAAAAAATAGGTTAGTATATATATATGGAAACCCTTGTGACATAGTGGTTAAGAACTATGACTGCTAACCAAAAGGTAGGCAGTTTGATTCCATCAGGAGCTCAGTGGAAACCCTACAGGGCAGTTTTACTCTGTCGTATAGGGTCGCTACAAGTTGGAATCAACTTGATGGCAACAAGTTTTTTGTTTTTTTTTAGTATATATATATATACACACACAACATTAAAAATAAATAACATACGAAAATAATTAAAAAAACATAGATGTACATGAGCCCATAATGATAATAAATAAAAAATTGAATAAATAAATAAATGGAAATATCTCATGGAAATATTCCCAAGGATATATGTAGATATTTCCCCCACCCCTGCCACCATAAAGTAGAGATTGTCCTCACATCCCTTCTTCAAAGTGGGCTAAGGTTAGTGACTAGCTTTCAATGTATAGAGTAGTGAAAGGGAAAACTAGTAATTTTACCATAGAGAAATCTGACAAATACCACCTAAAACAAGTGATAAAAATTAACAACATTCCACATGTTACGTGGAAATCATGTACTCAGTGATATAAGATGAAAAGGGCCTTCGACTTTGTGGTAGTCTTTTCAAAAACTAATAATGCCAAACTAATTGTGAGGAAAAGAAAACCAGAGTAATTCTACAAAATACTTAGCCAGTTTACCACCTCAAAATTGTCAAGGTTCTGAAAAAAACAAAAAAGACAGAAGCAACTGTCATACACCAGAAGAGATTGGGGAGATATGATGACTGAATGCAATGTGCTACCCTGAATTAGATCTTGGAACAGAAAAAGGACATTAATAAAAACACTGATAAAATGCAAATAAAATCTAGTTTGTTGTTGTTTGCTGTCAAGTAGATTCTAATTCATAGTGGCCTTATAATAATGAATGAGTATCAGTTCCTGCATTTTGACAAATGTACCATAGCCTTGTAAGACATGGATGAT
This sequence comes from Elephas maximus indicus, assembly GCF_024166365.1. Lineage (NCBI taxonomy): Eukaryota > Metazoa > Chordata > Mammalia > Proboscidea > Elephantidae > Elephas > Elephas maximus. The sequence continues at coordinate 132,410,986 of NC_064823.1, read as the reverse complement.
GCGAGAAACTGGGTGAGAGTTATATGGGAACTTTAATATCTTGGCAAATGTTCTGTAAATCTGGAATTATTTCACAATTAAAAAAAATTAAATAGAAATAAAATGAAGCCCCGTATCTATCATGGCCTGTAGAACACTATACACAGCCAGGGTCATTCCTGCCAGGAGTTACTGAATGTCTGTGGAGAGGCCTTCAAATGCTGGATGTTAATTATATTTTAACTGATATTGGCTCTGACAATGTTACTTACATTATTTTTTTTTTTTCCAGTAGGCCAAAGAACACTTTTAAAAAATCCATGATTTTTGTTGGCTTTTTTCATCTGTTTAGAATAACTACCACACATACAAAAAAATAATTAAAAACAATAAATGAAAGCAAGCATGTTCTCAGGAAACTATTAAAGGACAGAGAGAACATTAAATTTGACAAGTAGATATTAAACATCTTATTTTGTTTTTATGTAAATCTCCATAGATGTCGGCAATAAACATTGGAGAGCACGAAGAATTAGTTTTTAACATGAAAAATATTCACAGTTATTTATTCCTTGGTGACTTCTAAAATGCAGTTATTTTGGGAATATTTTCAACAATGATAGGGCCATAACTACACAGCATGACTATATGCAACTGTCTTCTAGCTTGTTCCTAATGGATTTTTTTTTTTTTTTTCCACTGAGACCTATATGACACTGCTTCCATGGCTCAATAATGAGCCAAAAGCTTGTTCTTCTCCACAAAGGAGTCATTTTCAAAAGTCATTCCTGACTGGTCAAAAGCAGCAGGGGAGAGAATGCACTGTCAAAGTTTTTGCATCCTTTAAAGAAGCTCTTTCTGAATAGGTAGCATCCACAACTTCTTTCTAATTGAGAGTTCTGCCATTGCTTTATGTTCATTATGACCAACACTTACCTCACGAAACTGCAGGGTTTTCTAATATCCCTACCAATTTCCACAGCACCAAATTTTCTAAGCCTTCGGAACTGTGGATTCTGGGCCTTGCATTTGTTTTAGCCCATCAGTGTTATTAAGGGTTGTTGTTCTCGACTGCTATCCAATTGGCCCCCAACTCAAGCACAATGGAAGGAAACACTGCCCAGTCCTGTGCCATCCTTATGGTTGGTTGCGGATCAGACCATTGTGATCCTTAGAGTTTTGTTGCTGTTGTTAGGTGCCATTGAATGGGTTTCAACGCATAGTGACCTTTTGTACAACAGAATGAAACATTGCCTGCTCCCGCGCTGTCTTCACAATCTTTGCTATGCTTTAGCACATCTTTGCAGCCACTGTGTTTTCTCTGACACTCTACTAAGCATGATGTCCTTCTCATGGACTGATCCTTCCTGATAACATGTCCAAAATACTGAGACAAGTCTTACATACTTTGTACATGATACATAAAAAACATACGTGAGATGAAGTTTTAATTGGCTGATATTCGGAAGCCGATGAGTGGGCTTTTCTTCACAGCCTGTCTTAATCTGGAAGCTTCTGTGAAACTTGTTCAGCATAATAGCAACACACAAGTGTCCACTGACAGATGGACTGTGCATTGGCCAGGAGTCAAACCCAGATCTTCCACTTGGAAAGTGAGAATTCTACCACTGAACAACTACTGCCCTTCAATTAATGGTTGGTCCTTTTTTTTTTTTTTCCTTAACCCCACTGATTTCAAGTTACTTTTTCATATTCAATCTGCCATGATTGCACCTAATCTACAGTTGTTTTTCGTATGATCTCCTACCTATGCAGCTAATTTCGAGAGCCCTGAATTTGTGTCTGTAACTTTTGTTCTTCTCTCCCTAACATAGTCTGATCAAAACTTGCTACTAATTCTGTCTTCTGCACTCTCCAGAAAGAATCTTCCTCTCAGTGAAGACTGTTCTCTGGTCTTCTCACATTCTCCCAATCACTTCCTAAGCCTTCAGAACTGTAAACATGACACATGCTAGCTTACAAACTATTTGAAGATGGATTTTTATGCTTTACTTGTTTTACATTTTCTACACTGCCGAGCACAGTGCCTACTATCCCTTAGAAGCAGAACTTATATTTCTTTTTATTTCTTTGTAAAACAAAACATATTGTTAATACAATTCAAGGGCATATTTAAACAAAGTAATAATAATAATAATAATTTTCAGGGAAATAATGTATGTATATACTTTTTTTTTCTTTTTCCCAATGCTGCTATTCTCCATTAACTTTGAACTTGCCCTTCTTCCTCTGTCTGATACTGAAGTACATTCCAAGAATCCTTCATTATACATTTCCCAGTTCTGCTCTAGCATCCTTTAATGTCTCATTTCTGGAATTCTTATATTATTTTCACGCATTTGTTCAATAATACATTGTTAAATTACTTTGCCTTTGTTGAGTTTGTTTCCTCTAATTAAAAGGCCTATGCCTTTTAGGCCTTTAGTTAGCAGTTGAGCACTAACAGTTGAGCTGTGAACCTAGAAGTGGTCAGTGAACATCAGGACACTAAGAAAATATAGGAAAAAATACAACAACAAATCTTCAATTGCTTGAAACTCAGCTAGGTAATTAGACTTTTGTCCGTTTGAATTTTAGGTAAGTGACCAAGTTATATGGAAAAGGTTTAAAAGTGAATGTGCCTTTCAGATCTATATCTATATATCTGTTCATTTTATAATACATACAAATATTCTATGAAACATAATTTAAATTATTTTACCAATATTCATTTTCAAAGAAAATTTGGAAAGAAGCCCTGTTGGTGCGGAGGTTAAGTGCTCAACTGCTAACCAAATGGTTTTCAGTTAGAACTCACCACTTGCTCTTCAGGAGAATGATGTGGCATTCTGTTTCTGTAAAGATTAGAGCCTCAGGAAACCCTATTGGGCAGTTCTGCTCTGTCCTATAGGGGCACTGTAAGTTGGAATCGATTCCATGGCGAGTTTGGGTTGACGTTTGGGATTCATATATTGAGACATATATTTGTGCTCAACTCTGGTTATTTTCTTCAGGAAAAATATTTTAAATTGTAATTTATGAGTAATAGTATATATATATATGAAGCTTGCACAATGTTGCATTCTTACTAGCACTAAAAATGGTTTCTGTCTTAACTTTTAGATTTACATTATTCTCTTAGTGGCAAAGTAGAATATTACTTTGGTAACCTTTTATGATTTTGCATGCCCCTTGCACATTTTAGGTTTGAAATGACCAATTTTTTTCTTATTCATAAATTAGGTAATTAGTGTTCTAAACTTTCACCTCCTCATCTAAGCAGTTTTCAACAAATCATTCTACAAGTTGTCAGGGAGCTAAGCGGAGCTCAGCTGAGTTGAGTGGAGCTGCGTTGTGTCCTAGTGGTCAACTAACAAAACAAGCCAAAATGAAAATAACAGGCAAGCCTTTTATCCCTGAACCAGTACCAGTTCATTCCCATCTATATAACAAGAGGTACTCACCTCCCCACTGCTCCATATTTCCCAAGAAATGGTGCCTGGGTAAAGGCAAGGTAGATCACTGCAGATGTGGAGATCATCTCACTGTCAAGGAATTCTGGAACAAAAGGCTCCTACAGTCTTATGGACTGGAGGGGAGGGATCAGGGAGAAGGTAAGGAGGAAGCACTAGTTATGGAACAGTACTGAGTACTGTGTTAGAGTAGAGAAAATATCTCCTCTCCCCCTTCCCCTTGATGAAGAAGCTTCAGCAGAGGCTTCTGAGGCCTTTATTAAAGTCCCCCAGTAAACAGAGGCTTCCATATAGAGGTGCTGGGGCTAAGGATGTAGGTATGTGAAAAGGGAGAGGAGGCTAAGTACTTGGTTGACTCCCTTTAGAAACTGTAATTGCATTGGCTGTGCACCAAGTCTGATAGAAGAGGACAGCTATTGCCCTGATGCCTGCCAGGTGAAGTCTTGGTAATTACCATTGTTCAGACCTAAGAAACCACACAGAGGCTTTAGTCAGGAGATAGACTCCTCATCAATGTGTTTATTTATTAACTTAATTTAATTTATTTATTAATGTATTGACTTCTTAGCATTTAATCCTGTTTTAACATATATGATGCTCAAACTTTTAAACTTTTTGTAATCAAATTGATCAAAATTTCCCTTTGTAGCATTTTCTTTTAATTCTTAGAAAGAGTTCCTCAATCATTTATATTTAGTTCAAATTTTGGCTCACATTTTTTTTTTTTTTGCATTTAATACTTTAAAATTTCTGAAATTTATTTTTTTTTGGTATTGTATAAGGTAAACATGTAATTGTAGACTTCTTCAAATGAATTTCACTAAACCATTTCTTCAGTTATCTCTTTTCTTAGCTGACATTTATTTTATTTTCTTAATGAATAACTCTTATGCCCTCCCAAATGTTTAGGTATACTTTGGGGTGAAAATCACTGATTTCTTTTCTCAATAACCCAATCACAAAGAGCTGATAGAAAAGAAAAAAAAAAAAAAAAACTAGCTGCATATTATTCTACTATCCCAACTTTTTCTGGGTTTTTTTGCAAATTTTTACTTACACATGTCTTTTGGGATCAATTCGTCAATGCTTCAGATTTGTAAATTAATATGTGAAATATAAAATCTTTGACAGTCAATTTTCTCATTGAAGAATAACCCTTAATGCCATCAAGATTCCCCTTTTGGCCTTTCTGGAAAGTTGTTTTGTAGTTTTTATCAAAAAAGTCATAAATGTGTCTTTTTAGGTTTAACCTTAAGCATTTCAAAAATGTTAATTTTTATTTTGTAATTATTTTATCTCCTGTATCACAGCTCTGCGTCATGGTCATTGATGTTCAGATTCAGATTCCTAATTCATGTTAAGAATCTCTAATATCTTACTACTACTATTACTATTCCTCCTTCTACTACTATGAATATTACTACTGTTACTACTGACAGTACTACTAGGTTCAATGCCCTGTGCTAAAAGTTATCTTCAATTTCAACTAAGCAGAATTCAGAATTTTCCCAAGTACTCAGGCTTACAGAAATGCCTTTCAGAGCCAGTAGTAAAACAGAAGGCACTACTAAAAGATACTACAAGCTGACATAGATTTAGTGTTACTTGATGGCAAAGGAAGCCCAGGTGATGCAGTGGTTAAGAACTCGACTGCTAATCCAAAGGTTGCCAGTTAGAATCCATCAACGTCTCCTTGGAAACCCAATGCGGCAATTTTACTCTGTCCTATAAGGTCACCGTGAGTCAGAATCTGTTCAACAACACAGAGTTTGGGTTTTTTTGTTGTCGTTGTTTGCTATGCCAGAAAGTATAATTTCATTATCTTATTTATTTCATCTTCACAACATGTTACACAACAGGGCTTATTCTTATCACCATTTAACAGATGAAGGGACTCATGCTGATACAAATTGTCATCTTATACTAAGTCACGGAGTGAGTACTCGAATGCTACCAATCAGACTCCAGAACCCATTCATTTAACCATGGCATTGCTCCCAACAGTTTGAGATAGATTTGGTCTGTTTTCAAAAATGGCATATTCAGTAAGGAACAACTTGTTTCTTAGGTACCAGGTCATGTTTAACAGCATCTATTCTATTCCCCAACATTGTTCTTGCCAGAGAGTAGAAATTAAAAAAAAAAAAAAAAAAGCTATATGTTTATTAGGTTATTATCTAGTTTGAGGATATCATTGCTGATGTCAGACGGATCTTGGCTGAATGCAGAGAATACCAGAAAGATGTGTACCTATGTTTTAAAGAGTACTTGTAGGCATTTATCTGTGTTGATCATAACAAATTATGAATAGCATTGTTAAGAATGAGAATTCCAGGACCCTTAATTTTGCTCATGCAGAACCTATACAGGGATCAAGAGACAGTCTTTTGAACAGAATAAGGGGACGCTTCCTGATTTAAAACTGGAAAAGGTATGTGACAAGGTTGCTTTCTTTCACCTTACTTATTCAATCTGTATGGTGAACAAATAATCCAACAAGCTAGGCTAAATGAAGAAGAAAGTAGCATCAGGATTGGAGTAATGGTCATTAACAACCTGATATATGTCCATGACGCAAACTTGAACAAGACGACTTGAAGCACTTACTGATGAAGGTAAAAGATTATAGCCTTCACTATGGATTATACCTGAACATACAGAAAACAAAAATCCTTACAACTGGACCAATAAACAAAACAACATCATTATAAATGGAGAAAAGATTGAAGTTGTCAAGGATTCCATTCTTCTTGGGTCAGCAATCAATACCCATTGAAACAGCTGTCAGGAAATCAAATGACAGCCCACGTTGGGCAATTTCTGCTGCATAAAAATTCTTTAAACTGTTAAAAAAGCAAGGACATCAATTTGAGCACTAAGGTGTACCTGACCCATGCCATGGCCTTTTCAATTGCCTCATATGCATGTGAAAGCTGGACAGTGAAAAAGGAAGACAGAAGAACTGAAGTATTTGAATTGTGGTGTTGGCAAAGAGTATACTACAGACTGACAGAAGAATGAACAAATTAGTCTTGCAGGAAGTACAGCCAGAACACTCCTTAGAAACGAGGATTGTGAGACATCTTTTCTCTTGTTTTAGATGTGTCATCAAGAGGGACCAGTCAGTAAAGAAAGACATTATGTTTGGTAAAGTAAAGGGTGAGCGAAAAAGAGGAATTGGCACCGTGGATGCAACAATGGACCCAAACATAGTAAAGCTTGTGAGAATGGACCTGGCAAAACAGTTTTGTTCTGTTTTACATAAGGTGGCTATGAGTTGGAGCCAATTCGCTGGCTCCTAACAGCAACAAAAACAGCAACTAGGTTGAAATAATTGTTTTGTTTTTCATAATTAGCCTTGACACATCTATAAGTCATCAGTTTTGGTGCTTGGCTCTTGATATTTTCTCCATTTCAATTCTTGAAAATGTCTTATAGAAATCATTTCAGTGCCCACCAAAGTTAGTTTATTGTTGTTTGCTTGTGTGTGTGTTTGTGTGTGTGTGTGTTTAGATTAAGAACATACACTGAAATGTTCTCTTAAAGACCTACTCAATACTATAGTAAATTGTGTTTGACTAGATTTATTAAAGGAGTCCCCAGGTAGTGCAAACAATTAAGCCCTCAGTAACTAACAGAAAGGTTGGCAATTAAAATCCTTCCAGAGACACTTGAAAGAAAATTTTGGCAATCTACCTCCGAAATATCACAGCCATTAAAAACCCTATGGAGCATAGTCCTACTCTGACACACATGGGTTTCACCACGGGTCAAAATTGACTCCATGGAAACTGGTTTAGTTTATTGGGCAGTGGGAAGGTTTAGTTTTATTGGTATAGGTACCCTTCAGTAAATCTTAGATCATTGAGTCCAGTGATATTTTGAATTACCACATGCTTATAAAAAAAAAAAAAAAAGTTGGTCAAAATAATAATACCAAGAAGAACAGAAATACATTTTTTTTTTTGGCAACATGTTGGTCATAAAAGAGTGACCATGTAAAGGCAACAAAAATATTGCTGCCACAATTAAATTTTACACATGGAGGCATTTCATTTATTTCACAAAACCAGAAACTTCTTAGAAGTAATAAAACTCTTGCCATTAGAAATGTATACAGGAAAGAAGTTTTTCTCTTTTTTTTTTCTTAATTTGTTTAATTTTTTTAGCTTACTTTATTAACTTTGTTTTTCTAAGTTTGTTTACATTTCAAGTAGTTTTGCACACCCTCTAGGGAGATGACATACTTTCTACACGTTTTTATTGATCAACTATAGCACACAAAAATAAGTTCTTTAGAAGACAGGAAGATTAATGAGAATCAGTTTTTATAGTGAAGATGATTATTGTCAAAGAAAGTACAAAAATTATCATAGCACAAAGTAATTGTGATTCATGTTGTGTAATGTAGATGACCAAAGGAATATTTAAATTCAAAAGTGGGTTTTGGCATGAAGAAGGAAGATTTCAAGGATGAGTGGAATTTCACTTGATCCTTGAAGATGGAGAGAATTTTTATGAGAATAAGTGATTCCAGTCAGAGAAAACAGATTGAATCAAAAGTAAAGATGAGAAAATGAAAAAATGTTAGATTTGAGGGCAGACCAAGATGGTAGAAAAATCAGAAGCTTCCTGTGGTCCCTCTTACAACAAAGACCTAAAAAAATAAGTGAACTAATTATATATGTCAATCTAGGAGCATCAGAGACAAAGTTGAGGAGCTGGACTGAGCAGCAGGGGGAGGAAGAGACAGTCCAGAAGCAGCTAAGAAGTGCCACACTTGAACTAGCCAGTAGCTGGCAGGCTGATTTTGCTGGGGTATGCAGGCCGAGTCAAGCAATAGCACTCAGGATGCATTTTACCACTTTGGGAAAGACAGGGTGGTGGAGAGGCTGCACAAGTCTCTGGAACCAGGGGCAAGCAACGCTGAATCTGCAAAAAGTTAAGTGCAAGCATCTAACTTACCGCACTGGATCAAAATAACCCCTCCCCCTCAGAGATTTTCATAGCTTACAAGTGCCTATTTTCCCTCCAACCTCCCCCATCCCTGCTCCTCTCCTATACCTTTCCATCAGTATTCAACAATTGCCACAACCCCTAAGGGAGAAACTGAAGTTATAGCACCCAAACCAAATGAAAAAACCACCAACTCCCCTAAGTTGGGTACTCAGGACTAACTGAGTCACGGGGCTTTATAAAATCACCACAGCCCCTAGGCCAGGAACTCAGGGAAGGCACTGCCCCTTTGCCTAGGCACAGACATAAGTGGTCCACAGACTTTGAAAGCTCTTCACCCCTGCCTAGGCCTGCATGGGCTAATTCCAAAGTGTAGACCCTCTTTAGCATATATATACCTGAAGCCTATTTCCAGCTGTAACAGCCAAGTGGGAGTGGCAGATATGTGACATTTGACACTGCCCTGCCCACTTAGCAGGGTCCTCACCCACCCACATCAGGGACCTGAGGACTGATGGCTTTACCCATTCCATCTAGCTGCATACGACAGGGGCCCAAGAATAAGTGGTGCCTCCTATTCCTTACAGCCATCAACATTGGGTCCCCAAAGTCCAGCTGCAAAACCCACCCACCCACATGCTCTAGGGGACAGGGACATGCCTTCTACCTAGGCACTCAGGGACAACCATCAGCCCCCTATCTTGCTCAGTGCATAGCCCCCTACATCAACCAGACACCTGTGCCTGCTCCAATCGCCCCTAAGTAGCCCTGCCTGTCTAGGACTGTAGGTGAGAGACTGCACCACAAAGTTGGTGACCAGTGACCTGAACACCTCAGTTGAATCCACACAAGAAAGATGAATGGATTCCTGGGCTAGCACACCAAGCAGCATCTGTAACCATCTGGTGACAGGGGATGAAAGCTTCAAAGACTCCAATAACCACAGTGGCTCACATGACCAGTATATACGGGCATAAAAAAAAAAAAAAGCTAGGACACGATAAGAAAACATTCAATAAATAAATATAATTACTTACTGATGGCTCAGAGACAACAGCCAATATTAAATCAAACAAAGAGATAGGTCAAGACGGCTCCAGCAAGCAACCAAAACCCAGAGCCAGGAAACCTCCCAGACAAAGATGAAATCTTGGAGTAACCAGAGGTAAATTCAAAAGATTAATATACAGATCTCTGCAAGCAGTCAGGGGGGAGAGCAGGCAACAGTCAGACCAGGCCAAGGGACACACAGACAACACAGTCAGACCAGGCCAAGGGACACATGGACAGAACAGTCAGACCAGGCCAAGGGACACACGGACAGAACAGTCAGACCAGGCCAAGGGACACGCGGATAGAACAGTCAGACCAGGCCAAGGGACACGCGGACAAGACAGTCAGACCAGGCCAAGGGACACACGGACAGAACTGTCAGACCAGGCCAAGGGACACGCGGACAGAACAGTCAGACCAGGCCAAGGAACACACGGACAGAAAGACCAGGCCAAGGAACACACGGACAGAACAGTCAGACCAGGCCAAGGGACACGCGGACAGAACAGTCAGACCAGGCCAAGGGACACACAGACAAAGCAGTCAGACCAGGCCAAGGGACACACGGACAGAACAGTCAGACCAGGCCAAGGAACACACAGACAAAGCAGTCAGACCAGGCCAAGGAACACATGGACAGAACAGTCAGACCAGGCCAAGGAACACACAGACACAGCAGTCAGACCAGGCCAAGGAACACACGGACAGAACAGTCAGACCAGGCCAAGGGACACACAGACAGAGCAGTCAGATCAGGCCAAGGGACACACAGACAAAGCAGTCAGACCAGGCCAAGGAACACACGGACAGCACAGTCAGACCAGGCCAAGGGACACACGGACAGAACAGTCAGACCAGGCCAAGGAACACATGGACAAGACAGTCAGACCAGGCCAAGGAACACGCAGATAAAACAGTCAGACCAGGCCAAGGAACACAGAGCAAAGCAATAGAGGAATTCAGAAAAGCTGTACAAGATCAGAATGACAACAGGCTGCTTGAATCCACAGGGAGACAGCAAACAGAAATTCAAAAGATTAATAATAAAATTTCAGAATTAGGCAACTCAATAGAAAGTCACAAGAGCAGAATTGAGGCAATGGAACTCAGGATTACTGAGATTGAACATAAATCCCTTGACACCAATTTCTTTGAGGAAAAATCAGATAAAATAATTTTTTAAAAATGAAGAAATCCTAAGAATTATGTGGGACTCTATCAAGAGGAGTAACCTATGAGTGACTGGAGCACAAGAGCAGATGAGTGGGGGTACATAAAATACAGAAAGGATTGTTAAAGATTGCCTTGCAGAAAACTTCCCTGATATCATGAAAGTTGAGAAGATACCTATCCAAGATGTTCCTCGAACCCCACAAAAGATAGATCCCAAAAGAAAGTCACCAAGATGTATTACAACCAAACTTGCCAAAATCAAAGATAAAGAGAGAATTTTAAGAGTGTCTAGGAATAAATGAAAAGTCATCTACAAAGGTGAGTCAATAACACTAAGGTCTGATTACTCAGCAGAAACCATACAGGCAAGAAGGGAATGGGATGACATATATAAAGGCTTGAAGGAAAAAAATTGCCAGCCAAGAATTATATATCCAGCAAATTGTCTCTCAAATATGAAGGCAAAATTAGGATGTTTCTAGATAAACAGAATTTAAGGGAATTTGCCGAAACCAAACCAAAATTACAAGAAATATTAAAAGGAGTCCTTCAGCTAGAGAACCAACAATATCAAATAACAACCCAAGACTAGAACACAAGACAGAACAACCAGATAGGGAAGTCACAAAAGTAGTCAAAGCTAAAACACCGAGAGCAGGGAAACAGAGATGTCAATATGTAAAAGGAGACAACATTAAAACAAAAAAGAGAGGATAAATAGTGTAGTCATGGAACTTTCATATGGACTGAAAGTGAGGATGACATCAGGAAATAAAAGGTTGGTTTAGACTTAGAAAAATAGAGGTAAATTTTAAAGAAACTAACAAATCTATCCACCAAGACAAACAAACAAACAAAAAAGAAATGCATAGAGACTCAGCAAATATAAAATCAACAGCAATGAAAAAGATGAAAAGAAAATACACAAACAAAAATGACTCAGCACAGAAAATTAAGTGGAACAAAGAAACTGTCAATACCACACACACACAAAAATCAAAATGACAACACTGACTCATACAAAAACTCATACCTATCAATAATTATGCTGAATGTAAATAAACTAAATGCACCAATAAAGAGACACAGAGTGGTTTAATGGATTAAAAAAACACAATCCCTATATATGCTGCCTACAAGGGACATACCTTAGACTAAAAGACACAAAAGACTAAAGCTCAAAGGATGGAAACAAAATATATCAAGCAAATAACAATCAAAAAAGAGCAGAAGTGGCAATATTAATCTCCGACAAAATAGACTTTAAAGCAAAATTCACCATAAAGGTTAAGGAAGGACACTATATAATGATTAAAGGGTCGATATACCAGGAGGACATAACCATAATAAATAATCTAACAGCAGTGAAAAGAGAAGTAGACAGCCCCACAATAATACTAGGAGACTTCAACACACCACTTTTAGTGAAGGACAGGGCATCTAGAAAGGACCTCAATAAAGACAAAGAAGATCTAAAAGCCACAATCAATCAACCTGACCTCATAGACATAAGCAGAATACTCCACCCAACAGCACCAAAGTACACATTCTTTTCCAGTGAACATGGAAGAGTCTTCAGAACAGACCACATATTAGGCCACAAAGCAAATCTTAACAGAATCCAAAACATCAAAGTATTACAAATATTACAAATCATCTTTTCTGACCATAAAGCCATAAAAGTAGACAGAAAAAGCAAGCAAAAAAAAAAAAAAAATCAGATACATGGAAATGAACAACACCTTGCTCAAAAACTACTATGTTATACAAGAAATTAAGGATGGAATAAAGAAATTCATAGAATCAAATGAGAATGAAAATACTTCTTACCAGAACCTTTGGGCATTGCAAAAACAGTGCCCAGAAGTCAATTTATAGCAATAAATGCACACTTCTAAAAATAAGAAAGGGCCAAAATTAAAACATTAACTCTACAACTTGAACAAATAGAAAGAGAGCAGCAAAGAAGTGCTCGGGCACCAGAAGAAAGGAAATAATAAAGATTAGAGCAGAAGTAAATGAAACAGAATAGAAAAACAATTAAAAGAGTCAACAAGACCAAAAGTTGGTTCTTTGAAAAGAACAACAAAATCAATAAACCTTTGGCCAAAACGACAAAAGGAAAACAGTAGAGGAAGCAAGTAACCAAATTAGAATTAAGATGGGAGATCTCACAACAGACCCAACTGAAATTAAAAGGATCTTAACAGAATACTATAAAAACTGTACTCCAACAAATTAAAAAACTTAGAGGAAATGGCAAATTTCTAGAAACACACTACCTACCTAAGCTAACAAAAATTGAGGTAGAAAAACTAAATAAACCTACAACAAAAGAAAAGAAAGAAGACATAATTAAAAAAAAAAAAAAAACTCCCAGTCAAAAAAAAATCCCTGGCCCTGACGGCTTCACTGGAGAATAATACCAAACTTTCAGAGAAGAGTTAACACCAGTACTACTAAAGGTATTTCAGAGTAAAGAATGGAATACTCTCAAACTCATTCAAAAAGCCAGCATAACCCTGATACCAAAGCCAGGTAAAAACAGACACAAAAAAAGAAAATTACAGACTAATATCCCTCATGAACTTACACACAAAAATCCTCAACAAAATTCTGGCTAGCAGAATTCAACAAAATATCCAAAAAATAATTCATTATGACAAAGTGGGACTCAGGCCAGGTATGCAGGAATGGCCCAACATTAGAAAAACAATCAATGTAACCCATCACATAAGTAAAACAAAAGACAAGAACCACATGATCTTATCAATCGATGTAGAAAAGGCATTTGACAAATTCCAACACCCATTCATGATAAAAACTCTCAGCAAAATAGGAATAGAAGGGAAATTCCTCGACATAATAGGGCATTTATACAAAGCAAACAGTCAACGTCATCCAAAACAGAGAGAGTCTGAAAACATTTCCCTTGAGAACAGGAACCAGACAAGGATGCCCTTTTTCATCACTCTTATTCAGCACTGTGCTGGAGGTCCTAGCCAGAGCAATAAGGCAAGAAAAAGAAATAAAGGGCATCCAGATTGGTAAGGAAGAAGTAAAAGTATCTTTATTCGCAGATGATATGATCTTATACACAGAAATCCTCAAAGAATCCACAAGAAAACTACTGGAACTAATAGAAGATTTCAGCAAAGTATGAAGATACAGTATTACATAGAAAAATCCATTCAATTCCTCTACACCAACAAAGGGAACCTTGAAAAAGAAATCACCAAATCAATACCATTCACAATAGCCCACAAGAAGATAAAATACTTAGGAATAAACCTAACTGGAGATGTAAAAGACTTATGCAAAGAAAACTACGAGACACTACTGCAAGAAATCAAGAGACCTACATAAGTGGGAAAGCATACTATGCTCATGGATAGGAAGACTCAACATTGTGAAAATGTCAGCTCTACCCAAAGCAATCTACAGATACAATGTAATCCTGACCCAAATTCCAATGACATTTTTTAACATGATGGATAAACAAATCACCAACTTCATATGGAAAGGGAAGAGGCCCAAATAAATAAAGCATTACTGAAGAAGAAGAACAAAGTGGGAGGCCTCACAGCACCTAATTTTAGAACCTATCATAGCACCTTGGTAGTCAAAATAGCCTGTTAGTGGTACGACGAGAACAGAATTGAGAATCCAGACATAAATTAATCCACTTATGAGCAGCTGATGCTTGACAAAGTTCCAAATCTGTTAAGTCTCTTTAAATAATGGTGCTATCATAACTGTTATCCATCTCCAAAAAGATGAAACAAGACCCATACCTCACATTATGTACAAAAACTAACTCAAAATGCATCAAAGTCCTAAATATAAAATCTAAAACTATAAAGATCATGGATGAAGAAACAGGGACAACTCTAAAAACAAAAACCCGTTGCTGTTGAGTCGATTCTGACTCAGAGCAGAACTGCCTCATAGAGTTTCCAAGGAGCGCCTGGTGGATTTGAACTGCTGACCTTTTGGTTAGCAGTTGTAGCTCTTAACCACTATGGCACCGGGGTTTCTGGGACAACTCTAGGAGCCCTAATACATGGCACAAACAGAATACAAACCATAACTAACAATGCACAAATACCAGAAGAGAAAACAGATAACTGGGAGCTCCTAAACTTCAAACACTTGTGCTCAAAAAATACTTTACCAAAAGAGTAAAAAGAGAACCAACAGACTGAGGGGGAAAAAAATGGTTACAATATATCAGATCAAGGTCAGTCTCTAAAATCTGAAAGGCACTGCAACACCTCAACAACAAAAAGACAAATAACACAATTAAAAGTGGGCACTGGGATTTTTTATTTTTGGGGGGTTTTAAAGGATATGAACAGCCATTTCATAAAAGAAGACATTCAGGCAGCTAACAGACACATAAAGAAATGCTGAGTCATTAACCATTAGAGAAATGCAAATCAAAACTCCAATGAGGTACCATCTCATTCCAACAAGACTGGCACTAATTCAAAAAGCACAAAATAATAAATGTTGGAGAGGTTGTAGGGAGACTGGAACACTTACACACTGCTAGTGAGAATGTAAAATGCTACAACCACTTTGGAAATCGATTTGGTGCTTTCTTATAAAGCTAGAAATAGAAATTCCATACAATCCAGCAATTCCACTGTCCGGGATATATTCTGGAGAAATAAGAGCTGTCACATAAATAGCTATATGTACAGCCATATTCATTGCAGCAGTGCTCACAATAGCAAAAAATGGAAACACCCAGGTACCCATCGACAGACCAATGGATAAACAAATTATAGTGTATACATACACACATTGGAATACTACACAATAATAAAGAACACTGATGAATCCAGGAAACATCTCACAATATGGATGAATCTGGAGGGCATTATGCTGAGTGAAATTTTGTATGAGACCAATATGATAAGAACTCAAGAAATGGTTTAAACAGAGAAGAAAACATTCTTTGACAGTTACGAGGGGTGGGGGAAGGAGAGAGAGGGGAATGCAGTAAGTAGATAGTAGACAGAATTATCTTAGATGAAGGGAAGGACAGCACGCAATACTGAGGAAGCGAGCATAACTGGGCTAAAGAAAAAACTAAGAAGTTTCCTGAACACAACCAAACACTTGGACAGAGTAGCTGGGGCTGAGGCCTGGGGACCGTGGTTTCTGGGGACATCTAGGTCAATTGGCATAACAAAGTTTATTAAGAAAATATTCTGTATCCCACTTTGGTGAGTGGTGCCTGGGGTCTTAAAAGCTTGTGATTGACTATCTAATATACTTCCAGTAGTCCCAACCCACTTGGAGAAAAGGAGAATATGAACACCAAAGACACAAGGAAAATATTAGCCCAAGAGACAAAAGGGCCACATAAAGCAGAGACTTCATCAGCCTGAGATCAGAAGAACTAGATGGTGCCCAGCTACCATCAATGACTGCCCTGACAGGGAACACAAGGGAGAGCTCCTGATGGAGCAGGAGAAAAGTGTGGAGCAGAATTCAAATTCAAGTAAAAGGACCAGACTTAATGATCTGGCTGAAACTTGAGGAACCCTTGAAGCGATGGTCCCCCAGCATTCCGTCACACTATAACTAAAATTATTCCTGAAGCCCACTCTACAAAGATTAAACCAGACTATAATATATAAAATAATACTCTTGAAGAGTGTGCTTCTTAGTTCCATCAGATACACAAGACCAAATGGGCAGTTCCTGTCCGGAGGCAGGATGAGAAGGCAGGAAGGAACCTGAACTGGTTGAATGGATGCAAAAAACCAAGGGTGAACAGGGAAGTGTGCTGTCACATTATAGGAATTGCAACTAATGTCACACAACAATATGTGTATAAATTTTTGTATAAAAAATTAACTTGAGCTGTAGGCTTTGACCTAAAGCACAATAAAAAAAGAAGGAAAAATGCTAGATTTATGGCATCTCTGATCTAATACAGAAAGAACATTGACCACACAAAAGAGCAATTATTGGGGGGAAAAGTCTAAAAGGATATCTTGGAAGACTCTAGAATGTCAGGATATCACAGAATAAGCATTAAAGTTAGAAACACAATTTTTATTCCCCCTTTGGTGCATTTCCTGTTGTATGTTTACAGAAGGAGTATATGAGCACTAGGGAAGACATCAGTCTAGATTTCCTAAAGTTATACTTGTCAAAAGTATAATCAAAACCAAAAGAAATTAAAACATAGGGCTTATTTGAGCAGTTGTCCTATTTCTGTTTCTATTAAAAAAAAAAAGACTCAATGTCGTCTAGTTACATTAAAGCTTTTAAAGAGAAGAAGAAGCAGAAGTGAAATAAAAATGGCCTTTGGCCTGGTTGGTCCCCTATTTATTTGCACAAATCTTAAGGGGTAGTCTGGAGTTTTTTAAATGAAAAAAGTTACCTCAACTATTCAGGGAATTACAAGGTTAACTCTCAGGAAACAACGGGAATTATGTAAAGATATATTCTTTGTATTAGATTAACTTTGAGCTAGTTTATGGTTAAATGTCAGTTACAAAGGGGTTCGTGAAGACTTAAGCACCTCTTCAAACTGAGCCTCAGTTTTCTTATGATTAACACTTCAAAAGATTTGAATATGAAGAACAAAATATTAATCCACGTTCACATAAAAAGAGCAAGTGGAAGCTTGGTTTCGAATTAAGTGGGCAACAAATATCAGTTTAATGAATGATCTTCTTTGCCTTTGTATTTTCCATGTGCAGACATTGAGTCTTCTCTCTCTCTCCTCCCTTATTTAGAACATTAAGGAAGGCTTATAACTTAAACATGAAACAATTGCATAGCTAGCTAATGAGAATACATTTATATTTCATTGCTGTCATGGTAAGAAGATTCTAAGTTAGTTCATGACCCAGGGAAATTTGTTAAACTGTGTTTAACAGTAAGTAAAATAGAAATCACTAAGAAATGTTCTCTACTTTTAAGAATTTTAATACCTAATATAATTTCATTTAATTATAGATTTTAATAAATTAATCCATATTATATGATGCCTGTGTCTTCCCAGGAAGTGGAATTATTCTATCATCTTACATAGTCCAAAATCCAATTGCTATTTGAAATTAGGAGAAAACTGAATCAATTTTGTTTTTTGCCATTGCCAAATCTACTCTATGACACGAGACACTGATTTTAAATTACTCCAATTTGAAGTATATCTAATCTAAAATCATATTTTTTG
This sequence comes from Elephas maximus indicus, assembly GCF_024166365.1. NCBI lineage: Eukaryota > Metazoa > Chordata > Mammalia > Proboscidea > Elephantidae > Elephas > Elephas maximus. Next base: position 132,393,148 of record NC_064823.1, on the reverse strand, counting down.
TATTCTGAAAATTGGTGAAGTGCTGTTGAGCAGATTATTCTCCTCGTAAAAGTATTTGTGTTTTCCTTATAACAACTGCACTTGAACAAAATAAATGCATAGATTAGCAGGACTGTATTAGCATACCTTGTTATGAAAGTTTTTTAATAATTAAAAATTGCTTATATCACACAAAATAATTTTCATTCAGAAAATTTACAGTTTGTCATCCACATATTTTCTTCCCCGTTGATCCTGTATGGTCAAGAAGACTTTATTACTCTAATTCATTAACCTGACAGGAACATTTCAAATTAAAGAATTTTTCAATCAATATGTTCCAGTTGACTGAAAACTGCTATGGCCATTTTAACTTGATATTTTATATGTTTAGAATAAAAGCAAGTGTGATATCTAAGATAACCTATAAACAAATCTGGGTGTTCAAGGAGGCACACGTGGCTCAGAGTATCTTTCAAAAATAAAACCAAAGAGAAAAGGGTAATTCAAGCCATGGTCGGGCATTTAGCAGCTCAACATAGAAGCATCTTCTCTGTGAGGTATGAGTCAATATTTACGTTGGCTGGTTTTTCAGCCCAGAATATTTCTATGTAAAATTCTTGGAGATATTTGTGTGATTCTCATAACCATTGTTTATTAATAATATACTCTTTGGTGTCAAAAATAGAAAGCAGGCTTTTTTGTGTGTGTGTGTGTGTGTGGCCGTGATGTTGTGTTTGATTGTAATCGGACATACTCTTATATGTCAAGTAGTTAGATTTTTTTGGTTGTTAAAGATTTTGCTAGTATATTGTTATATTAAGGTGTTTTTCTAGGCAGTTCTATCAGGGTCTTTCCAAGTCAATAACAATGTCACTGATCCTGAGTGGAAAGTTTTTGTGTTGCTCCATTGATATCTTTGTGTTGGATGCAACCTAGTGCTGTCAAGTATACAAACCAGATACTGTGGAGCTGATTATGACTCCTGGTGACCTCATGCACATCAGAGTAAAACTGTGCTCTTATAATGTTTTCAAAGGCTGATTTTTCAGAAGTAGCTTGCCAGTCCTCTCTTCTAAGGTACCTTTGGCTGAACTGGAACCTTCAGCTTCTCTGCTAGCAGCTGAGCCGCTTGACTTCACCACCTAGGGCCTCCCTATCAAGTATAATCTCATTCAATTGATTTGCTTGTGTTTTTCCTGATTGGGCTGCTGCTTTGTTTCCTGCTTCAATGAGAAATTGCAAACCACTTTTCTAAGGATTTTGGCCCCTCCCTTGAACTGCTGATCAGTTGTTTCGACCATGATAATAAATGCCTGCCATCTTACTTGGATTCTTTGTGGCTGTATTTCGTTGACCTGCCTGCAAACTAGAACAAGAATGGATTTACAGTGTATTACTGATGATGTTTTGTGGTCCATTTGTTAACTCATCCCCTCTTATTAGCCTCACTTCTGAAGTTATTTTGAACCAATGTCAAAACAGATCCTTTTTCTACCCATTTTTCACTAACCTAATTTGCTTACAATCTACCCTGACTCACACAGTTAAAAATGAATACATCACCTTTTTTAGTCTATACAATAATGCCATGACTATACAGACTCATGTAGGAGCTTGCTGAAAGTGAAGAGAACTTGAAGCACTTACTGATGAAGATCAAAGATCACAGCCTTCAGTATGGATTGCACCTCAACATAAAGAAAGCAAAAATCCTGAAAACTGGACCAATAAGCAACATCATGATAAACAGAGAAGAGATTGAAGTTTTCAAGCATTTCATTTTACTTGGATCTACAATCAACACCCATGAAAGCAACAGCCAAGAAATCAAACGATGCACTGCATTGGGCAAATCTGCAGCAAAAGACCTCTTTAAAGGGTTAGAAAGCAAAGATATCACCTTGAAGACTAAGGTGTTCCTGACCCAAGCCATGGTGTTTTTAATCACCTCATATGCGTGTGAAAACTGGACAATGAGTAAGGAAGACCAAAGAAAAAATGACATTGTTGAATTTTGGTGTTGGCAAAGAATATTGAATACACCACGACCTGCCAGAAGAACAAACAAATCTGTCTTGGAAGTAGTAGAGCCAGAATGCTCCTTAGAAGCAAGAACGGTGAGACTTTGAATCACGTACTTCGGACTTGTTGTCAGGAGAGGTCAGTCTCTGGAAAAGGACATCATACTTGGTAAAGTAGAGGGCCAGTGAAAAAGGGGATGGCCCTCAAAGAGATGGATTAACACAGTGGTTGCAACAATGGGCTCAAGCATAACAACAATTGTGAGGATACCAGAGGACCGGGAAGTGTTTCGTTCTGTTGTACGTAGGGTCGCTATGAGTGAGAATCAACTGGAGGGCACCTAACAACAACAGCAACAGGAGCCAACATATTCTCTATGCAGTGACACTGGCAGTTGACATTTTAAACATCTGCAACTAGGTTAGCTGAGGAATAGTTAATGTCTTCTCACTCTGCATATTAAATTATATGTTTTATCACATTTTTATAACTTGTGTTAAGCTTTTATTGCAGTACTCTGAATTGGATTTGTAATCCTTAACAGAAAGAACCTGTAGATATCAGAAGTTAAAATAAATTCAAGAAATAGGAAAGTGCAGCAAAGAATTCATGCTTTTCCAGAAAGGAGAGCCTCCGGACAATTATGGCCACATGGAAATGTACATGTAGTGTTGACAGATATTCTAATTGTTCAAAAGAAGTTCAGTATTGGATTTCATGAACACCATAACATTTTACAACATTACTGAATAATATAATTTATATTTGAAGAATTGCAACCTAAGAAAATTCTGTGTACAGCCAGGGTCTTGGTCTTGAGCTACCAGTGTGCAGCAGGCAACATTTGGATTAAAGCAACCAAAGGCAAACTTTAAATAGATTATTTTTACTGAGATAATTAATTTATCCCCACTCCTCATATATATACATTTTGTAAAGTATACTTAATTATTTATTTATATATACATAAGTATACTTTTTAACATATGTATATATACTTTTTACTTTTACTTATATTTTACTTGGATCCACAATCAACAACCAGGGCAGCGGCAGTCGAGAGATGAACTGATGCACTGCCTTGGTCAGATCTGCTGCAAAGACCTGTTTGAAGTGTTAAAAAGCAAAGATGTCACTTTGAGGACTAAGGTGATTCTGACTCAAGCCATGCTATTTTTAATCACTTCATATGCATGCAAAAGCTACAGAATGAATAAGGAAGACCAAACGAGAATTGACATCTTTGAATTATGATGCTGGCAAACAATATCAAAGAATATTGAATTGAAGAATAATTGAATATACCATGAATAAATCAGGAGGAGGAAACCCTGGTGGCATAGTGGTTAAGTGCTACAGCTGTTAACCAAGAGGTCAGCAGTTCAAATCCACCAGGCGCTCCTTGGAAACTCTATGGGGCAGTTCTACTCTGTCCTATAGGGTCGCTATGAGTTGGAATTGACTCGACGGCAGTGGGTATATCAGGAGGGACCAGTCATTTGAGAAGGTAGAAGGTCAGTGAAAAACAGGAAGACCCTTGACAAGATGGATTGACATTTCATTCTGCTGTACTTAGGGTCCATGTGAGTCAGAACTGACACAGTGGTTCCTAACAACAGTGGTATATGTATATATATATATATTTTTTATTATTATTACAGTGCTATTGAGTCGAGTCATAGTGTATATATATATATTTAATAAGGATACTAATTTTTGCATAATCTACTTATTAAAGTATGTATTTTCCAAGTATAATAAACAATTAGTATCCTCATTAAATATATTCATATTAACATATTTATTAATAAAGACATAAATGATTAAATAGCAAGAAACTAGACTTGAGAAATCTATACTACAAAGCATGGTCCACCTCCATCCTCAGGTGCTCATTGAGGAATGGCTAATATTTTATAAATTAGATGTTATTGGATCCATATTTCTGAGCTTAGATCTTAATTTAGTTATGATGATATATATGCATACAGGAAGTTTCCAGGTTACAAATGACATCCATTCCTAAGAGTTGAATTTGTGGGTAGGTTGGAACTGGTGCATAGGGTTCTTATTTGGCCTTACTTTAGTGCAAGAAAAGGCTCCAAGAATATTCAATGATTTAAAACCTTGATGCGCAGCAAGTAAAGGTGATCATGATGAAGAATTTGTTGTGAGTATTTTTGAGTACCCATCATGATATCCCTCTTCAGGGACTGCTCCCTCCTGATAACATGCCCAAAGTATGTGAGGCTAAGTCTCTCCATCCTCACTTCTAAGGAGAATTACTTCTTCCAGACAGATTTGTTCCTTCTTCTGGCAGTCCATCGTCAATATTCTTCACCAACACCATAATTTAAAGGCATCAATTATTTTTCAGTCTTCCTTACCCTCTGACCAGCTTTTGCATGCATATGGTCCAACTGAAAACACTACAGTTTGTGTCAGGTGCACCTTTGTCCTCAAAATGACATTTTTGCTTTTGAACACCTTAAAGAGTCCTTTCCCAGCAGATTTGCCCAATGCAATACATCATTTGTTTTCTTAACAACTGCTTCCATGGACACTGATTGTGGATTCAAGTAAAATTAAATTCTTGACAACTTCAATATTTTCTCCGTTTATCAGGATGTGATGTTGCTTCTTGCTACATATATAGAGACAGAGATAGAGAGGCAAAGAGGGAGAAAAACAAACACAAAACAATGGATAGCTTTATAATTACAGATTCATAGGCTTCAATTCTGACTTACTAAGTCCAAATGTTTAGGGATGTATTGGAGCCCTCATGGTTCAGTGGTTAAGAATTCAGCTGTTAACCAAAAGATTAGCATTCAAATCCACCAGCCACTCCTTGGGAACCCTACGTAGCAGTTCTACTCTGTCCTATAGAGTCATCATGTGTCAGAATTGACTGGGTGCCATTTGCCATTTTTTTTTTTAATTCAGGAATCTAAATATTTAACGAGCTGCCATATGATCTTGCTGTTGTTGTTAGGTGCCTTTGAGTTGATTTCCACTCATAGCAATACCACGTGACAAAGTAGAACTGCCTCATAGGGTTTTCCTGTCTGTGATCTTTATGAAAGTGGATAGCCAGGTCTTTTCCCATAGAGTAGCTGGGTGGGTTCAAACCGCCAACCTTTTGATTAGCAGCTGAACACTTATCCATTTGTGCTACCAGGGCTCCTTCTTTGATTTTTATCCAGCCGTGGTAGCCCTGTCTGAAGACTGATGTTTGGCATACTGGCCTATTAGACGCCTTTATTCTAATTTTAAAATAAATGCAGAATTATGTGGTATTGATTTTATTAAATATTTTCTATGAATGATTTAAAAGGTATTCATTCCTTCTTAACTGCTACTCTGTACTAGCTCTAATCGCACTATAAGTATAGAAATCATTAAAATATGCAGTTGATATTTTAAGTGACTTAAAATCTTTATAGTCAAACAGTCTGGTTATTGTGAACTAGTCATGAAACCTTTTCTGGTATATATAAATCTATCTGGGTAATTATAGATTTTTAAATGCTAACTTGATGTAAACAAATTAGATGATGAGATGCAATGGGATGGGAAATTAATGAATATTATTTTACCTAGTCTTTTAGGTATGGAAATGATTTAGAGAGAAGGAGGAAGAGAGTGTATTTCATTGCATAGAAGATAAAGTCAAAGAATTTTGGAAAATTACTTAAAAAAAAATTACTTAATTCCTAAATAATTTGCTTCTTTTCCTGCCAATTCCCACATGCTCTAGTTTTTCATTACGTCAATTTCAGTTTCATCAATACAACATTGTTGTGTGAAGAATGGTGCTCCTTCCGAAACACGTCTATATCCTAATCCCCAGAATTTCTAGAATTGTACGTTGCATAGAGGAATTAAGATTGCAGATGGAGTTAAAGTTGCTAATCACTTGACCATAAAAAAATAAGAATATTATCCTGGATTTTCCACATGGTTCCATTGTAATCACAAGTCACCCTAAAAGTAGAAGAAGCTAGAAGAGGAAACTCATATGAAGACATGACTATGAAACGGACACAGAAAGATATAACATTCCTGGCTTTGAAGATGGAGGAAGGGGGGTACAAGCCAAGAAAAGCAGGCAACATCTAGAAGCTGGAAAAGGCAAGGAAAGCACCATGATGAAAAACTATATGCTGATTGGAACTATGTAGTTGAAAGGAATCTAATGTCATTTATGATTGCAGCTAATTCTAGTGCAATGATTTTACTAATTTTAGTGATTAGAACTTGAAATGTTAGCTATTCTTAGTAGGTGCCTTAATTGTTCTAAGGCCCTAGAGACTACAGAAAAAAATACAACTCTGAAGACACATTGATTCAAGCCTAGTGAGACCCATGTAGGATTTTTGACCTAGAGAACTATAAGATATATATTTTTTAATCAGTTAAGTCGTCAAATTTGTGATAATTTGTTACAAAAGCAAGAGAAAATTAATACTACCATGTGCTATGCCTTTGATAGAATGCTTTGTTTTCAATTTGTTTCAGAAAAACCCCTGTGCATCCATTAAAACCTGTTTAAAATGTCACTTTCTCTGAGACATCTCTTATTTTATGCAGGGAAAGTTGGGAAATTCATTTAACATAATCCTGTTGCAGTGGTCTCATCACTTCTCTTATAGAACGTAACACAGGGTATTACGAATGATATCACTCAGTTTCCCTAATAAATATAAGCTCGGTAGGAACATTATCTTGTTCATTTTTGTATTCTGAAAAACCAAAACAGGTGCTTCCTACACAAAAAGGGCTATGTTAGTATTGATTAAATTTAGTTAGAGTTGACATTGTTAAGAAGTGAGTATTTAGATATTTTGATCATGGAAAAGACAGTAATACCTGTGTAGCTCTCTGCACTTTGACGATTTTAGGTCAGTACCTATTGGTGCCTCTTTCAGGGACTGGGGGTAAAGGTTTGAAAATGACAATAAATTATTTTTCTCTTGGAGCAAACAAAGGAAGGGTCCAACAAAAACACACTGATCAAATATATCAGTTTGCTCAGGCTGCCATAACAAAATACCATAAACCAGGTGGCTTTAACCAACAGAGTTTTATTGTCTTACAGTTCCAGAGTTTGGAAGTCCAAGATCAGAATTTAATCTGAGTTGATTCCTTCTCAGATTTCAAGGGAGAATCCCTAGCTTCTGGAAGCTTGCAGCTACAACAACACATGGCATCCTTTCTTATTTTCCCTTACTCTCTGTGTCCTCTCCTCTTTTGTAAAAACATTATTCATAACAAAAGGCGCTCTGGTGGTGCAACGGCTAAGTGCTGGGCTGCAAACTGGAAGGTCTGCAGTTAGAACCCACCAGTTACTCCATGGGAGAAAGATGTGGCGGTCTGCTTTTGTAAAGATTTACAGCCTTGGAAACCCTATGGGGCAGTTCTACTCGTCCTACAGGATCACTGTGAGTCAAAATTAACTCAACAGCAATGAGTTTGGTTTTGTGTTATTCAAAATGCAGAACAGAACTTCAAATTCTCATAGACTGTAGACTTTCTGGGGCCTTGGAGGTGGATGAACCCCTGAAACTATTGCCCTGAGAAAATCTCTGTACCTTAAACCAAAAACACCTCCTGAAGTCTTCTTAAAACCGAACACTAGTTTAGCTAAACTAGTAAAAAAAAAAAAAAGTCTGCCTTGAATATTATTCTCTTTTAAGAACAATCTATATGGAATCAAAGCAACAACAGCAACTCAAAATATAGTATATAAACAGTGAGTTTATGTTAATGGAGGAGGAACAAATTAGAAAAAGAGAATAAGAATGGTCACACAACTCGAGGAGTGTAATTAATGTCAATGAATTGTACATGTAGAAACTATTGAATCAGTGTACGTTTTGCTGTGTATATTCTCAACAACAATAACCACAATAAAAAGTTGCTGATTACAGCTTATTTGAAACCAAGATGCTATGGGCCTAGATATGGGGGAGGCGAATATTTTAAAAACCTCTGGGATTATAAGTACAAGAAGAGAAGAAGTAGAAAAAAAAAAATGTAGAACACACACTAATTATTATTCCCATAAATAACCTTGATAGTCTTTTTTTTTTTTTTCCAGAGAGATGTATAGTGACCAAACTTAATTTCAGTTACTGAGAGTTTATGTCCTAAATTCAGTTGACAATTGAACCTCAGAGATCTCTTAGGATAAGGTGCAAAATGTCCAAAATGTTAATTAAAGATAAAATTATATATTTTTTTGAACTTTAGATGAAGGTTTACAGAACAAACTAGTTTTTCATCAAACAGCTAGCGCACACATTGTTCTATGACATTGGTCAACAACCCCAAGACATGTCAATATTCTCCCTTCTCAACCCTGGGTTTCCAATTACCAGCTTTCCTGTTTCTTCCTGCCTTCCAGTCCCTGCCCCAGGGCTGGTGAGCCTGTTTAGTCTTGTTTTGTTCCATGGGCCCGTTCAATCTTTGGCTGAAGGGTAAACCTTAGGAGTGGCCTTATTGCTGAGTTGAAAGAGTGTTCCGGGGCCATATTCTCAGGGTTTTTCCAGACTCTCTTAGGCCAGCAAGTCTGGTCTTTTTTTTTTAATTAGAATTTTGTTCTACATTTTTCTCCACCTCTGTCTGTGATCCCTGTCACAACAGTCAGTGGTGGTAGCCAGCCACCATCTAGTTGTATTGGACTCAGTCTGGTGGAGGCCATGGTAGATGTGGTCCATCAGTCCTTTGAACTAATCATTCCCTTGTGTCTTCAGTTTTCTTCATTCTTCTTTGCTCCAGAAGGGGTGAGACCAGCAGAGTACCCTAGATGGCCGCTCACAGGCTTTTAAGACCCCAGATGCTACTCACCAAAGTAGAATGTAGAACATTTTCTTCATAAAATCTGTTATACCAATTGAGCTAGATGTACCCTGGGACCATGGTCCCCACAGCCCTCAGCCCAGCAATTTGGCTCCCTCAGGGAATTTGGATGTGTCTGTGGAGCTCCCATGGCCTTGCCTTGTACAGGTTGTGCTGGCTTCCCCAGTATTATGTACTGTCTTACCCTTCACCAAAGTTGCCACTTAACTATTGTCTATTAAGTGTTTTTCCATCCCCACCCCTCCCCTCCCTTGTAAACATCGAAGATTGTTTCTTTTTGTATATAAAGCTTTTCATGAGTTTTTCTAGTCGTGGTCTCGTACAATACTTGTCCTTTTGTGATTGATTTATTTCACTCAACGTAATATCCTTTAGTTGCCTCCAACTGTGGCACATGCTTCACAGATTCATCACTGTTCTTTATCGTTGTGTAGTACTCCATTGTGTGTATGTACCACAGTTTGTTTATCCATTCATCTGTTGATGGGCATCCAGGTTGTTTCCATTTTTTGCTATTGTGAACAATAATGCTGCAGTGAACATGGGCATACATGTATCTATTCATGTGACGACTCCTATTTCTCTAGGATATATTCCTAGGAGTGGGATTGCTGGATCATATATTTCTATTTCTAGGTTTCTAAGGAAGTGCCATATCATTTTCCAAAATTGTTATATCATTTTGCATTGCCACCAGCAGTGCATAAGAGTTCAAATTCCTCCCAAAGCCTCTCCAACATTTGTTATTAGCTGTTTTATTGATTTGTGCCAGTAATGCCAGGGTAAGATGGTATCTCATTATGGTTTGATTTGCATTTCTCTCATGGCTAGAGATCGTGAACGTTTCCTCATGTGTCTGTTGGCTGCTTGAATGTCTTCTTTGGTGAAGTGTCTGCTCATTTCCTTTGCCCATTTTTTAATTGGATTATTTGTCTTTTTGTTGCAGAGGTGTTGGGTTTTCTGGCAGATTTTGGATATTAGACCTTCGTCTGATTTGTAATAGCCAATTTTTTTTTCCCGGTCTGTAGGTTCTTTTTTTACTCTTTTGGTGAAATCTTTTGATGAACGTATTTAATTTTTAGAAGATGCCAATTAACTAGCTTATCCTCTGGGGCTTGTGTGTTGTTTGTTGTGATTTGTATCCTGTTAATGCTGTATATTAGGGCTATTTTTTCTTCTATGAGCTTCATAGTTTTTGGCTGTATATTTAGGTCTTTGATCCATTTTGAGTTAGTTATTGTATACGGTGTGGGGTATGGGTCCTGTTTTATTTTTTTTTGCAGATGGACATCCAGTTTTGCCAGCTCCATTTGTTAAAAAGACTGTCTTTTCCCCATTTGATGGACTTTGGGCCCTTGTCGAAGATCAGGTGACCATGGTTGAATGGACTTACAACTGGGTTCTCAGTTCTGTTCCATTGGTCAATGTATCCGTTGTTGTACTAATACCAGGCTATTTTAACTACCGTAGCTATATAGTGGATTCTGAGGTCAGGTAGCGTGAGTCCTCCTACTTTATTCTTCTTCTTCAATAGTGCTTTACTTATCCGGGGCCTCTTCCCTTTCCATATAAAGTTAATGATGAGTTTTTCCATCTCTTTAAAGAATGTTGTTAGTATTTATATTGGTGTTGCATTGTATTTGTAAATCCCTTTGGGTAGAATTGTCATTTTCACAATGTTGAGTCTACCTATCCAAGGGCACGGTATGTTTTTCCACTTATTTAGAACTCTTTTGGTTTCTTGAAGTAGTGTTTTACAGTTTTCTTTGTATAGGTCTTTTACATCCCTGGTTAGATTTATTCCTAAGTATTTTATTTTTTTTAGGGCTATTATAAGTGGTATTTTCTTGATTCCCTTTTCATTCTTCTCTTTATTGGTGTATAGGAATCCAACTGATTTTTGCATGTTTATCTTGTATCCTGCTCCTCTTCTGAATCTTTCTATTAGGTCCAGTAATTTTCTTGTGGAGCCTTTTGGATTTTCTAAGCATAGTATATCATCTGCGAATAGGGACAATTTAACTTCTTCGTTACCAATTTGGATGTCCTTTATTTCTGTTTCTTGCCTTAGTGCTCTAGCTAAGACTTCCAACACAATGTTAAACAGGAATGTTGATAAAGGGCATCTTTATCTTGTTCCTGTTCTCAATGGGAATGTTTTCAGCCTCTCTCCATTGAGAATGATGTTGGCCATTGGTTTTGCATAGATGCCCTTTATTGTTTTGAGAAATGTCCCTTCTATACCTATTTTATTGAGAGTTTTTATCAGAAGTGGGTATTGGACTTTGTCAAAACCCTTTTCTGTGTCGATGGAGATGATCATGTGATTCTTTTCTTTCCTTTATTTATGTGGTGCATTACTTTGATTGATTTTCAAATGTAGAACCATCCTTGCATACCTGGTATGAATCCTACTTGGTCATGATGTATTATTTTTTTGATATGCTGCTGAATTCTATTGGCTAGAATTTTGTTGAGAATTTTTGCATCTATATTCATGAGAGATATTTGTCTGTAATTTTCTTTTTTTTTTTTTTTTCCTGTCTTTGCCTGGTTTTGCTATCAGGGTTATGCTGGCTTCATAGAATGAATTTGGAAGTATCACTTCCTTTTCTATGCTCTGAAATAGTTTGAGTAGTACTGAGGTAAGGTCTTCTCTGAATGTTTGGTAGAATTCTCCAGTGAATCCACCCGGGCCAGGGCTTTTTTCGGTTGGGAGTTTGTTTTTTTTTAATTGCCTTTTCAATCTCTTGTCTTGTTATGGGTCTGTTCAGATTTTCAATGTCAGTTTATGCTACTTTAGGTAGGTAGTGCATCTCTAGAAATTTGTCCATTTCCTCTAAGTTTTCAAGTATGTTGGAATATAGTTTTTCATAATACTGTTATGATCCTTTTTATTTCAGTTGGGTCTGTTGTAATGTTCCCCATTTCATTTCTTTTTTGGGTTATTTGGATACTGTTCCGTTTTTCTTTGTCATTTTGGCCAGAGGTTTGTCGATTTTATTGATCCTTTCAAAAAACCAATTTTTGCTTTTGCTGATTCTTTCTATTGTTTTTCTATTCTCTATTTCATTTATTTCTTCTCTGATCTTTATCATTTCCTTTCTTCTGGTGGCTGTGGGCTTCTTTTGCTGTTCTCTATTTGTTTGAGTTGTGTAACTAATGTTTTGATTTTGTCCATTCCTTCTTTTTTGATGTGTGTGTCTAGTACTATAAATCGATTTCTTAGGACTGCCTTTGCTGTGTCCCAAAGGTTTTGGTATGATGTGTGTTCATTCTCACTTGAGTCCAGGAACTTTTTTATTCCATCTTTAATTTCTTCTATGACCCAGTGGTTTTTAAGCAGGGTGTTATTCAGTTTTCATGTAATTGATTTTTTTTTTCCTTACTCTTCCTCTTGTTAATTTCTACTTTGATGACATTGTGGTCAGAGAAAATACTTTGTGTTATCTCGATGTTTTGGATTCTTTTGAGGTTGCTTTGTGGGCTAAGATGTGGTCTATTCTGGAGAATGTTCTAAGTGTGTTGGAAAAGAATGTGTACTTTGCAGCTGTTGGGTGGAGTGTTCTATATATATCTATGAGATTAAGTTGGCTGATTGTGCTCTTTAGCTCTTCTGTATCCTTGTTGATATTTCTATATGTTCTGTGCTTTACTGAGAGTGGTGTGTGGAAGTCTCCTACTATTATTGTGGAACTGTCAATTTTTGTTTTCAGTGCTATTAGAGTTTATGTACTCTGGAGCCTCTCATTGGGTGCTTTGATGTTTACTATGGTTAGGTCTTCATGATGGATTGTCCCTTTAATCATTATATAGTCCCCTTATTCATCTTTTATGGGGGATTTTGTTTTAAAATCTATTTTATCTGAGATTATTATTGCCACTGCTGCTCTCTTTTGGTAGTTATTTTCTTGATATATATATTTTCCATCCTTTGATTTAATGTGGCATAGTGGTTAAGTGCTAAGGCTGCTAACCAAAGGGTTGGCAGTTCGAATCCACCAGGCGCTCCTTGGAAATTCTATGGGACACTTCTACTCTGTCCTGTAGGGTCGCTATAAGTTGGAATCGACTCGAAGGCACTGGGTTTGGTTTTGGTTTTGATTTAATAAATTTACGTCTTTGTTTCTAAGGCGTGTCTCTTGTAGATAGCATATTGATGTATCTTTTTTTTTTTTTTAATCCATTCTGTCACTCTCTGTCTCTTTATGGTGCATTTAGGTCATTTACATTCGGTATAATTATTGATAGGTGTGAGTTTATTGCTGTCCTTTTGTAGTTTTTTTTTTTTTTTATGGTGTTAACATTTTCTTGGTTCCTCTTTCTCCCCTGTGCTGATTTCCTTTTGTTTGCGGATTTCTTTTTCATATCTTTTGTATTTTTAGATTTTGTTTTTAATGAGATTTTATATTTTCCTGCTTTATTTTGATGAGTGGGTTTGTTAACTTTCTTTGCGGTTACCTTGAAGTTTACCCATATCTTCCTAGGCTTGAGCCAGTCTATTATTACTTGGTATCGCTTGGCCTTCCTCTTCATTAGAAAGTTTTCTACCTACACCCTTTATCCACTCTTTTATTGTTCTTACAGTTGTTGTCGTTTACAGGTTATCCGCTCTGGTTCCCTGTTGCAATTGTTTTGTTTTTGATAGTCCTTGGGAGTTCATTTCCTAGCTTGGTATCTGGCTGGTACAATCTTGCATCCTAGATTTAGGCTATGCTCTGATGTTGTTTGTTCTCAGACTGACGGATTCCCTTTAATATTTCTTGTAAGTTTGGTTTGTTTTTTACATATTACCTTAATTTCTGTTCATCTGGAAATGCCCTAATTTCACCATCATATTTGAATCAAAGTTTTACAGGATATATTACTCTTGGTTTGCAATTTTTTTTGTTTTAAGGTTTTGTATTTGTCATCCCATTGCCTTCTTGTGTTCATGATTTCTGCTGAATAATCAGAGCTTAGTCTTGTTTCCCCTGTTCTGGAACTCAAATCACACATAGATTTTTGCTTTTGATTGTACTCCACCTAATTCTCAGGGTTTCATTTTTCTTCATTCTTTTTTTTCTGATTTTCCTCAAACAGAGTTATATCCAAGTGTTTGTCTTCAATTTCACCGATTCTATCTTCCATTGTTTCAAACCTGCTCCTCAGCCCTTCAATGACACTGTTTATTAGAGAAAATTATAATTGTGTAGGAGAGATCCTGAAATTTTAATATTTGTGCCATTTGAAGTCATAACAGTAAAAGAAAATGACACAAAGATGCATTATAAAATGAAGAAAAAAAGTCTAAGTGCACTTACCACCTATAAACCTTTTCTTAAATAATTACTCCAAAATATATGAGCAAGATGAAAAAAATATTAAGAATTTAATAAATATAATAGGGAAACATCAGTCATATTTATAATTTTTTAAAATAAATATTTGTTAATTGCATTGTTACAAAATTTGGGGCAACTGGTAATTAAATAATATATTTAAAAAGAAACTCTAAAATATCTAGAGCAATAACAACAATGGGGAACTAATATTGTATATTTTTTAAAGATTGATTAAAGAAAAGAAATTCAAATCAGGTAAAGTATTTAACCTTGAAGGAAGGGTTAAATTAGTATAGATTTTCAATAATTATTGATATTGCAATTTTAAAAAAATTCAAATATTTTGAATAATCAAGATTCTAGGACTCAAAGTGCCTGCCTGGATACTGATGGCAAACTCTTTGATATGACAGAAAAAAAAAAAAAAACCCAGTGCCATCCAGCTGATTCTGACTCATATGATAGAGAAAACAAATATATAGAAGTAACCAAAAAAATGATTGAAAACAAGATTTGGAGGGAAATTAGTTCCTGTTAATACATTTAGAAAAAAAAGAAATTGTTTTCCAATCTCTCCCATTTAAATATGTGACAATTTACATAATTCCATATAAACTTTCCATTTTTTGGTGTGTTGTAGGATAAAAGCTCAGCTACTAACCAAAAGGTCAGCAGTTCAACTCCAGCAGCCACTCCTAGGAAACACTATGGGGCAATTCTACTCTGTTGTGTAGGGTTGCTGTGAGTCAGAATCAACTCAGTGGCAACAGGTTTGATTTTTGGGGGGAGTTTTGGATAAACTTGCTTGTTTTTGTATATGCTTGTTCTCTTTCTCTGTTGATCAGACTTATTATTAAAAAAAAAAAAAAATTTTTTTTTTTTTTTTAAGAGGCCTGCTATTTGTCCAGTCTTTAAAAAGAACTGTTTATGGTTATATGCATGAAATAATTGTATGTTTTATTATTTTCCAATTAAATTTAAATGAATATTTTTTTTCTTGTAATTTAATTCCTGAATTTTTCCTTCTCAATTCTCTTCTCTGCCAACATTAGATGTGTTGATGGTTTTTATTTGAATTCTTCTGTTGAATGCTCTGATTCCATATTTGCATTCTGTCTGATTTAATAATGAACTGTTGAAAACTATAGATTTTCATCTATTTTCTTATCTACTCCTGTCCTATTATTTGTGAATATTTTCTGTATCCTTAAAATTGCCTGAAGTCCTTTCTGGAAAAGATGGAGAATAAATTTAAGAAATATGGATGATGCTATCTGAACAATAGTTATCGTTATATTACATAATCAGGCCTTAATTTAACACATGACTTATGGTGCAAATCATTTATTATTATTTTTATGAAATTTTGATTTAAAGACAATCTTTACATATGACTGCATACACAAAACAGTATTAGGTAGCTCTTACTTGACCCTATTGTCACGATTCTGATTTTTTTTAGCAATAGGATAAAATATGTAACATAGATAACTTCTATATGAGTCTACCTGAGCCATTGGGTTAAAAGTCAGAAAGGTTTAAATCAACTGTGATGTAACTAGAGTTAAAAGAAGGAGGTCCTGATTCATATGCCTCTTATGCAGGATGCATGGCTCCCATTTGACTCTACTCATTTTTCACTGGCATTATTACTTTTAGCCATACATTCTTCTGGCCTTGTTATGAATCTTGAATGTTGACAAGGTTTAGTAGCTCTATTACCTGCCAAATTGCCATTGTTCTTGTCCAGGTAGTTTCTGCCATTAATGTGGCATTTTTTTTTTTTTTAATGTAAACTGTGCCCGCGTTATTGTGCTTTTTCAGTGTTCACAGTATGCCTAAGAAAGTGACATTAATATAATCAGCTATTTTTCAAACTTCTTTAGCCTTTTCTTACAAGTACCTGACATGTTCTCTCTGAGAGTTAGGCTACAAGAACATATAAATGATGCCACAAGACATTCTATTTAGAATTTTCTCTTTCCTATCACATCCTATCCTTCTGTCTGGAGGTGATTCATCTCTTTCATGGGAAAGTTATCTCCCACTGGTTTTTTCGTATGTCAATATGTAATGGCTTTTATCCTCAAATTCTGACTTTCAGGTATAATATATCTAGTTGTTGTCTTTCCATATGAATCATTGTGCCATTATCTTAAGAGTCTGAAGAGGCTTGTATAATACTGTGATGTAACTAACAGACCCACCTCTGTCATGTAAAAATATTTAACAGTAACACTAGTCAGACTTGATCCAAAATTAGAATGTAAACCACTTTAGTGAAAGAATAACATGCATTTGTATACTATTAGCTGAATGTTATATTGAGATTCGCACAGCAATTTGAGGTTATTTTCTCTAGTGAGAGCCTGGAGTGTTTGTATTTTATAACACTATTTAATAGCATACGCAACCACATTTAAAATGAGATGAACAAGTGGAAGGACTGACATGGTTTTACTTAATTTGAAGAATGTGATCTGTATTCATATGCAGATAGAAAGTCAATATCTCAAAACAAATTTATACAAGTTCTCATATTGAGAAGTTTTCTGGAATGTGGTTTATGTGGCTGTATCCTGCCTTTCTTACTATTTCTGTGAGCCTAAGACATGGAAGAAGACACTCTTACCACAGAAATATGTGAATAAAGAATAATTAGTATACATTAATAATGTAAAGGAAACCCTGGTAGAGTAGTGGTTAAGAGCTACAGCAGCTAACCAAAAGGTCGGCAGTTTGAATCCACCAGGTGCTCCTTGGAAACCCTATGGGTCGGCTCTACTCTGTCCTTTAGGGTTGCTATGAGTCAGAATCGACTCGAGAGGAGCAGGTTTTTTTTTTTTTTTTTAGTAATGTAAAACTAAAATCAGGGCATTATTTAAAATCATTATTATTTAAAATTAACCTCTTCTGCCACCAACATGCCATGATTTTATAGAGGGTCATTGTTTGGAGATTTCCAACACAGAGCTGGTGAACTGAAACATTTTGAAATAGACCATCCACACTGGAAACATTTGTTTCCTTCTTCCAATACCTTTTCACCATTACTTTTTTCTGTGCCACATTATTTCTCCTTCCTCCTCACACACATGTATACATGTACACACGTGTGTTTTTCTTTAATAAATATATCTCCTGTGAGAACTCAATTCTCAATCTCTTTCCAAATCCCTAGCTGCCTCCTGATCTCTGCATGAAAGCTAATATTTCAGTATTTCAGCCATGCTGCACAAGTTAATCATTTTCTTATAATGCTAATAGAAAAATATTAAGGTCTAGAAAAGTTGAAAACACAATAATGAGATGTTCTCCATTTTTTTTTCTATTTCCAACACGTCTTGTTTATTTTTTCAAGAGTTCATTTCAAAAAAAGCCTTTTCTCTATTCACATAATAGCTGTCTCATAGGTGAGTTAGCATGTGAAAAAAGTTCAAAACAATGCCTGGCACTCAATAAACCTATTCTATTTATAACCAGCTTATTATTTAGAAGCTTTACACATGTTTATGGAAAATATCCATTCATTAAAGCATTTCTTAAGTGTATTTTCTGTGCTGAGCCCTGGCTTAATGACTGGAGATTGAGTGAAACACAAAACACACTTTTCCCTAAAGGAGCTTATAATCACATACACATACCCAGAAACCTAGATGAAATTATGGTAGAAGACAGAATTCCTATGAGATATGTAATCTTAAATCTATTTAGTGATAAGTTGAAGTTGCCTACGAACTTACAGTGAGAACTTGCTTATTCAATAAATAAAATTGCCTGTAAAAAAACTAGAGGCTTAATTATAAAATTGTTTAAAAATATTCTTAAATAGATTGTGCTAACAGATCATCTAATTTTTAGCATGCTTTTCTTCCTTATGCAAAAAGGTTTCCAAATGCTTTATTTTCTTCCAATTTGGCAAAACTGGTTAAGCATTAACTTGAAGCTTTGGTTGTATAACAGTTAAGTGCTTGGCTATTAACCGAAAGGTTGACGGTTCAAAACCACACAGCCATCCCACAGAAGAAAGACCTGGAGATTTGCTCCTGTAGTTTATAGCCTAGAAAAAACCATGAGGTAGTTCTTTGCTGTCACATGGGATCACCATGAGTCGGAATCAACTCAAAGGCAACTGACAGCAATAGCAACCATATGGATAAAGATTCACATGTCTTTTTGAGATTTCAAACCAGGTTTTTAGATCAAGGTTTGTATTTTGTCTTCTCTTGTTTTACACAATATACACTACCATTACACAGTGCTACATAAATAATAAGCAAGCAACACTCTACCTCGGCAAACTCCTTCTTTTCTTCAGCTGTGTCTTCCTAACAGTATCCTATTTTCCTATTGATAACTGGGGATTTATGTGCCTTATTCCACTGTCCATTGATGGGAGAACAAATCCCTGCAATATATTTCTTTTCCATGACTTTCTTATATATCTATATTTCAGACCAAATGTTACTGTCATATTTTTACTACTTTACCACACAAACTACCAGTAATCTAATCAGACCAGGCAACATAACTAATTCATTTCTCTGCTAAAAATACGTATGCTTGAAAAATGATTTTTGAGACCTTAACAATAGTTAATATGTGGCTTCAGTTTTTGTTTTCGCTTTTTGCATGTGTTTTAGGTGCAGGTTTACAGTGCAGATTATTTTCTCATTCAAAAATTTATACACAAATTGTTTCATGGCATTGGTTGCAATCCCTGCAGTGTGTCAGCACTCTCCTCTTTTCCACCCTGGGCTCACTGTGTCCATTTGTCCAGTTTTCCTGATCCTTCCTGCCTTCTTGTCTTTGCTTTTGGGCAAGTGTTGCTCATTTGGTCTCATATACTTGACTGAACTAAGAAGCACCTTCCTCATGTGTGTTATTGTTTGTTTTATGGGCCTGCCTAACCTTTGGCTGAAAGATGGACTTTGGGAGTAGCTGTAGTCATGAATTAGCAGAGTGTCCAGGGGACACTGTCTTGGGTTTCCTCCAGTCTCTGTCAGACCAATAAGTCTGGTCTTTTTTTGTGCATTTTATTTTTGTTCTAAATTTTTCTTCTACTCTGCCTGGTACCCTCTATTGTGATCCCTGTCAGAGAGTGGGTGGTGGTAGCCAGGCACCACGTAATTCCTCTGGACTCAAGCTGGTGGAGGCTGTAGTTCATGTGGTCCATTAGTCCTCTGTACTGATGTTTTCCTTGTGTCTTTGGTTTTCTCCTTTCTCCTTTGCTCTGGATGGGATCGGACCTATGGAGGTATCTTAGATGGCTACTTGTAAGCTCTTAAGACCCCAGACACTACTCCTCAAAGTAAGATGTAGAATATTTCCTTTATAAACTATGTTATGCCAATTGACCTAGATGTCCCCTGAGACCATGGTGCCCAGCCCCCAACCCCAGTAACTTAGTTCTTCAAGGTGTTTGCATGTATCTAGAAAGCTTCTATGACTTTGCCTTGGTCAAGTTGTGCTGATTTCCCCTATATTGTGCTTTGTCTTTCCCTTCACCAAAGTTAACACTTATCTACTATGTAGTTAGTGAATTCCCCTCCCCACCGCTCCTCTCCCTTGTAACCATCATTTTTTTTTCTTTTCTGTATGTAAACCTTCTCCTGAGTTTTTCTAATAGCGGTCTCATACAATATTGTCCTTTTATGACTGACATTTCACTCAGCATAACACTCCAGATTCATCCATGTTGTGAGATGTTTTGTGGGTGTGTCTTCAGTTTTGAGAACAATTTTTCTTGCTGGAATTTACAGAAAAGAATAAGAAAATGTGGAAACACTATTGTTATCACTTATACAGTATCCAAAATCTGGCACAACACTGAAAGAATACATTTGTTAAAATAAATGAGTCTCTTGAACATACCTAATAAGGATTGTCAGTGGGGTTAAAAAAACAATAGCTTATATGATATTCACATTGTGATTTCCTCTGTATGCTATTTTTCTGTAAATCTTTAATTTCTACCACAATGTCTGGCATACCATTGCTTAAAAATATATTCATGTTTTTATATTAATTCTAATAAGGTATTAACTTAGATTTTTACATTATTTATTCAGCTTAAGTATTTTTTTAAAGCAGGCAATACTTATAACACACATTTTAACAGCGATACCTTGGAAAAGCAATTATGCTATGCGTTTTAGTCATCTAGTGCTTCTGTAACAGAAATACCACAAGTGGATGGCTTTAAGTATTTTTTTAAAGCAGGCAATACTTATAATACACATTATTTTAACAGTGATACCTTGGAAAAGCAATTATGCTATGCATTTTAGCCATCTAATGCTTCTGTAACAGAAATACCACAAGTGGTTGTCTTTAACAAAGAGAAGTTTATTCTCTCACAATCGAGTAAGCTACATGTCCAAATTCAGGGCGTCAGCTCCAGGGGAAGGCTTCCTTTCTCTCTTGGCTCTGGAGGAAGGTCTTTGTGATACATCAGTCTTCCCTTGGTCTGGGGGCATCTCAGCAAAGGAACAAGTTCAAAGCACGCGCTCTGCTTCTGGCACTGCTTCCTTGGTGGTATGATGTTCCCAACTCTTTGCTTACTTCCTTTTCCTTTTATCTCTTGAGAGAGAAAAGGTGGTGAAGGGCACACCCCAGGGAATCTCCCTTTACACTGGATCAGGGATGTGACCTGGTAAAGGTGTTACAATCCCACCCTAATCCTTTCTAATGTAAAATTACAATCACAAAATGGGGGACAACCACAGAATACTGGGAATCATGGCCTAACCAAGTTGATACACATATTTTTGGAGGGACATAATTCAACCCATGACGCTATGTTAATTTACATTGGGTCTAATTACACATTGAATAGAAATAAGACTGTGTTAGAGATTCAATGGGAATCCATACGCATTCCAACTATTTTGAAAATTATCTCAAAATAGAATTTCTGGCATGTAGTAAATGCAAAAATAATTAATTTTGGATGTATATATTTTTTCCCTGCCATGGTTGTAATTTTGAGCATGTACCTTATGGTATATTTTGTATATATGACTCTTTTTTGAAACTGTGCTGTCGGATAGGTATCCACTATAGCTGCTTGCCATCTTGTTTATGAAATTGCTCCCCTTAAAGAAAATGTGGAAGATATAAAAGTAATTTTTAGTAGCAAAAAATTGAGGTGAGTC
Source organism: Elephas maximus indicus (assembly GCF_024166365.1). Lineage (NCBI taxonomy): Eukaryota > Metazoa > Chordata > Mammalia > Proboscidea > Elephantidae > Elephas > Elephas maximus. The sequence goes on along the minus strand of NC_064823.1, from coordinate 132,371,799 downwards.
AAGTGAAATTTTTACAGGGTTATAATTACGGATTTTTTAAATTGATTTAACTTCACCAGTAGCCTTTATCCAAAAATGTATGAATTCATTATAATTAAGTTATTATGAACTTTATTCTAGCCAAGCTTATTAATATGCCTTGGAGTGGCCATCTGTGAAGTATCATGATAAAGCCAAACATCCCAATGTCCATTGACCTCCTTTGGGCTGTTGGATAGACGTGATAACTGCCATATAACAGGAACTCAGGACTTTCACTAAGGCATATTATTATTTCAAAGCTATTAGAGATATTCTAATAAGACCAGATCTTATTATAGGAATTAAAAATGACAGACTTAATAATCTTATGCAGATTGTAAGGTTTGAAACATCTTTCCTGGCTTCTCAACTAATTTTTTGTGTTAAAAATTCTGATATAGTAATTATCAGACTTTTGGGGGAAACCAATTTCATGGGGCATTTGGTTATGTCTGAAAAATATGTATAACTGTGTCGTCTATGAATACATATGCGTGCACATACATACCTGTACATGCATGTAGATAAAGATACTTCTATCTGCACACACGTATGTACATTCATTTTCCTACCTATACACGTATATGTCCATTCACACCCATATGTACCATATACTCAATTTTTTGGTTATGGCTGGTATTGTTGCAAAATTATATATGACATATTCCTTAGCGCAAACATCTTTTTCTTAGTGACATTGTTTACTTTGGTCAAGCTGCATTGATTACACCCACTTTCATAGGTATTTTTCCCATCACCAAAAATAAAACGTATCTGTGATCCACTGAATTATTCCCTGGTAACCACTGATGTGCACTGGCCTCCGTATGTGTGTCTATTCTTGTCTTCTTATAAAGACAGACTCATACAATATTTGTCCTTATGTGAATGACTTACTTTTACTTAGCAGTATACTCTTCAGATTCATCCATGTTGTATGTTTCACAGATTCGTCATTGTTCTCTATGGTTGTGTAATACTCCACTGCATGTATGTACCACATTTTGTTTATCCATCCATCCATTGATGGGCACTTTTTTTTTTTTTTTAGCTATTGTGAATAATGCTACAGTGAACAATGGTGTGTGCATACAACAGTTCGTGTCTCTTTTATTAGCTCTCTAGGGTATATACCAAGGAGTGGGGTTGCTTGATCATAAGGTACTTCTGTTTCTAGTTTTTTGAGGAAACACTATACCACTTTCTATAGTGACTCTACCATTTTACGGTTCCACCAGCAATGGCTCAGTTTTCCAATCTCACCATATCTTTGCCAACATTTGTTGTTTTCTGCTTTTTTTTTTTATATATCAGAGATATTTTTATTTGATTCTAAGTATTTTCTAATTTCACATTTGATTTCTTCTATGTCACAATAGCTTTTTGTTGTTGTTATATGCCATTGGGTCAGTTCCAACTCATAGTAACCCTATAAGACAGAGTAGAACTGCCCCATAGGGTTTCCAAGGAGCAGCTGGTAGATTTGAACTGCCAACCTTTTGGTTAGCATCCCAACTCTTTACCACTGTACCACTGGGGCTCCAATAGCTTTTTGGTAATGTGTTATTTAGTTCCCATGGAATTGTTTTTTTTTTTCCTTATAGTTCCTGTTGTTGATTTCTAGCTTCATACTGTTGTGGTCAGAGAAGACACTTTGTATGATATCAATCTTTTTAAATTTGTTGAGACTTGTTTTGTGTCCTTGCATATGTTTTATTCTGGAAAATGATCTATATGCACAGGAGGAAAATGTGTGTTGTTCTGTTAATGGTTGGAGTGTCCTATATGGTTTTATTTCAGTTGACAGTATCCTTACTGATATTCTTTTTAGATTTTCTGTCTAGAATAGAAAATGGTGTGTTGAAATCCTCAACAATTATTGTGGAGTTACCTATTTCTCCTTTCATATTAGTCAGTATTTGTTTCATTTATTTTGGTGCATTGATGTTAGGTGCATATATGTATATATATACATTTATGTTTATAATTGTTATGTCTTTTTTCTGGACTGATCCTTTTATTATGTAATGTCCTTCTTTACCTCTTATAACAGATTTTGATTTAAAATATATTTTATCTGATATCAGTATGGCCACTTCTGCTTTTTTTTTTTTTTTTGACTACTGCTTGCATGGAATATTTTTTCCATCTTTTTTTTTTTTTCAGTCTGTTTATGTCCTTATGGATAAGATGTATTTCTTGTAGACAACAAAAGACTAAGGTTTTTATTTATTTTTTAAATCTACCCTATAACTCTCTGCCCTTTGCATGAGGAGTTTAGACTATTTACATTTAAGGTTATTGTTGAAAATGAAGTATCTACTTCATTTATATTGCTAATCGGTTTTTGAGTGTCATATCTTCTTTGACTTTTTATTCTCATTTTTCTGTAATATTTTGTGTTTAGCTGCCTTTTTGTGAGGAGCCTTTTTATTTTCTCCTTTCTTTTCTTTTCTGTGTTTTTTTTGTAGGTGTTTTCTTAATGGTAACCAAAAATGTTATGTGACACAACTTACAATTGCAACTACATTTAACATACAAACAAAAAGTAACATTGACATATAAAAACTATTTCTGTTTTGCTTCTTCCTCCCTCTTTTCTGTTGGTGAGTCTCCACTGGCATCATTGTATATCTTTTATCTAATAAGTTTAACTTGTACTTATTTCTTATGCAGTTGACGTTGTAGTTGTGGAACTTATATATTGAGTTTATTTCCTGAAAATATTGTCCATGCTATTAACATTTTTGGAGATCTCTCTCTCTCTCTCGCCTTTCCATCTGGAGAACTTCCTGAAGTGGAGGACTACCAGAGCTGGTCTTGTAGTGGAAGATTCTCAGAGCTTCTGTTTATTTGGGAATGTCTTGATTCCTTCCTCATTTTTTGAATGACAACTTTGCTGGGTAAAGAATTCTTGGTTGGTAATTGTTTACTTTCAATATTTCATATTGTCTTCTGACTTCCAGGGTTTCTGGGGAGAAAGACACACTAATTCTTAAGTAGGATTCTGATATGCTGTATTGTGTTTTTCTCTTGCTGCTTTCAGAATTCTCTCCTTGTTTTCGGTTTTCAGAAATTTTATTATGATGTGACATCGGGTTGACCTCTTTGTCTTTCTTCTGATTGGAGTTTGTGTGGCTTCCTGTGTTTGCAGGCTTGGTTCTTTATTCTGGTGTGGGGAATTCTCTATGACTATCTCTTGGAAAATTTTTTCTATGCCTTTGTTATTCTCATGATGCTCTGGAATTCCAAAAATTCTAATGTTAGATTTCTTAATTGAATTGCACATTTCCATTTGGCTTTGTTTATTTTTTCTTTGTTCTTTTCTCTTGCTTCTCTTCAGACTTAATAAGTTCAGTTATTCTGTTTTGTAGTTCACTTATTCTATATTCTATGTGTTTGAATCTATTATTGAATGTTTCTCTTGCATTTTCTAATTAAACTGTTTTATTCTTCTTCTTCAGTATTTCTCTCTCTCTCTTTTAATTTCTTCAATATCTATATTTTGTTATGGAGCCCTGGATGCTCAGTGGTTAAGAGCTTAGCTGGTAACCAAAATGTTGGCAGCTTGAATCTACCAGCTGCTCCTCGGAAACCCTACGGGACAGTTCTACACTGTCCTATAGGGTCACTATGAGTCGGAATGGACTTGATGGTGATGGGTTGAGGTTTTTTTTTTTTTTTCTGGTATGCATTGGGGTTGCCATGAGTCACAGTCAGCTTGTTAGTAACTAACAATGATAAGTCTATGAGAACCAAAATATGACCTTGAGCACATCCGAACTGAATTTGGAGACCACCTCAAGAATAGGATTGACTCATTGAACATTAATGACCAAAGATCAGAAGAGTTGTGAGGTGACATCAAGGACACCATATGTGAGGGAAACAAAAGATCATTAAAAATACAGGAAAGAAAATGGAAGAAAAGATGAAGCAAAAGAGCTGAATAAAACATTTCAAAGGACCACTCCAGAAGACAAAGTATAATAATGAAATGTGCAATGACTTGGAGTTAGAAAATCAAAAAGGAAGAACATCCTCAACATTTCTCAAGCTGAGAAAGCTGAAGAAAAAATTCAAGGCTTGAGTTGCAATACTGAAGGATTTTGAGGATGGGCAGGACCAGGCTGTGTTTTGTTCCATTGCACACAGGGTCACTCAATGACACTTAACAACAACTAAAGTAATTCTGTTCCTGGCATGTGCATAATCACACAGAATGAAGCTGAATGTTTGAGGAAAACCTCAGTTGCATTCATAATAGCCATCCTCTTTCATACCTAGACTCTTCAGGCATACATTACCAACTCCTGTTCTTCCAGTTCATTGGAGCCTCATCAATATTGGTTATGTTTTACTCAATAAATAGTTCTGAACATGGAGTTAATGCACTTGATCTGGTACATTTGCCTCTGGCATACTTTCAAGTTATCTTTTATCTGTTGTCGGCAATACCAAACATTTTCTTGAATTAAATACTGCCAGGAAAGTTGAACAAGGCAAATACTCAAACACCCCTAACGCCAGAGAGAGGACCACAGAACCACGTTTTAATACTTTTCTTCAATACCTGAGCAGTTACTTAGTTTATATGTACATGATTTAATTGAATAATAAAAACCATTAAAGTGCTTTCCTATGCATCAGTCATTTGTTGAGGACGCAAATATGTAATCAACCATAACTCATTGTTGTCTAGTTGATTCTTACCCATAGTAACCTTATAGGACAGAGTAGATCTGCCCCAGGGGGTTTCTAAGGAGCAGCTGGTGGATTTGAACTGCCAAAATTTGGTAAGCAGTCATATCACTTAACCACTGTGCCACCAGGGTTCCAGACAATATGTAATATATAATTAGGATATATCGTTATATATTAGGGTTGCTATGAGTCAGAATCGACTCGACGGCAATGGGTTTGTTTGTTTGTTTTTTATACTTTAATATTGTTGTTGGTGTTGTTAGTTGTCATTGAAGTTGATTACCACTCATGGCAACCCCATGTGTGCAGGATAGAACTCTCCATAAACCGTAATCTTTCAGCAACATGTCATCAGACTTGTTTTCTAAGGGACACCTGCATGGGTTTGAACCACCAACCTATTGGCTAGTAAAGTGCTTAACTGATAGAGCCACACATGGACCCTATTTTAGTATTAAGATATATTAATATGAATATTGATACAGCAATTATAACATAATCACTGAAGTAATTTAGAATTTCTGTTTAAATGTTTGATATAAAAAAATCTGTTAAATGAATGGAGTTTTTCTAATTTATTTCAATTCCCCATACCCTGAGGAAGTTAGTAACATCTAGTTTTTTAAGAGGATTAACTTTAGCTCTATTTCCCAATATTTTCTCATCATAGTATTTTCAGTGAATACATCTTATAAATGGTGTATGATTTAAATTTTTTTTTAACTAGTTAGATGTTTAGTTTTTGATCCTCCTAAAATTTCCACAACTTTGTTTTCTGAATCTTAATAAGAATAAAAATTATGAAGTTCAACGCCTAAAGTTGTAGAACTAAGTAAAATTTAGCCATTTGTTCTTCCCAGGAAAGGACACTTGACATACTAGCAAGAAAAGAGAAGTCCATATTTAAATGCACATTGCAAAAAGGTAGTAAAAAAAGATGATGAAATGTGATTGCATTCCCAAATTTACTATTGAACACATGAATATTTCTGAGGACATTTATGGGTTTATATTGTATATGTTTGCATAATTTTTGAAAATTATTCATATTTAAATTCCAAAACTCTATGTATTTGTCTACATTTATTGGAATTGGTTCTTTAAATATTCTAATTTTCTGATCTTTTGATTTGACTCTACTAATTTTTATCATAATAGTGATATGAAAATAGAAATAATGCATAGAAAATATTGATGGTTATATTTAAAATAATTAAATAAGGCTTTTGGTTACTAGTTTTAATGAAACATGAAAGAACATTTTATCTCTGCAGACTATGTATCTTATGTACTTTTTTAAAACTGAAATTCATTTGAATGTTTACTTCAATGTTTAATGAGTGAAAAATGTTTGGAATACAATTTATTGTTCAGTACAAGTGACGTAAAGATGGAAAAATTATAACATCTGCTCTCTAGACTCATAAAATGCAGGAGTCTGAATAACCCAATATTGCAAATAATGGGTTGAAAACTGCCTCCCAAGTGACAATGCTCAATGGACATTCAAAGAAAGAACATGTATTTTCATCACCTTGAAGGAAGGTGGCGTTTAAGTCAGAATTTAAAGGCAAGTAAAAATTTAACACAATGAGAAGAACTGGGTGAGGATATTAAAATCGGGAGGAGGAGAACCACATGGTATGTTCTAGAAATGAAGAGTAAGTCAGATTGGCTGCATCATTTAACATATATTGAGAAACAGTGTGAGAAAGTACTGGAACAAATAGCTCATGAATGCATTTGAACAACCAGATCAAATTTTCAGACATTATTGACCATAGTAAGGAGGCGTTCATATTTTTGTAGTTAGAGTATTCACATGAACATTTTTTTCATATAGGATTATTAAACAGGAAGCTAGGTATAGAATGTATTGAAGGGAAAATTTATTAGAGGAAATTAAAAGAGTTGCAAGAAGACAATGAGATACATGTGTAGGATAGTAACAATCTTATGTAATGATCTAGGAATGAGAAACACTGGGGACTTAAACTAAATGACACCTAGAAATGAAGCCTGCTGTGCACAACGAAAAAAATTTTCATTCACTTTCCACAGTGTAAAGGTTTTGCTCAAAAGCAACATATACCCAGAGACTGTATATTTCAATTCCCATTGCAGCATTGCATAGTTAAATGCCTTAAAACAAACAAAGATATGTAAGCAGAAATGGCATGTTCATTGTTAGAACAAGTTAGTAAGAAACAGATCTACCTTTTCTAACATTTTTCCCTGACTACAGACTGAAAGGGTCTCAAAGTCATAGAAATAGTAGAGATTAAAGATGAAGTCCACATCCTTAAATTACTACAAGGAAGACCACCTCCAGAAAACCTGCAAAAAGAGTAAAATGTAATAGTGTTAAGACTCTGAAGTTTGGCATTTTCCCAACTACAATTACTACGAGTCACAATTGACTCAACGGCAACGGGTTTGGATTTTTTGTTAACATGTACATGTGCAACCAAATAGTAAAATCTCTAGTGATAGGCCTTCTCTGAATAACTTAAGTCAAGGAGAATACTCCATTCTCTTGGCCAGCACAATTAATTTAAGGATGGTCACGTGACCAGATTCGGGCAAATGAAAGAGAGAGAAAATCATGAAAATCCTGGATTACATGATGAGAGCTTCCAAAATCAAAATCACTATAGCCATTTTGCTGCTATGAGGAAAGATCCTAGATCTCCTAGGAGACAGTATGTGCAGACTGAAGTTAAAACTGAACTGTGTAAGGCAAAAAAAAAGAGTCAGTTTGGTCATTGGTATCACCATTTGAGCTTCTAGACCAATATTCACCTGAAACCAGCCCTACATTTGTGGAACAAATAAGACTTTTAACATTTAAGTAAGCAAAATTAAATTAAACAAATTAGATACACTGACAAATAATTTTTGATCTTTAGGTAAAGAGAAAGTAGAATACGTTCCAAAAGTAGAAAAACAAAACAAATGTGTGGTAAATTGAAAATAAGAAAATGAATCTCACTTCCTCTTAAGCTCAGTAATTTTACGTTTGACTGCTTGTGGAAATTAAATTTAATAGTAAGCTTCACTGATGTTTATATGAGCAAATTCTAGAAGTAAGTAGAACTCAAGAGCATTGTAAAGGGTGCTAAGGTTGAAAATGCAAAAATAGAAACACCTCTCGTATATTTTATGTACAGAAATTTGATAGGTAGATGGGTGAGGGCTACGACAAGGTCTCTTTGAATAATGGAAGCTAGGAAAGAGAAATACGCTATCCTTTTGAAAGTTTCATTGATAAAGTATACAATTTTAGAATTTATGCTGTGGAAAACAACTCTTTTTCCTTGAAAATGGGGTACTTTATCTCTCATTTTGACTCATTCAAGGGTGCTGGGTAATAAGCTACAACTCTTTTTGATACCTTAAACAGAAATAATAATACTATCTTTTGAAAGGAGCCATATTTATTTAACTTTTTCTAACAAATTTGCTTATATATGTATGTACGTATGTATTTATGTCAAAATACTTCATCATCTAAATATTCTGATCTCATCAGATGATTAGCTATTAGCAAATAATTCCACAGGAATCACATTAGGATTGTATTAGCAAGGGTTCAACCAGAATAACAGACCAGTACAATGATCCCTGGTGGCTCAGTGGAAACCTTGGTGACTTAGTGGTTAAGAGTTCAGGTGCTAATCAAAAAGTTGGCAGTTTGAACCCACCAGGTGCTCCTTGGAAACCAAGTGGGGCACTTCTACTCCGTCCGATGGGACAGCTGTGGGTCGGAATTGACTAGAGAGTAAGGTTTTTTTTTTTTTTTTTTTTTGGTGGCTTAGTGGTTAAATATTCAGCTGTTAACCAAAGAGATTGCCTGTTCAAACTCACAAGCTGCTCCCAGGGAGAAAAATGTGGCAATCTGCTTCTATAAACATTACAGCCTTGGAAACACCATGGGTAATTTCTACCCTGTTCTATACAGTAACTGAGTAAGAATCAACTGGATGGCATAGGGTAAGAGACTTATATCAGCAGATTAATTACAAGGCATTGATTTATGTTATACTGGCAACAGGCTATGCAAGTCTGAAATCCATAGGGCAAGCCATTAGGAAGGACAAAGTTGGAACTCTTCATCAAGAGAAGCTCCAAACTACAGGTCTACCTTTGAACTTCTTGCCTCCATTTTGTAAAGAATGTGTGATTACATTGGGCCCTCAGGGTAATCTTCTTATCTCAATATCCTTAACTTAGTCACATCTGCGAAGTTATTTTTGTCTTTTAAGCTAACATATTCATAGATCCTGGGTATTAGAACATAGACATACTTAACTTGTTGCCGTCAATTTGATTCTGATTCATAGTGACCCTATAGGACAGAGTAAAACTGCCTCATAGCATTTCCAAGGAGCAGCTGGTGGATTCGAACCACTGACCTTTTGGTTCAAGCTCTTAACCACGTGTTTTAGGAGCCCATTATTTTCTGTCCACCACAGGAACTAACAGCAAAAAATAAAAATAGAGAGAAAGATTAAATTCACCAGTTTTCCTATTTTCACTGAATTCAGGGGAAAATATAATTGTTTTTAACTCTAATTTAAAAAATGTCAGAGCCAAGCTTTTCACAATTTCACCAAACAATTACAAATAAATTATTTGTTATAATATGTTGTTGTTGATGTTGGGTGTTATTAGATGGTTCTTATTACAATTTACCTATTAAAAAAAAAGGAGGGGGAAAGGAAAAACACTGTTCAGTTAAAATTTTCCTGCACTGGGAAAAGACTTACTAAGAAAAATTAACTTTTATATCATATGTTAGGAGACTTAATTAAAAAAAAAAAAAACTCTATAAAATATAAAACCTTTTCCAATTGGAAAGCTGAAAAATTCACAAATGTGCAAGAGATTACTTAAAAGTTCAAAAACAAAACAATTTATAGAAATGGCAGAGGTATGTGTATTTTATTGAGTTGAATGTGGTTAAGGGACAATGAGACAAAAATGCAATTACTTCCTTTGGAGCTTGACCAGAATTCTTTTTTTTTTTTTTTTTTTGCCAATCCAATTTTGAAATGTGTCACAAGACTGAACGGAAAATCAAATGATCTTCCACATTGCTCCTCAATAGTGAAGAAAGCTGCATATCCTAAGTGAAACAATGAAAAGCTCAGGGAAACAAATGAATAGGTGTAACCAGTATATGAATTGACCAAAAACAAAACAAATTAAAATTGAATCTGTAACAACAGAATAAGTACTGATAGAATTGAATTAACCTTGATAGAATGGTTGGCTGAAGATGGGCAAAAGTATAGCAAACTAGTAACCCTGAGAAAGACTAAGAATATGGTTGATATGTTTTTTGAAAAACAATAATTTCTTATTCTCATTCACAAATTAAAAACAAAAATTTAGGAGACATCTTAGTGTTAGCTTTTGACCTCTTTACACATGTATATTTCTTTCTTTCTTGAGATACCAAGACATCTTCCCTGTTCCAATACTTAATTTCATATCATGGAAAATAAAATTCTAGTATCTTTATTCTTGAGTGAATTGTTTTACCTGCCTTTCCTCATTTTCTAGTATTCTGTTGTTTTGCATCATCAGTATATTTTGCCTTTATTATGGCCCTTATAACATTCTAGCAACCATGTGTATAAAGGTCTTATGAACCTAGATCGGCACCTTGAGGTCATAGATTATGCCTTAATTATTTCCAATTCCTGTTCACTGCTCACAGTATCTTGAGCAGATCAAATCCTCAGTGTAATATCATGAAAAGGTTAACGCATATGAAGCATAGATTAGTGCTTATAAAATTTAATAAACATTTCATTATTGTCTGCAGATAAAATACTAGAGACATAAGTGTTACTGTGAGAAATATATAATTTTCAGAAAGGGATGGAGGTTAATAAAAAATTTTGCTTACTAATTTAGGTGTAGCTATTAGAGATAATGAATCCTGTTGGTGCAATGATTAAGCATTCAACTGCTAACCGAAAGATTCAAAGTTAGAACACACCAGTGTCTCCAATGGAGAAAGACATGGCAATCTGCTCCTGTAAAGATTATAGCCAGCAATCTGCTCCTGTAAATATTAAAAAGCAAATCTCTTGTCATCAAGTAGATTCCTACTCATAGTGACTCTATAAGATCCAGTAGAACTATCCCATGGGATCTGTAAGGAGAAGCTGGTGGGTTCAAATTGCTGACCTTTTGATTAGCAGCTAAGCTCTTAACCACTGCATCACCAGGGCTCTAGAAAATCATACACGGCAGTTCCACTTTGTCTCATGGGATTGTTGTGAGTTGAAATGTAATCTACGACACCTAACAAAAACAACAATTCAAAACAATATCAAATGACCAACTATATCACTTAAAAAATATTAGACATGTAGTTGATTTTTTGTTAGGTAGAAGCTGGTGGAGAAATAAAACTTCATTATAAACAAAATACAAGAATTTTATAGTATGAGTTAGATTTTCTGACATGAACAGATAGCATTGCTCTTGTTGTTAGGAACCCTTGAGTTGGTTCTGACTCATGAGAGCCCTATGTATAACATAATGAAACATTGGCAGTCCTGCATCATTCTTACAATCTTTGCTATCTTTGAGCCCATTGTTGCAACGACTGTGTGAACTCGTCTTTTTGGGAGTCTTTCTCTCATTTGCTGACCCTCTGCTTTACCAAGCGTGATGTCCTCCAGGGACTGGTCCCTCCTGATAACATGTCCAAAGTACAGGAGACAAAGTCTCACCATCCTCTTTTTTAATGATAAAACAGATAACAAAATAGGAGCTCCTACTCCAGGGTAAGATTGAGGAGAAGGCCAGCAGATAGAGAAAGCCTTCCCCTAGAGCTGACACCCTGAATTAGGACTTTTAGCCTACTTTACTGTGAGAAAATAAATTTCTCTTTGTTAAAGCCATTCTCTTGTGGTATTTCTGTTAAAGTAGCATTTGGTAACTAAGACAATATTTAATAACAAAAACCAAAAGAATCAATCTGCCCTAAATAATTTAATTGTGTCCCATAATAAAGTTCAAGAAAATTTAAGAGAATATAGAACTATATAGCAGCCATCAAGGTAAAATTCTCCATGTTTAGCATACAATTAAAAACTACAAGACATGTTAGAGGCAGGAAACTACAACCCATGATAAAGGAGAAACTCAATCTTAAGTATTCACCAATGACAGATGACAGAATTGGTGCACAATGGAACTAAACAGTTATTTTAACTGTACCTCTTATGCACAAGGAGCTAAAGGAATGATTGAATATATTAAATGAAAACATTAAAGCTATTTTTTAAAAAACAGATAAAAATTGTAGAGATGGAAACTAAACTGTAAGTGATGAAAAATGCACTGGCTGGGATTAAGGCACAGCTAGACACCGCAGGAAAAAAAAAAATATATATATAAACATATATATATGCCAGTAAACTTAAAAGGATAATGATAGAAACTATCCAAGATGAAAAAAAAGAGAGAAAAAAAGACTTTAAGAAAATAACATGCCATCAGTGAACTCTGACAAAACTTTAAGCAGTTAAATACATATGTGATTGGAATCCCCAGGGAAGAGCAAAGAAATGATATCTGAAAAATTTTGTCAACTTTGATGAAAACTATAAAACTGGAGATGCATTAATTTCAATGAACCTCAGTCACAAGAAATAATAAACTACACAAAGACACAGAATAATCAAATATTGCTCAAAAAGAACAAAAGACAAAACTCTTAAAACTGTAGTTAAAAAAAAAAAAGATCATGTCATGTGCAGAGAAAAAAAGGTAAGAATTTCAGCATATTTCTCATCAGAAACAATGAAAGCCAGAAGACAGTGGAGCTACATCATTAGTGTGCTGAAATAAAAGTAAAACAACAGCTAAACAAACAACAGGAAAACAAAAACAAAAACTTCTTTTTTTTATAAGCCAATAAAACCAATTACACTGATATTCTGTGCAGTTTTTAAAATTTCATAGAAAAATTTCAGTGTGATTAGGAATTTGATAACTCATCTCAAAAATTAAATATATGAATAAACAGATAAATTTATGGCCAAGAAACAAAAAGATAAATGAGACAGAACATGTTTTTTGAGTTAAATTATGCTGAAAACTAAAATATTTAAAATTATTTGGTGGTATTAGTGAAAAACTTAAGCAAAATATTAAAATGCTTTATAAACTTCAGCAATAGACTTCATATTCCCCAGAAATTGATATATGATCAATGTTACATGTTAATAATATAAACGTGAATTTTACATTACAGGCATAACAATAGGCCAGTGCCTATAATAATACTAAGAAAATTGGCCAACTCTTTAGCTGAAAATAACAATAATAGTAGCAATATTATTATATCTCCACATCACAAAGCAAAATAAATTTTAATTTATAGTTAGATTAAAAACTCTGAAGCACAATTTTAAAATATTTTATAAATGTTAAAATCCAACCTGTTATTCTTACTTTCTATGTTTTACAATTAAATAGTCCCTCATAGAGACAACACCTGACACTTTGTTGAGTGACTTAATTTGAACCCACTCTGAGTCCTTTGGACTGTGTGTTCTAATAGTTAGGGATCTGCAAATTTTCCAGAAAATATCCTATTGGCCAAACGATAGACATTTTGATTTTTGTGAACTATTTATTCACTTGTGATTCCATAATGTGAAACATCAAAAAGAGGCTTTTATATTAAGAAATAAATTATACCCAATTTTTTATTATAGTATATGCAATATCAATGAAGTAGTTTGAGTCATTTTTAAAGTTACATTGAAGAAGTGTGTGGTAATCAATAGAACTTAACTAAGAAGCCTGAATTATTAAAGAACAGCTTACTTTAAGCAATTGAAAGAGGTATACGTTGTTATCTTTTTCTATTTTCTCTTTAAAAAAGGAATCTCAAGAAAATAGTCCAGGATTTTTTTTTTTCTCTAAGTTAAGCTTTATTTTTCATAATTGTATCATCCTAGGCATGAAACGTAGTGACAGTAGATATCACATCAAAACATTTTACTCTTAATCCAGAACACCAAAAGAAGAACTCTGAGGAAGAAAATAAGCTTTGACATTTTGTCAAGTCAAAATTGTAGGTAATTATTTTAAAGCAGGTCTTCTTTTTCATTTTAAAACTTAAGGAAGAAAAGTGGGCATAATTATTCTGCAATGGAAATGTAAAAATAGCACAGTCCGTAATTCTAGGAGTTATCAATTTTTTTTCTCTGTGTGATGCAGCAGGTACCCAACAAATAAAATATTTATGTGAAAAATGCAACTTAGTACAATGAGCTAAGTACAGTTCAGGTTATCACACAGAACTTCCAAATGACGAACAATAAATTGAATGTTATGTTTTTTCACATGCGGCACCAGATACTAAAATTTAATAAATAGTGTCACATCAATAGGATATTTATATATTTAGGGATTTTCAAAGCCTTCAGCCTAGAAAAAACTAAAATGCTTTATGAGGTGATGAGAACACCATCAATGTCATCATCACAGAGCACACAACGTAATTACTCATGTGCTTTAAACCACAGTCCTAATTAGTGATTATTCCACAGGCCGTAAATTTCCCTTTTTAAAGACAAGTTATTTGCTCCTCGTAGGCGGTCTGTGAGAAAAGGGTTTTAAGCACATTGAAAGATATTAGGCATATCTCTTAGGATGCTTGAGTCAATTTAGAAGAAAACATGTGCAAGAATAAGTTGTCAGCTTAACAAGTCTTAGGGGAAAATATAAGTCTGGAAAAGGTAGTTCTGGAAGTAATAATAACTATTATAACTAACTTGTGTTTTGTTTTTCCAGAAGCAGAATAGTATTTCCCTTAATCCCAAAAGAACAACCCTACAATTTCATATTTATTCCTGCCTTTTTAAATCAAGGAATCACACAATTCAAAATGAATTTAAATTTAATCTTTGGATGTATTTATTAATGGAATCAAAGCAATCAGATAATCTCTTCCTTCCCAAAGGCTGTGCATTGGAGATCTCTGCTTTATTTTGTAGGGGATAAAAATAGATTATTGCTATAGAATTTATATGTTAAAATGTAAAAAAAATTCAAATAATGTCTCTTAAACTAGAGTTGAAATTACAAGAAGTGAGATTATTACAATAGTTCCATGGAAAAGGGTAATAAAAGTATAGTTTTCAGTAGTAACAGTATCTACATTTTTCAAGGGCTTACCAGGCATTTCCGTAAATGCTTTATGTGAATTACCCATTTGATTCTCACAAAAACCCTCTGAGGTCGTGGAATTATTATTAACCCAAATTTACTGATGATGAAGTTGAGGTACAAAGATTTAATTGCTCAAAATTACGTAGATAAAGAGGAAAGATCTGGTATTCATATACAAGCTGTGTGGTTTGATTGTCATTTCAATACAATAAAAGTTGCCCTCTAAACTATGCATGTCTTGATGCTCGTTGTCAATCATTTGTGATCTCTTCTTTTCCAATAATTGATTTAGTCTCAGGTTAGTGTGTCTCACTGTATTTCAGGACTAAATTAAACAATTTATTTTTGTCTGTTTTTTATCTTTCTATTGTTAAATTGGAACCCTGTCAGCGCAGGGGTTAAGAGCTACAGTTGCCAACCAGAAGATCAGGAGTTTGTATCCACAACTATTCCTTGAAAACCCTATTGGGCAGTTCTACTCTGTTCTATAGGATTGCTACGAGTTGGAATCAGCTCGATGGCAATGGATTTTATTGATAAATTGGGAAACAACCATACATATTCTCATCAAAATTGATAAAAAATGATAGAAGAAAAAAAAAAATAAAACTAGTTGCCATTGAGTCGAAGCGTACAGAGTAGAGCTGTGCTCCACAGAGTTTTCAATGCTGTTATCTTTTGAAAGAAGAGTGACAAGCCTTTCTTCTGAGGTGCCTCTGGACTAGTGGGTTCAAATTGCCAGCGTTTAGGTAGTAGTTGATTTATGGTTTGCACCACCTGGGGATTACTTAATTGGATAAAGTATTTTATTTGTAGAAAAAATTACCAAGTTTATATTGCATGAAATTCACCATTTAGAATGATGGTGAAACAAAATTAATAAGTCCTCGCCCCTGTCCTGAATGGTTTCACAGCCTAATGAGACACTTTCTTCACTTTACTTGAAATGCCTTCTCCATGTTTTACAATTTCCAACTCTACCAGGTCAAATTCTTTTGATGACACTTTTCAAGCAGAGAAAATACACTTTCTCCAATGTTTTAATATTAAAGTAGAGAGAGAGAATATGTTTTTCTTGTTTGTCTTAATATAGCTGTATAAGCTCTGATTAATCTCTAGTCTTTAGAAAATGGCACAGGTTCTGTTCAAGATATGGGTGAGCAGCCTGTTCCACTCTTAACGTAACAAACACCCTAATACCTTACAGTATGTTTTTTCCTATTCACAATGGGTGATTGAGAGCTTGACATAACTAACACCATAATGATGCTCTAAGTAATTTCTAAACATTTTTTTTATTGCACCAGCCACACTGGTCTCTTCCAAAGGGGTGCGGAACTCTCTCAGCTCCTGTAGCCTTGGTCTCTCTTTGGTTTGTTCTCTTGAGAAATGGCCTTCAGCCTGAGAAATGGTAGAAAGGCTGTCTGGCATTTTTAATCTGCAACTTTCTTTCTTGCTCCCTATCTCAGCCAGAGTGGACTTGGCAGAACAGTTCCACTAGCTGAGAGATTTTTATGTGAGTTTTTTTTCAGCCTGCTACAAACATACTGATTAGAGTCCAGATGTCTGACATACATATCTTTAGTTAAATAAAGAGTTTCTTGTAGTTGTTTTGTGATGTATAAGACCATCTGTGGGCTACGTGCTTAAAAACATTAGGTAACCCTAACCTCCCCCCATAAAACCCTCCCACTAGCTCTTTAGAATTAGAATTTGAGAAAGATTTTAACCTCTTCTGTCTCTTGAATACTGGTGTTCAATGAAGCCCTCTTGCTGCCTACCTCCTCCTGTCTCAGTATTGGCTTTCCTGCGGGTGGCTTGAATCCGTGATTTGAGGTAACAGTTTCTGGACTCCCCCAAACGCCACTATTACTTTAATTTCATTCATGCATTATTTTTCATGCATCTTTTATATTTCTTAAAAATAATATATGTTGTTTTAATACATATATGAGTTTAAACCATATGGAAGTATATGATACCAGAAAAACTAACTTGCATTGCCTCACTTCTCCTATCTTAAATCAACCCCCTAAAGGTAAGCACTGTTCACATGTTAGTATGCATTCACAAAGGAAATCAAGCCAACAACTACACGTAACAAAATGTATACTGTACATACACATCTATTTATCTTAATATTGGTCACAGGGTTAAATTTTTAGTTGAATATTTAGTTGA
Organism: Elephas maximus indicus; assembly: GCF_024166365.1. NCBI lineage: Eukaryota > Metazoa > Chordata > Mammalia > Proboscidea > Elephantidae > Elephas > Elephas maximus. The sequence continues at coordinate 132,354,684 of NC_064823.1, read as the reverse complement.
ATAAGTATATGATTTCTTAGTTTCACTAATACACACATACACACACATATCATTTGACTTGACTTGAAAGTAGAACTGATCTTGAATAGGTTTTCTGAATCTGCGTTTTGTCTTTCTCATTTTTTGAAAATGAGATAACAGTATTTGATGTTAATAGCAATAAATGATGATAATTAGTATTTATGTAAAAGGATCTTAGAATAAGGGCTATTTGTTTCATATAAACCTTAAATGTTAACAAACTTATTGTCTAATTTGCTACTTCGTATTAAAATATAATTGTGAAATTATTTATAAATATCATTTCATGATTAGTTATATAAGAGTAACATATATATGACAGGTATATAACTTATCTATACCTAGAGATCCCATTTATAAGATGCAAGAAAAATCATACAATATTTTATTCTTTAATATGAACCCATTGCTCTCGAGCTGATTTTGACTCATAACAACCCTATTGGACAGAGTAGAAGTGCCCCACAGGGTTTCCCAGCCTGAAAATGTTTACAGAAGCAGACTGGTGTGTCTTTTTCCCCATAGAGTGGCTGGTGGGTTTGAACCCCTAATGTTTCAGTTAGCAGCCTAGCACTTAACCATTGCACCACCAGGGCTGTATTTTTCAACCTGGAGTGCATAAAATGGTAAGCTAGACATTTTTAAGTAAAATGCTCTCAATCATTTATGAAGATGGTATGATAGGCACATCATCAATAAAAGCAAACTGTATGCAGTTATTATTCTTAGACTGGTAATGGATTTAAGCCATTTCTTTCATACTGCTTGCATGCATTCAAAGATTTTTGTGTGGGTGTTTTACTGCTGACTGGGTTTCGGCTGTATTATGAGACCCCTGTAAAATGTGAAATTCTTCAATGATTGTAGGCTTAACCTTGTTCAGGCCATATTCTTCCCTCATAATCACTAGCAATTTCACAAAACACTCAGTAAATATTGCTGCGTAACATTAATTTAAACATTTAGTCCATTATGTATGGTCATTATTTGACATAACTTTACACATGGACAGATGGATGTTTGATAGAAGTTCCAATTAAGATTGAGCACAACCGGGCAACTAACTCACAACTGAGATTATGCACCAACGGTTTTCTCTTTTTCTCTCACAGATATATTTAGCTGGAATAAAAGTTATCTCTGGGAAGATATTTGTGAGGTACAGTTATTATTCAAAATCTAACTGAACTGGCATGTCAAAATTTTGTATTTTTTCTCTAAGATTAATGAATATTTACAAAGTTAATCAAGAATTGATATAATAATTCAGGAAAAATCTGGCATACATTTATTTTCTTGCTTTAAATAATCAAGATTTTTTACTAACATTCATCAAATTTAAAAGGTAATCACTGAACTATTTATTTCTCACAGCAGAATGCAAGAGACTTGAAAATTAAGGGAGAAGTTTGAGAAAATTTCTCAACTACCTGGCCGTTATCAATCAACATCAGGGAAAAGAAAGTATTTCTGCAATAGATAATGAGCGGACTCTTTTATTTATGTATTTATTTAATAAGCATATATGCAACATTTACCCGGATTGTGACATTCTGATAGACAACAGGAACCCAGACGTGTGTTAGAATTAGTCCCTGGCCCAAAGAAACAAACTACCCAATAGAGAGCCTAAAATATTAAGAAAATAAATTTTAAACCAGGGAATAATAATTTATTGGTCCAAAGAGGGAGAACAAAAGAACTAATTCCCTTAAGTTTCAGAGATGACTTGAGCTTATGTCTAACTCAAGAAAGAGTCAAGGTTTCTTTCAAATAATAACCAATGCTTTCAAAGACTTGGAAGTTTTTACTTAGGCAAATTTTCAACTACTCAATCTTTCCTCTAATATATTTGTATCAAAGCCTAAAAAATATTTCCAATAGATAATCATCAGAATACTGGTGAATAAGAAATATTCTCTGGGTGTTTCTTGCCAGTTCTACATTTTAAATAAATAAAACGAATTATTTATTTTATATTTCAAAATGTGTTTCTTGGACAATGAGGTGCTCAGTCCTAACAAAGTGAAATGTTTGTGTTGATGAACAGAGTTAGCTTGATAGGTGAAAGAAAGGCCTCATAAAGTCTGACAGTGAAAACCAGATACTCTGAGAGAGAATAGGTTTATTCATGACAAAGCTATGAAACCGTTTTTTCTTTTTTTTAAATTGGTTTGTTCTTTTTATGTCACACACCTCACCCTTCATCTTTTTCTTATCATCACACTGATGTTAGTTTTAAAGCTCTAATAATCTGGAAACCCTGGTGGTGTGGTGGTTAAGAGCTATGACTGCTTGCCAAAAGGTTGGCAGTTCAATTCCAGCAGGTGCTCCTTAGAAACTCTATGGAGCAGTTCTACTCTGTCCTATAGGGTCGTTATGAGTGAGAATCAACTTGATTGCAATGGGTTTGGCTTTGGTTTAATAATCATACATACATATTTTAGAAAATTTGAAAAATTTCAGACAAACAAAATAGCATTAAATCATAGAATCATGGCTAACTTATTTGTGTATTTCTCATATATTTAATTTTCCTATTCATATAATAGGAAACCCTGGTGGCGTAGTGGTTAAGTGCTACGGCTGCTAACCAAAGGTTCGGCAGCTCAAATCCACCAGGCGCTCTTTGGAAACTCTGTGGGGCAGTTCTACCCTGTCCTATAGGGTCACTGTAAGTCCTACAGGTCTTACTATAAGTCCTATATAGGTCTTACCATAAGTCCTACAGGGTCACTGTAAGTCAGAATCGACTCGACAGCACTGGGTTTCTGGGTAGTCATATATTATGTAGTGGGAAATAAAATAAATACCAGTAAAAAATCAATATCAACCTCTCTCTTATAACTACTTCTTTTTTGACAATGCCACAGGAAATAAAAGTGGAGTTATTCCCATTAGGATGAAATTGCTGTCTCAAAATTTGAGCTGCTCTGTGATACACATATAAGTGGGATATTAATTCTCTTTGTGCTGTGAAATGCTTGAGAATGTGAGAATTAAATTTTTGGATTTGGAAACATAAGCCTTCTAGTTTATATCAGAGGACTTGAGAGAACAAAATTTCTCTGCATAAGACAGTATGAGAGGTTTTTATTTTTTTGTATTGTTTGCCAAGGAAAAGGGGAGAGGGGAGCCCTGCAAGATGGCAAGAGACCAGTGCTTTAAATGGAGGGATAACAGGGATACATACCCCGTGTCAGCATTCAGTGCCCAAGTGACTTTGAAAAAAGGGAAAGA